>NC_138208.1:11556523-11684023 GCF_964194415.1 Vipera berus | reverse complement strand
CTGTTGATATTTATCACATGAAAAGAGGTGTTAAGCCCTCAAGTCAAATCAAAATGGACTTATTTAAACTTCCCATCATGTTTCAATTGGACAGGGCATTTTTTTTTAAATCTGTCTACTGCTGTTCCTGTAGATCTTCTAGAAGGGGAAGATTTGCAGAGCAGATGTGGCAACTCTGCACACGTGGAATTCAGCTCTATGCAGCTGTTTTATTTGCTGTTGCATGGTAAAGGCTAATGTGCTTCTTCAACCTACTCCCAGGGGAAAAAAACATATTATATATTACCTTTGCGAGCAGAAGATGCAATAGGTTTTCCATAAAATTTCTAATTGCCCTGGACCTTTCCTAAGCTGAACAATCAGCACTTCTAAAGGAGGCTCATCTTGGCTTTTTAGCTGCTGGAAAGAGAAGATTGGGGGAAGTCAGATATATATGGAATGTATTAGTTATGATCGAACTCCAATCCCTTCAATTCTATGTGTGAGTGCAAGGAAATTTATTTATTTATTTATTTATTTTATTACATTTATATACTGCCCTTTCCCTGAGGACTCAGGGCGGTTTACAGGGAGTTAAAAAACCAGCAATACAAAAGTTAAAACCCATTTAAAAAAGATTAAACTAACCCTGTGCATTTAAAACCCCGATTAAAATAAATTACTCCTCAGCCTGGGCCCGAGAGCTCAAAGAGCCAGGTCTTCAGGCCCCGGCGGAATGACCGGAGGTCAGGGGCAGTCCTCAGCTCCACTGGCAGCTGGTTCCAGAGGGCAGGCGCCCCCACTGAGAAGGCCCTATCCCTGGGTGTCACCCGCCGGCAATCTCTTACCGGTGGGACCCTGAGCAGACCCTCCCTGTGGGAGCGCACTGGGCGAAGGGCATTTGATGCCGGCAGCAGGTGTTCCCTCAAATACCCCGGACCCAGGCCATGTAGGGCTTTATAGGTGATAACCAGCACCTTGAATTATGATTGTTCAATTCTTGAGAGGTTTCTGGACAAGGAAACGGCGTGGCTTTGTTGAAAGTGCCCAGATGGCAATTTAAAGTTTTATAGATGGCACTTGCCACCAGCAAGATTAGCAAAAATGTTTAAAAATATGTCAGATAGATGTTGGAAATGTAAACATAAGTCAGGTACCTATTATCATGTATGGTGGACACATGTTAAAGCAAAGAGGTATTGAATATAAATATATACCGTACTTGGCTAGAAAAGATGTTGGGAAAATATGTAGATTTTAAACCTGAACTTTTTTTATTAGGTATAATGCCAGAAAAAGATTGATAAACAATATATATATATATGATTTGACATGTGATAACAGTGGCAAGAATCATATTCGCACAATATTGGAAAAATGAAGAAATACCACCAGAGGAAGAAATAATTTAAAAAAAAATACTACAATGTGCAGAAATGGACAGACTTACTTTGAGGTTGAAAGAAAAAGAAAAAACAGAATACCATCAAACTCGGGACTTATTTTACCAATGGCTGGAGAAAACCACAAAGGATTAGGAATCAAATTTGTATTAGTGAATGAGAAACTCAGATAGCACGTTGTTGAATAAGTACTATTGAATGGTATGAAAAACTTTAATAAAAATGTTACAAAAAATAAAAAAAAAATCTATCCTGAATGGAAACTGAGAGATTATACAGGGAACATCTTCCAAAGTGAAGGATGCCCCTGGGTGCTTGCAAAGCGGAAATTAGCATAGCCAAATGTGTTGTGGCAGTTGTTGTTTTATGCTACTGCCCCTTCACACTCTCCCAAGATCTCAAGAGCTGGTGTCACCAACCCTAGTAATTCTCAGCTGGTGATAAGGTAGGCGAATGAAGATACTAGCCTATTGCATCTTTTCTTTTCTTCTTTCTTCTTTGTTTACCTGAAGACAGGAAATTACACCTTACCCTAATTTGCAAAGTAATAACCATAAAGTGTTATTTATTAAACAGATGTTGACCTTTGGGGAATGTGCCTCAAAAATGTCCACCAGCAGATGAGATGCCACTTGAAAGGGCAGAATGACCTGGATAGAAACAGACGGACAGACCCCCAAATTTACCTGGAACTCCGTAGACCCCCTTTGAGCAGCGGTTGGTTATCCTTCCAATCCACCCTCCATTCAATCAGGATCTTCTCCGAAGAAGGACAAATGGCTTCTTCTTTGCCTGATTTTCCACTGATGGGCCTCCTTGAGGGCTAACTTAAAACTCATATTTATGACTCTCACGGAGACATTTTGCATCTGAAGCTGAACCTCGGTAATGATGGTCTCTTGGACTGACCCGTGACAACCTAATAAAAAACAAGGTTGGAGAAGAGGAGGGACATCACCTAATACAGGTAGTCCTTGACTTATGCCTGCAATTGAGCCCAAAATTTCCCTTGCTAAGCAAGACATCTGTAAGGGAGTTTTGCCCCATCTTATGACCTTTCCTGTGACAGTTCTTAAGTGAACCACCGCAGTTGTTAAGTTAGGAACACGGTTGTTAAGTGAATCTGGCTTCCCCCATTGACTTTGCTTGTCCGAAGGTCACAAAACGGGATGAAGTGACCTTGGGACACTGCAACCGTCATAAATAGGAGTCAGTTACCAAGTGTCTGAATTTTGATCACGTGACCATGAGGATGTTGCAATGATCATTAAGTGTGAAGAACGGTCAGAAGTCACTTTTTTTTGGTGCCGTTGCAACTTCAACAGTGACTAAATAAACTTGTAAATTAAGGACTAGCTGTACAGATGCTCTTTTGCACTCCATGCTTGAAAAGGCACAAAACCCGCCTACTTTATTGGTAACACTTTCTGGCTTTGCTATCCCCTGTCTAAGTTTGCTCAAAAAAATTATGTTTTTCCCTGAACAGATGATGCACTTGTGGACTCTCAGCTGCTGAAAATGCTGTAACTTAATTTCAGTCATATTTTCATTGCAAGGCATTACTTTTATCTCTTGGAGATAGATGAGGCATGAAATACATTTGCACCTGCTTTGGGCAGTAAATCCAGAAATAAAGAACGGGAACTGGGATACACTAATCAAAATCGAATAGTCATTTATCTACTACTGTTGTATTTTCCCCTTTCTCTGAAACTTATCTTATGCTTTCCCTTTTCTAGGATTTGTAAGGGTGATGGGTATGCAGTAATACGGCTAAAAAGAGAGTTTGCATTTTCATCCATCTTGCAAAAATAGCTTAGGCTGAAATGTCCTGCTGTGCAATTTTCCAAATGCCTGCAAAAGAGATTTGCAAAACTCTCTTATTGTACCTGGAGTGCTTCCGGAAAGCAAATGGCCAGTGAGTTACATTTATGAGTACCTAACCTCTGCTGCTGCCATTCTTATAAGGTTGATTTTGAAAGGTTTCTCAAGTGTTGGGCTGGATTTCAGTGGTAAGAACAGTCATTTATTGACAGAGCAATTCCTGGGAGAGTTGCCTTTGACCTCTGTTCTCAGCAAAATCTGCAAAAAACACATCTGCTCAACTTAGGTATTAACTTTGTGATGTTAACTTTCCATATTGTTTTTTTTAAATTTCATTAGCCACTTTCGTTCCTACCAGAATGGAAAGGCAATCTATATAAGTGAAAAAATAAATAAATAAACAGAGATACTAGAATTCCAAGCAACTGATGCATTAACTCCATTGATTTGAACAAGACAGAGGCTGGAATTAATCCCATTTTAAAGGCATGAATTTGAAAGACCTAAAACTCTGAGAATACATGTCTTTGGTTTGGTCTGCTGATGTAGGTGTTTGTTCAAAATAAATAAAAAGGAGCTCAAAAGAGTGAAGAAGATAGACAGGAATAAATGCATCGCGGTCCGTGGCCAGTTTATAGTGGCATTCCAGAATCTCCCCCAGAATGTGAGGACCTTGGCAACACTGAATCAGGTTTGTGAGAAATCCACAGAGCCACAGGTATTGCAACTTCAGACTAATCCATTTTCAAATTACTGTCCAATTCTGATGGATGACCTCACTGCCAAATCAGCTTACCTAACTGCATCACTTAATAAAAAGAGAGAGATCGATCTTTGCTTCCTGGCACTTGGCACTTTTTATTTTAATCCTTTCATAGTGTCCTTTGTAACCTTCTCCGTGGCTACAGTTGGGATGTCAAGCTTCATCAGCAAAATGAATGCTGCTTTAATTTGCCTTAATGTGCCTCAATTGCAGTGGAGGGGTAGGTTGGAAAAAGGCCATCTCATTGCAGGCTGTATATAATTCACATCACATCTGGGCAGAATTTCAAATCAGAAACAAAGTGCAACACGAAATTTTTTATAGCAGGGGTGTCAAACTGCCGGCCAGCAGGCCAGATGCGTCATGGCAAAACCTCATCCACGCCTGCTCCGGCAATGGGAAAAATGTTGCAATATGTCACAAAAGATCATGTGACATGGCAAGTTTGTCCCTGTTTTATAGGGACAATTCTCTCCTACCTGTAGCTTTAGCCCAGAGGAACTAGCCAGTGAATTTCTTTCTTTCTTTCTTTCTTTCTTTCTTTCTTTCTTTCTTTCTTTCTTTCTTTCTTTCTTTCTTTCTTTCTTTCTTTCTTTCTTTCTTCCTTCCTTCCTTCCTTCCTTCCTTCCTTCCTTCCTTCCTTCCTTCCTTTCTTTCTTTCTTTCTTTCTTTCTTTCTTTCTTTCTTTCTTTCTTTCTTTCTTTCTTTCTTTCTTTCTTTCTTTCTTTCTTTCTTTCTTTCTTGGTTAAGACATCTGGCTAGAAACCAGGAGATGGTGAGTTCTAAACCCGCCTTACTCACAAAGCCAGCAGGATAACCTTGAGTCAGTGACTTTCTCTCAATTTTTTAAACTACTGGATTTATTCCAATGTTGATTGGTTTGCTATTGGACTGCAAATTAATAAATAGCAACAACAACTTTGGGTTTATAGAGTATTTCAGCCTGCCCACCTCACCAATATCCTGTCAAACACCCAAGCCGAACATATTTTTGAATGCAAGCTCCTGTCTCTTTTTCTGATTTGGAGAAACATGCCAAGTCCTGCAAAACTGGGCAATGGGTGTCCTCAAAGGTTCAAAAGCATCTCAGTCGAATTCAGCAAAAAAAGGGGGGAGGGGAATGGCCTGGCATTATTCCCTCTTATCAGAAGCCAAATCTGAGGAAGAAGACAAAGAAAATAAAAAGAAAAACGTGGCTGAATGGATCCTGGTGGGTGGATGACTAAGGCTGAAGGCAAAATGAAAAAGCAAAGAAGACAATTTGTAGAGCATTTGTGGCAGGGATCAAAAGCAAGATGTTGACCTCAAAATGTTCACAGATGAACTGTAATATGCACCAGAATTGAGCCCTTATGCCTATTTTAGCCTGGTGGGACCAAATCTATGGAAAAGAGAACTCAACATAACCCAAGCAGCTCTCTGTGCAGATGTGTCAATATCTGCACTTAGGAGATTTGTGAAAGTGCAAAGAATGTCATCAGTGAAGATGGCTTCCTCCCATAGAGGAAGTGAGATACTCAACCTTGGATGGTGGATCAGGATGACTAAATGCCATCATCATTTCTTCTCCTTTATCCCCATCCCCCCAAAAAACAGATGGCTGCCATGGGCTCCAGAAGAGAGGATGATTGCAGAGAAGACAATCAAGTCACCCTCAAGGAAGCCACTGGCCCATCCTCCAGAGGGCTCCCCAGATTCTGTCCAACTTCCCTAAAAGTAGAGAAGCAATGAAGAGGGATCTCTTTGGAAGAAGTTTCTCAGAACAAGAGGTGTTCACAAGAGCTTGCTACCCAGAAGTAACAGACTGCAAATTGTGAAGTTGAGAAGATATGCCAAAGATACAGTTTCAGGGATGAAACTGTAATGTATTGGGCCCATTTACTTGAACTGTTTTCACATGTCTTTGAATACTGCTTGAGATTGCTTAATCAGGGGGTCTGTGTAATGGTCGCTGGCTGCCCAAACATGCAGTCTCCAGGACGATCATTGGTTGGCTCTGGGGCGGGAATAGGTTCCTTCAAACCTATCGGCTGCCACCTAGTGGCCAGCCATATAAGTAGCTGCATAGAATCCTTGGTTACTAGTTCTGTTCCTGTTCTACAATAAAGCAATGTTCTTGTTTGAACTCTCTCCTCTCGCCTCCTGCTTGCAAGAAACCCAGTACACAACAGAAACAGTCTTGCTTTTCTCCAAGATGTAGAGCTCAGGATCTGATATGGTCTGGGGTGGGGAGAGGGACAGAATATTCTTGTACAACATGAAACATTCTGTCATTTCCACAGCCTGAATTAAAATCTCTCACGCTACCCCACAAAATACCCCATCTGCTAGAGAGCCTTATCCAGTGACATTCCCATGTGACATAAATAAGTAAACACAACAAAACACAACAACATAAAAAGCATTCAAATTATGCAAAAGGAGGCAGCCTGGATGTGCCATAAACTTCTGCCCTAGTTACATATGTTGTTTAGTGCTGTTTTTTTTTAAATGCATACTTCAAAAATGTGAACTTTATCTGGGAGCAAAAAATGTAGCCTTCCCCTTAGCCAAATCACTTCTTGCTTCTACTGTCTGGCAGTCATGGGACTGGCCACAAATGAAAAATTGCAGAGCTGCAAGTTCTTCCTGGCCCGTTCATGGAGTTTTGACATCAGGAAAATTGGCTTGTATATAGGATATAAACCAACCAGGCCTGGCATTTTTCAAGTCTTTTCTATTGTGATTAGAATTAGCAGGAGAACGAACTTCAAACATGTTCCTGGTGAGGTATCCTTCGGCATCAAGTTCAGATAAAAAAATGTCTAAAAGAATTGACTTTGCTCAAAATGTTCTTTTCTTATCATTTCCATCCTGGGTCCAGCTTGTTAGAAAGAACTACAAAAGCAATATTGGACATAATGGCAAATATATTTAGTTTATTCCCCATTGACAATATTACAACTTATTTAAATTCATTTTATCCAGGAGGGCAGGAATATTTCTGTTTCTTGGTTAAACATGCCTATTCATAATTTCATATCTACATTATGAGAACACAAATGCAAGGATTTTGATGGTCAGGATCTGGGGAACATTTACACGTTTTTCTTCAAAAGCAGATTTTCATTGTACGTTTACAATATTGATAAACTGAAGCAGCCCAAAGAACAAACAGGGAAAGAACAAAGCACAAAGAATGCCAAACCCAAACAAATAAGTGTGATTGTAGACTTAGGCAGTGAAGCCTATGAGTTTCACATAAATGAGTTGAGTTTCAAGAAATGGAAACTAAACCTCAAAATCTTGGATAAACTGCTAGATCTTTGCTTGGCACTCAGATTAAACCAATGTTTGGCACCTGTTTAGCCTTCCGAGTGAGGACTTTCTCCAACCAGGATTGTTAGAATGCTGGCTTTGTTGGTTTGTTTGATTTTGGGTAGCCTAGAGGGTGTTGGGCTTAGCTATTCAACTAACAGGGGTCCAAATGCCAGCAGACTAGCCATAATTTTTGTGGTTACCAGCACTGCCCCCCCTTTTTTTCCATGTACAGTCAAATTCTAGCCCCGTGTGAAAAATAGGAAGATCTGGATCTTGTCTTCAATCTTCAAATATGACAATGAAGAGGCATGCCGTTTTCTTGGCAAAGTTTTTTTGGGGAAGTGGGTTGCCATATGCCCCCTTCATGGGGCTTAGAGGAAATAACTTGCCCAAGGTCACCCAGGTGTCTGCATATCTCTGGCAGGATAAGAACTCTGTCTCCTGGACTCTAGCTTAGCACCTTCATCACCACACCAACCTGGCCCTTGTACTTTATACTGATATTTATAAGTAACTAATAATAGTAAATAATATGTCTTATCTTTGGTAAAGTAAAGGTAAAGGTTCCCCCGCACATGCGTGCTAGTCGTTTCCGACTCTAGGGGCCGGTGCTCATCTCCGTTTCAAAGCCGAAGAGCCAGCGCTTGTCCGAGGATGTCTCCGTGGTCATGTGGCCGGCATGACTAGACGCCAAAGGCGCAGGGAACGCTGTTACCTTCCCACCGGAGTGGTCCCTATTTTTCTACTTGCATTTTTACGTGCTTTCAAACTGCTAGGTTGGCAGAAGCTGGGACGAGTAACAGGCGCTCACTCTGTTACGCGGCACTCGGGATTCGACCCGCCAAACTGCCGACCATCTGATCGACAAGCTCAGCGTCCCAACCCACTGTAAAATGCAGAGAAAAAAAAAGGAAGGAGAAGGAGGAGGAGGAGGAGGAGGAGGAGGAGGAGGAGGAGGAGGAGGAGGAAGAAGAAGAAAGAGAAACAGAAAGGGAAAAAAGTTGAACTCTCCATTTATTTCATTTTCTTTATTTCTTTTTCACAGTTTTACACCTCCAGAATCCAAAGACTTCTTTGACTCCATCCCCAATTGCGTTTTTGGGACTCCAAAAGGCCTGTAAACCCTGACAGATTAACCGAGAAATAAACTGGCTGTCAGGCCAAAAAATAAAAATGTATTTCCCTACCAGAGCTGTATAACTTTCCAGATCAAGTCCATGGATGAAAAGCCTGGGGAAAAATAATGAGAATGTCCAGGAAATAGGATCAGGCAAGAGTTTATTTTCCTTTCTGCTCCTCAGTCGGCTTCAGTGTCCAATTCAGGTTCCAAAACATTTGAACCCCTACTGAAATAAGTGGCAACTGTATCCCTGAACTCAACGGTTCAGGTGACCTCGGAACAATTTTTCATTTTCCAAAAGTATTACTTTGAGTTAGCCAAGACTTTCGAAGTTATCTTTAGAGTATTGTTTTATGCTGTCGGGTGAACTCTGGGCTTTAGTCTCTAAGCCAGAGGTCACCATTTGGTGAACTGCCCAGTTTTTACAAGGCTAATTTAATTTAGTAATTAAGAAAAGTGTCTGCTCGGGCGACTGAATTTGTTTCTCTATCAACACTCATAAGTCAAAGTTTTTTTATTCCTGGTTTTATTTCCTCCTGCTCTTTAATAGGGATTTTTGAAGATGCAAATTCAAGGGAAAGAGGGGAGATGGACAGGGCCATTTCTGTCAAACAAATCCTTTAAAAGTTGCATCTTCTCCTGGGCTTAGAAAACTATCCCCTTGTGACTCTGAAAAGAATTTCCTTGGACTTAATTGCCTTGGTTAAACTCACCGGTTAATTCTCTGGTGAACTAATAGAGGTTAGTAAAACTAGCTTCATTTAATCCACATACAGTAAAGAGCATAAATTAAATGTTTGTAGAATTTTCACCATCCCACACTAGTGAGTTCTGTGTGGGATCAAAAGCATCTTGCAATGAAAGTGCATTGAGCGCTTCAGATTCAGTGTGGGAGTAACACAAGATACTCCTGTCACAAACATTATATGCCAGTCTTTGGGAATTTTTTAAATTCGCCACTTCTGTCATTTAACATAGAATGAAAACTGCAGGCTATCAACCTCAGGGCTACACAGAAAGAGTTTTATGAGTTTTCTGCACTCTTCATAGCTTTTTGGAGTTCATAGTCACTAAAACAGCATTCACACATTTCTTCTTGCTGTTTCTTGCAGATCAAATATATCCTTTTGTCAATAATCTTCATTATATTTTTTTGCAATTTTCAAAAGTTCCTGAAGACTATAGTCCAGTGTTTCCACACTCCTATATCTTTGAATAGGAAGGCAGAAAAGCAACGGGTAGAGGAGAGTTCCCCAACCTTTTGGGCACCAGGGACCAGTTCCATGGAGAAAGGTTTTTCTGCGGACTAGAGGGTGTGTGTTTTTTTTTTGTGCTGCCTGCATCCCGCGTATGGGGCTTTGCTTGTTTGTGCAGACCGGTTGCTGGCATGCTGTGGCCCAGTATTGGTTCGCGGCCTGGGGGTTGGGGACCCCTGTGGTAGAGTTTTTCTGATCAGGATATTAAGCATGCAAAGAAACCAGTCCAGTTAATTTTGTAACCATAACTAGAAGCATCCATGTCATTTCTTCATTTCTGCCACTGACTGAGAACAAATGGCCTTTTGTGTTTTGGGGTTGCAGAAGACGGCTTGAAACTGTTAGGAAACTTCGTGCAAAAAATCTCGATGGGTTTTTAAGGACAGCAGCTTCTAAAGGTCTGTAGTGGGCCACAAGGCACATAATGCCCTCTTATGCACTTTCCCCAGCCCTGTGAAATCTTTTTTTTTTCATCTGGGGCAATTCAAATGGCATTCTGAATTCCAGATGCAAATTCACTACAGGTTTGTACAATGGTTCCCTATGCTGGTGGATTTATTTTCAGTCTCTAGCATGCCAACCTGGCCTTGGGGAAGCTTCCTTTGTAGACATAACTTAATCAGCAAAATAAACCCAGCCCTAAGGGGAGCCTGGCCACCACCTGAAAAACTCCCAATGAGATCTGAGCATGCTCAGCGGGCACAAAGTCTGACGTGACGGATGGGTGAAAGCAGAGAAACATCATGTTGGAATGATGAAAGAGGCTGGCAAAGGGGAGCTGGAATGCTAGCAATGTGGACCTGAGGGTGTCAGATTTTTTCTATGCCAATGCCTTGACTGAATTCAGTGGCAGGTTAAAAGAATAACAGACTTTGACGGGATCTTGGAGGTCTTCTAGTCCAACCTCCTGCTCAAGCAGGAGACCCTGTACCATTTCAGACAACTGGCTGTCCAGTCTCTTCTTGAAAACCTCCAGTGTTGGAGCACCCTTAACTTCTGGAGGCAAGTGTTGTGTATTCACATGTTAATGTTATGCTCGTTTAAGATCGTTATACAAGTTGAGGTAAAACAGCTGTCAAAAGCTGCCGGGAAGCAACTACGCAGGCGCAAGCCATTGACAGCTCTCGGCTGTCGAAGTCCGCCGGCTTCCGCGCAAGTGCCACCAGTTTGACAGCTCCGAGCTGTCAAAGCGGCTAGTCACCGATTGGCTCAACCAACGAGCGGGAAACCGGCACAGCCCTGATTGGCTGCCGGTCGCTCAGCTGTAGTATAAATAGAAGCACTGTCAAACTTGTTCTTCGCCCGGTTCTAAATAAAAAGGTTCTTGTTAGCCAGCTGTCTCGCCTGCTTTTTCAAGCTATAGAGCACTGGCGACGAAGGTGGGATACGCTGCTTCGCGCTGCTGAAGTCACTAGCCTAGAGGGAGAAGAGAGTTTTTCCTCAGGCTCAGAGCTAAGTCACAGCTGAAGTCACCAGAGGGAAGTTCAAACTTCCCTAACTCACGCGAAGCAGTACCCACAACCGGGACAGCATGGCAAACCTCGGCCACATCCGCGAATTCAACATTCGCCACCCCGAGTGCTGGGAGTTGCACTGGGGACAGGTAGAAGGGTTCCTGTTAGTCAACAAGATAACGGATGACCGAGCCAAGGCAGCAGCGCTCCTCTGCCTCAGCGGACCTGCCGTATACGATGTGGCCATAGGACTGTTCAGCCCAGAGCCCATCGCCTCTATCCCGTATGCTGAACTGACAGAGGGACTGAGCAAGCATTTTATGCCATCCAAGTCCGAGCTGTACTGGCGAGTGAACTTCGCCAGGCGCTTACAACTCCCCGAGGAACCCGCTACCGCCTTCATAGCTCGGGTCAGGCACGCCGCACGCCGATGCCGGTTCCCTGACCTAGAGGACCGAATCCGTGACCAGGTAGTCATCGGGCTAAGGGATGAGCGCCTACGGAAGAAACTAATCGCCAAACCCTCTTTGATGCTGGCCGAAGCTTCTATGGAAATCGTGGCTTATGAATATAGTCACGATGAAAACTCCAGTCCTCCTGACAGCGGACCGTACGGGTCCGTGCATCAAGAGGACACCGCACTCAGTGTCACAGAGGGAAACGACGTCTCCACCGACATAGATGCCGTCCAATGAAGATTTGAGAAGCTCAAAACTCAACGCAACAATCGAGGGGGCCCCCCAAACAACAAGAACACCGCACAACAAGGCTCCAGAGCCAAATGCGCCAGCTGCGGGGGAAACCACCCGAGAGCATCGTGCCGTTTCCGTAGTACCAAATGCCACGGCTGTGGCAAAACGGGACACCTCAAAGCCATATGCCGCAGCCTGAGTCGGGAGAACCTGCATGAATTGGAGGCGACATCCGCAGGTACGAGGTCGCCAACGTCCACCGGGGGAAACTTCCCTAGGCCCCTAGTGCTAACTGTCAACGGAAGCAGGGGGGTGGGGGCAGTCCATCCTGTGCTTAAGCCCAAAATTAAGGTTAACGTCCTACTCCAGGGAGTTCCCTGTGAGATGGAGGTCAATTCAGGATCCTCAGTCTCCCTCATCTCATGGGGAACTTACAAAAACATTTGCAGCTTAAGCCGGCAGAAACCTGCCTTACGAGCCACCAGTTTACGCTTGGCAGACTTCCAAAAAAACCCCATCAGACTCAAGGGAAAAGCCACAATTCCAACGGAATTTAGGCACTTTAAGGGACCCCTCACAATTTTAGTTACACAGGAAAACCGAACCAGTTTGCTAGGACTTGACTGGTTCGAAGCTTTGGGAATAGCACTGACAGGCGTCAACGCCACCCAGTCTGTAAGCCTAGAAGCCGTCTGCCAGCAGTTCGCAGACATCTTCGATGGCTCATTAGGAAAGTATACTGGGCCCCCAGTGTCACTAAAACTAAACCCCAACGTGCTGCCCATAAGAATTAAAGCCAGAAGAGTTCCATTCGCGCTGAAAAGCAAGATAGAAACCGTGCTAGACAGACTTGTCAAACTAGGGGTATTAGAACCAGTCGAGGGGGGCGAGTGGGAAACACCAATTGTGACCCCAATTAAAGCAAACGGCCAAATAAGACTCTGCGCGGACTATAAAGCCACCCTGAACTGCGCATTAAATACACATGCTTACCCCGTCCCAGCAGTAAAAGACGTCCTTGCAGCCATTAAGTCAGGCGCCATTTTCGCTAAATTAGACTTGGCGCAGGTGTACTTGCAACTGCCTGTTACCCCTGACACCGCTATGGCACAGACAATTGTCACACACTGGGGAGCCTTCAAAATCAACCGTTTACAATTTGGCATATCTGCAGCCCCAGGGATTTTTCAGGAAATTATGGAAAAGACACTTGAAGGAATCCCTGGGGTCTGCCCATATTTTGACGACGTCCTTATCGCAGGAGAATCTGAGGGGGATTTAGCAAGCAAACTGGGGAAAGTTCTCCATAGATTCAGAGCAGCAGGGCTGAAATTAAGGAGAGATAAATGCTCCATTGGGGTGTCATCTACAGAATTTCTAGGGTACAAAATTGACGCAGGAGGAATCCACCCCACTGACTCTAAAATAAATGCCATCAAAACAGCCCCTACTCCAAAAAACAAGCAGGAACTTCAAGCCTTCCTGGGGCTACTTAATTTTTATCAAGCCTTCCTGCCTCATAAGGCTACCATAGCTGAGCCGCTGCACAGACTCCTAGACAAAGGCACCCCCTGGTCCTGGTCCCCTCAGCACGACCATAGTTTCAGGCTCCTTAAGGACCTGCTCTCTAGCAATTCCACAGTAACACTGTTCAATGAACAGTTACCCCTATGCCTGGGATGTGATGCTTCACCCTACGGAGTCGGGGCAGTCCTCAGTCATTTAACTGAGAATGGGACACAAACCCCAATAGCGTTCTACTCCAGAACGCTTTCCAAACCAGAGCGCAATTACGCTCAGATCGACAAAGAGGCTTTAGCCATAGTGGCCAGCGTGAAGAAATTTCACGACTACCTCTACGGACGTCAATTCACTATTTTTACAGACCACAAGCCTCTGTTAGGGATTTTTACATGGGACAAGCAGACACCCCAAATTCTGTCTCCCCGTATTCTCAGATGGTCTACCTTTTTATCTGCTTATTCTTTCACACTAGTACACAAGCCGGGGAAGGACATGGGACATGCAGACGGGTTAAGTAGGCTGCCCCTGCCCGTAATAGAGCCCGACCCCACCCCAGCTGGCAATATCCTGGCTATCTCGGAATTGCCGGAATGCCCCGTGTCTGTCAAAGACATCTCTTCTGCCACAGCTGCCGACAAAATTCTAGGCAGAGTCCTCGGCTGCATCACTTCAGGGTGGCAAGCAACACCGACTTCCAGCCGTTCTTTTCGAGGAAAACAGAACTATCCTCCCACAGGGGGTGCATACTATGGGGAAGCAGAGTAATAGTCCCCGAAAAGCATAGGACCAAGGTCCTAGAAACCTTGCATGAGGGCCACCCTGGAACCGTTAAAATGAAAGCTTTAGCCAGAAGCTACGTATGGTGGCCTGGCCTCGATAAACAAATAGAAGCATATGTGGCTGGCTGCTACCCCTGCCAACTTGTCAGAGCTACTCAACCACAGGCTCCCGTCCACAAATGGGAGACAACAAAAAAACCCTGGTCCCGCATCCACGTAGATTTTGCAGGGCCCTTTCAAGGACAGGTATTTTTAATCATTGTAGATAGCTATTCTAAGTGGTTGGAGGTGGTCCCTGTCAGCAGCACGACCACTGCAGCCACAATACAAGTACTAAGGGGGCTCTTTGCCACACACGGACTGCCGGATGTTTTAGTCTCCGATAACGGCCCCCAATTTACTTCCCATGAATTCCAGAATTTCACAACAAAGAACTCTATTAGGCATGCCACTTCAGCTCCGTTCCACCCCTCGTCGAATGGCTTGGCTGAGGTAAAGTCCACCAAGG
Source organism: Vipera berus (assembly GCF_964194415.1). Taxonomy (NCBI): domain Eukaryota; kingdom Metazoa; phylum Chordata; class Lepidosauria; order Squamata; family Viperidae; genus Vipera; species Vipera berus. The sequence goes on along the minus strand of NC_138208.1, from coordinate 11,669,421 downwards.
AGGCACTGCGGAAAATCATCGCCGGCAATTGGCACCGCAGACTGGCGCAATTCTTACTCGCTCAACATACAACCCCCTGCACAACCACCGGGAAGTCGCCGGCAGAACTCCGATGGGGCAAACGGCTCACAACCAGACTTGACCGATTGCACCCAGACAGAACCACCGCTGAACCGGACATGCCCATTCAGCATAGAACTCTCACTGTCAGTCAAGCCGTATGGCCCAGAAACTATGGGGGAGGGAATAAATGGATTCAAGGGGTTGTACTAGAGCAAACTGGTCCCTTGTCATACATCATCAACGCCGGAAACAACGACCACCTCCGCAGACACATCGACCAGTTACAACAACGAAGCCCGCAAAACATGGGGGAAAGGGGTAGCAACGCAATGCCATCACGCCTCACCCCCCCCGAACCTAGCGAATTCCACCCACACTCGTCCAACGGAAGGGACCCCAAACACGGGGAATCTGACTTAAACCCAGACACATCACTTCCCGAGCCAGGGGAACCTAACTCAAACCCCGACACATCACCTTCCGAGCCAAGGGAAGCAGAACCTCCAAAAGAAACACCTCTCCGACGGTCAGCAAGAGCAAGGAAACCCCCCGCATACTTGGACGATTTTGAATGGGGAACTTCACGAAAAAACACCCGGAAAAATCTTCACACCAGTCTAGGGGAGGGGTAAGGGGTGTTGTGTATTCACATGTTAATGTTATGCTCGTTTAAGATCGTTATACAAGTTGAGGTAAAACCGCGGCAGCTTTTGACAGCTGTCAAAAGCTGCCGGGAAGCAACTACGCAGGCGCAAGCCATTGACAGCTCTCGGCTGTCGAAGTCCGCCGGCTTCCGCGCAAGCGCCACCAGTTTGACAGCTCCGAGCTGTCAAAGCGGCTAGTCACCGATTGGCTCAACCAACGAGCGGGAAACCGGCACAGCCCTGATTGGCTGCCGGTCGCTCAGCTGTAGTATAAATAGAAGCACTGTCAAACTTGTTCTTCGCCCGGTTCTAAATAAAAAGGTTCTTGTTAGCCAGCTGTCTCGCCTGCTTTTTCAAGCTATAGAGCAGCAAGTTAAAAGGTTAAAAAGTTTGTGAGGTAAGGAAAGTTTCAACCAGGTGAAGAGAACACCTTCTGTCTTCAAACTCACTCAGTAATGGGTTGTTTGCATCCTTATTAATATGTGGTGTGAGCTTAGGTCATAAATGAAGAAGGGAAGAAACACCCCGGAGGAGCTGTGACTTTCAACTGTGGTTCAGAATGAGATAGTATAGGTAGTCCTTGAGTTACAATCATTCATTTAGCGACCGTTCAAAGTTCCAGCAGCCTAAGCATTCCCATTCCAACCTTTTGGTCCCACCTCAAATTGACTTGAAAGCCTTCCATGACATCCTGGCCACTTTGCTGCCTATTAACACCGGCCCAGTCTTGAAATGCAGAAGGCTACGTATACTGACATGGGGCTCCCCTGTCTTATTCGCCCTCTGCAAGATGAGACAGCTGAAGAAAGTCAAGTGGGAAACAGGCAATGCTCCACTTTACTTGTCTTTTGTCACTGACTGAAGCCAGCGTGAACGGCCTTTGAGCCTTCAGCCCTTCCTCTCACTTTCCTCACCACAGGAGGCCTCTCACAGTGCCCTGGTAAATAGACAATGATTAAACAATTGCTCTGCTCACTTAATGAGTGCAATATTTATTGATCCATTCATTCATTTCATCTCTATGCTGCCCAATCTTCAGGGCTCTACACAGCTAAGAATCACACTGCGAGATAAAAGCATCCAATTTTTTTTTTTAAAAAAGGAAAATAACACACACACACACACACACTGGGAAGAGAAATCAAAATTGAAAGGTAAAACTGGAAATGCTGGGCACACATGAAGCCACTTCCAGTCGGAGCATTCCTTTCTCCTCTGCTAGAAAGAGCAGGTGAGTCCTGACACCTCTCTTAAAGCTTGAGCGGACAGTCTCTGCAGGAAAAGACTGATAGGGTTGGAAGGGACTCTGAAGGTCTTCTAGTCCAACCTCCTGCCCAAGGTGGGAATCCATATGCTGTCTCAGACAAGGGGTTCTTTGACCCCATTTAGGCACAGCTCCCTCCTGCCATTTGATTAGGGACCTCCAAATAGTGGATCCCCTCTGAGAAGGAGAACGTAAATCCACTGAGTTAATGGTGGCATTTATCTGGAATCACCAGGCATACAAACCCAAACTTTTCTTTCTTGGAAGAATTCAATCTTTATCACTTCCTCTCCATCCAGGTTCTGGCAGCCCCAAGCAGTCCAGGTCAGTTTTTCTACCAAATTAATTCTATTTAATTCCTATTTAGGACTGAGCTGCATAGTTGAGTGTCTTCAGAGATTAATAATAATAATAATAATAATAATAATAATAATAATAATAATAATAATAATAATAATAATAATAATAATAATAATAATAATAATAATAATAATAATAATAATAATAATAATAATACAATTGAAAGGGACCTTGGAGGTCTTCTAGTCCAACCTCCTGCTCAGGCAGGAAACCCTATACCATTTCAGACAACGGTTCATAAATGTGAAAAATAAACAGAATTACCCATCACATTGTATAATTGGCTATGCCTGATGTTGAAGCAGGAAACACATGGCAAAACTGTTAAGAAAAACCTGGTTCGGAAATGAAACAACAAAGTGACAATTATTGTCAAGGGGCTACCATGAAGAGCTGCATGGCAAAGAGATTATTTATTATTAATGACTGATTGTCAAAACAAGAGGAAGATAAAATAAGGTCACTATTTGTCCTTGGCCACTCCAGTTCATCATTATAATTAATGGTTACAGTAGAGAAGTAGCTTTGAAAGTGCTGCTTCAATTATCAGATGATACAAAAATTAGGCACTTCTGGGGTTAGTCATAAGTTGTAAAGGAATTTGGTGGTTCGAAGAGCCCAAAGGTGCTTTTTTCAAAAGGCAACTGAACTTTCTTTGTTTTTCCTTGAAGACGTTTCATTTCTTATCCAAGAAGCTTCTTCAGTTCAGAATTGAAGAAGCTTCTTGCATAAGATGTAAAAGATCTTCAAGGGAAAACCAAGAAAGACCAGTTGCCTTTTGAAAAAGCACCTTTGGGACAACCATGACCTGGATGACTGAGAATCTCCATAAGTGGTTTGAAAAGCATTTCAGGGGACAAAACAGAACAGAACAGAACAGAACAAAACAAAACAAAAAAACAAAACAAAACAAAACAAAACAAAAATCTGAGACTATTTCAACAGTGACAGTCACTGAGCAGGAGACAATAAACTGGAACGTTTTGAAGCAAAACAGCAAATTCAATGAGAGAAGCTGATAAGAAATTGAAGCGTAGGTTTTCCATATTTTCAATTTTCTATTGAGAATAGAGCAGGGTTTTTTTGTTTTAACCAAAGGAGGTTTGTTCCATGACAATTTATGCCACAATAAATTTGCTGGTCTTGTAGCTGCCATAGGAGTCTGCCAACTCCAGGGGATTCTGGCATGTTTAGTCTGATACAGTCAATCCTGCAATAAGTCTGAAAACCTGTGTTTTAGCCAAGTGGTGCAGAGCCTCATATGCACCGAGTGTTGTATTTCACCTTTGAATGATACGCATGGCGGAGCGGATTAAATTTGATTGATTCATATTTAGTAGAAGCCCTGTATATTATTATTATTTTTTTTAAATCGGTCATGTTAAAATTTACAATTACTTAGCTGTTGTTAGCATGGCTTTAAGGGCCCCTTTTAAGATTTTGGGGTACACAACATAACTCTTAGTGCCAGAGTTAGCACTAAAAGTTTTGCAAATTCACCTCCAGCGTTCCTAAATCTATTCCTGACATACAGTAGATTCAAAGTGCTTATCCAAACCAGTGTGAATGTGGACATGCCTGCATCTAGAACCAAGGGGGGCAGAGATGGAATTATTGGTCTACTACTCAGAGTAATGAACTTCATGGGAATAGATTATTACACTGGTACTCATACAGTCCAGATTCAGTAATTAATTTTGAGCCACACCAGTTGTGTTCAAATTGAAGACCAGAAGTTTTTTCATCTTTCTGACTTTACCCGAGCACAATTAAATGTTGAAATATTTTTATGATAATTGGAAATGGTTGTGATTTTGACATGCGAGTGATCCTGACAATATTTTGCTAATAATACTGGACAGCGCTGACTTGAATGCTGGATTAGACATATCTTGAAGATACCTGTACTTGTTGAGTCTTTTTGACTCTATGCTGCATTTATTACCCTGCTGGGTGACCTTTGGATAGTTAAATTGACATACATATTTTACAATATTCTCCCATGGTTAGCCAGCTCCTGTCTCAGAACTATAGAAGTATTCTCCAAGTTAGGTTTTTAGTTCCAAAAACAAACATGAGTTGGAAAGTTGTTTTCTATTGGGGAAGGGCTGGAGAAAGCAATTAGTTTACTTCCGGACATATGTAAAATGAGCCAGGACTTTGATTCTCAGTCATAATCACCATCTTGAGGTTTTGATTCCTCCACACCCACATCCCAAATATCCCTAGGATCTGCTTAAATCTCCAAACTAAGCAGATGGTGAATAAACTAACAGGTACCTCATGCCTGTAGGTTAGCCTGGATTTTTTTTTTAAACAGACCCAAACAAACTGGTATCCACCAGGGGACAAATGACAGAATGAAAGGATGTCATGAGGTGAATGCTATGATTTATATACTTGAGCAAATGGAGGCATTTGCGGGATGAAGTCACCATACATGTGTTGGCCTTCTGACATCATCAGATGTTTACTGTGGATGCCGTTGCCCAGTAGAAGGCAAGGGCTAAATAGCTAGATGTTTATGGAGATTCTTGGTCATCCAGGTCATGGCTGTTCCAAAGGTGCTTCTTCAAGAGGCAACTGGACTTCCTTTGTTTTTCCTTCAAGACCTTTTGCTTCTCATCCAAGGAGCTTCTTCAGTTCTTCTGAAGTTCTGAAGAAGCTTCTTGGATGAGAAGCATAATATCTTCAAGGAAAAACAAAGAAAGTCCAGTTGCCTCTTGAAAAAAGCCCACATGCTCACAGCATCTGTTGGAATGTTTGTCTTTCCTCCCCACTTTCAGGTTTGTAAATTCTGCCTGTTTTATTTTTTTCCATCTGGCCTTGGAATTGGCTTAAAATGGAAGACAGTTAGAAGATCAATCTCTGCATAAATAAAGCACCCATCACCAAATGGTTACGTACTTAACTTTATGCAGTCATTAACCAGCACAAGAAAATTGTATTCAAATATTCAAAATATCAAAAAAATAAATTGACAGTGTCAGGTTGGTTAAGAAAAGTACCTACAGACAAAACGTTTAGGCTTAAAAACAATAATAAATCAAATATGGATATTAAGAAAACTTAGAATAACAGTAGAAAAAGAAATATATATACAGATATGTGTGTACACACACAGATATATATGCACACACAAATGTACATATATATTAGTAAATAAAAGAATAACATTTAAAACAACAAGGATATGTATAAACTAAAAACTATTGATAAATGTAAGAAAGTTATTCTTTATTTAATCGACATAATGAGAATTGGATGAATTTAAATATGAGACAGCAAATACCAAGGGGAAAAGAGAGGAAACATTTAATGTAATAGTTTGAGAACTGTACTAAAGATATTTGTATGTTATTGAATTATTGACCAACTCAGCTGGAAGGTTGCTTTTCAAATATTTAAATGTAAAACTAGAAAATCAATAAAATTTTCTTTAAAAAAAGAATAATATTATCCAAAAGGGGTTTAAGAATTATAAACTCCTCTTACAGAACACCCCTGTCAAACCTGAGAAAAACAGAATATCATACAATCACTAACATAGCCTGCTCGGTCCAAGGCAAATGGTTAATGCTGAGACTGGCCCACTCCCTTCTATTATCCAGATTGCTAATTTTAACTGCTTCTTTTTCTATATGCCTAGTCCAGGGGTAGGCAACCTTGGCTCTTTTATGACTCGTGGACTTCAACTCCCAGAATTCCTGAGCCAGCCATGCTGAGGAGAAATGGAGAGGTTTCCATACTGAGCCGTGCTGGCTCAGGAATTCTGGGAGTTGAAGTCCACGAGTCATAAAAGAGCCAAGGTTGCCTACCCCTGGCCTAGTCTGAACAAGTCTTTTAGCATATCTGATTTAATTTTGTCTTTTAGCCAATTTTTTTGTCTGTATATGTTTTTCTTAAATATTCTGGCATTGTCAGTTTAGTTTTTGGATATTTTTAATACTTGGAGCACCAATTATCTTGTGCTGGTCCATGACCACAATGAAATTAAGTAAGGTCTCTAAATTATTAAAACATCCATGAATTTAGCAAGTTTCAGGGACTTGCAGCAATTCACTAGTTTTGTGCAGATGGAAGTGTCATTTGTGCACTCACATTTACACTTAGAAAACAGAGGGGAGCCTTCACACCTGGCAAAAGCACAAGTCCTTTTAATAGTTAGAGAGAGGTGTTTCATTCATGCTAACCCTGGTAGCCATCTCCTCTTTCAAATGCTTTGTACAGTCTTATTAGAAATTATGATTGCCTTGCAAAATGAGATTCCTCATCTATTTTTGTCTCTGTTAAACCCATTTGTAAAATTTTTTATAAGTATCATAACCTGTTTGACCAAAAACTGGGTTGTTGTTAGTTGCGAAGTTGTATCTGACCCATCGCAACCCCATGGACAACGTTCCTCCAGGCCTTCCTGTCCTCTACCATCTTCTGGAGTCCATTTAAGCTCACGCCTACTGCTTCAGTGACTCCATCCAGCCACCTCATTCTCTGTCGTCCCCTTCTTCTCTTGCCCTCAATCTTTCCTAGCATTAGGCTCTTCTCCAGTGAGTCCTTCCTTCTCATTAGGTGGCCAGAGTATTTGAGTTTCAACTTCAGGATCTGAAAAACTGGGTAGGTAAAATTAAAAAAAGGAAAGGATGACTGTGCTTAAAAAATAATCACTTTGCTTGCAATTCTACCAAACGTACTTTTTGGCTTCCATCCAGATTTCCATCTTATTGTTGGAAGCACTGTTGCTTGCAGTATTTTTTAATACAGATATATACTTAAAAATCCCTCCACTGTAATAGAAGCTATTTATTAACAAGTTCTGTAGTAGCAAAGGCCAGTTCTGTGTCTATGTGTGGTCTTTTCTATGGGATTGACAACAATGAACTATATGAAACAGAAGTACTAACATGAGTTGCCTTGTCTCCAAATCCTTTTAGCTTTCAAGGAGTTGGAAAAACGTCTTCAAGAATCACAGTCAAGACTTAAAGACACCAATACAAAAAATTGATAAACAGATTTCACTCTTTGCCCAGCATGCTAGGGCAGGGGTCTTCAAACTCGGCCCTTATATGACTTGCAGACTTCAACTCCCAGAATTCCTCAGCCAGGCATGCTGGCTGAGGAATTCTGGGAATTGAAGTCCGCAAGTCATAAAAGGGCCAAGTTTGAAGACCCCTGATCTAGTTTATAAGTCTGGTCTTTTGAATGGTCTCCCAGCCAACAACTTAATGATCAACAAACACATTTTTCTAGCCCGTTGAATGTGTGGTCCCCTCTCTCAGTGCATCCTTCTTGGGAAAACTTGTTTGTTCAGCAGACAATCTGTCAAAATCCCCAAGTGTGAGATTCCTATTTAAAAGCAACAAGAACTAGACTATTTCTTCAAGGGAACAAATGCTATCAGCTTGATGGGCTCAAGGAAGAGGAATGAAAATCACTCATGACTTCTGCTGATAACCGATCTATAGAAGGACTAATAAAATTCAAGGGTTCATAATCATAAAGACAACTCAGGTGAAGCAATGATAGCAGTGTGAGAGTTATTGAATTGAAGTGCAGAATAGTAGATGAAACCATCCGTTTGTTAGATAAAGATTCAATGGGATCGTTCTGAGTTGTAATTGAACCTTATCTCAATTAACTTCTTGGGCCATGTATCTCCCTGTGATAAAAGAATGATGGATCCTGACATTGGGCCTTGGAGCTGTTCAGCATTTTCCTAAAGATTAGTGTTGTAAGTCACGTCCATCATCCAGTAGCCTAGAAAGTGCAACTTTTGGTAATCTTTGAGAAATCTTGGAGAGTGGGAATAATATCAAGGACTGGTAAAGAACAAAGATTGCTCAACTTTTATAAAAAGGAAGATCCATCTAACTACAGACTGGACAGTTTGTCATAAATACTGAACAAAAGTAGAACAGAGTATTAAGCACTTGAACATTTTGGGGGAGAAAATGTATTGTTTGGCTGCAGCCAGCTTGAATTCATCAAGAACAAGTCCTGCCAAACCAACCTGATCTCCTTTTTAGACAGAGTAGACCATTGGTCTCTGTGTGACTGTGTGTGTGTGTGTGTGTGTGTGTGTGTGTGTATGGGTGTATGGTTTATTTTTAAAGACTGAGGAATCATGGGACATGGAACAGGGTAGTGGCAGTGTATTTATACAAACCGGTAGAACTAAACATGATTTGGAGGAAGTACTTTAGACCTCACACAACTGCAAGTACATAGCCTCTCTGGTATTCATTATAAGAGACCCACTTTCTTCAGGTTTGGGGGCAAGGCTGAAAAAAAGTACAGATGTTTCAGAGATTCAGAACATGAAAGTTAACGTTTGGGAGCCTTAAAAAAAAGCCATGTTTTCTTTAATAAAGAGCAGAAGGGTGCTGTGTGCATGTGAAGTCTCAGGAGCTCTTCCAAGGACTTTTTTTGGATTTGGCACAGCTATGCTGACTGTCAGGTTTTTCCTGGAGTTTTTGATCTGGAAAAAAAACACAACAACAACCTTGGAGTCTTAAGGTTTTGAGAACAAGGGTATGTTAATGAATCAACTTATGAAAGTAGCCAAGTCTTTTTTTTTCATGCTCACCAAACTCCTGCAGAGAGATACATATTAAAAGAGATGGTACACTTACGTTCCTACAGTCATTTTTGGAGTTTAGAAAATATTAGTGTGTTGAATCTTGGTCCCCACAAGTGAAATCACAGGGTACAAATCCTGGTTGTTAAACCTTAACATGACATTTTGACTTGCATCAGGGGGATGTGAGCTGTCCCTGGGATGGCCGCTCACATAAGACAAATCTTTGGGGAACAGGGAAAACAGCTCAGTGAGGCTGATGTGACTTGGACTGTTACAATTAGTCATAGCTGACATACAGACATGATTAGCATGCTGCTCGTCAACATTTCTATTAGGTAGAACTCAGATCCAACATTAGTTACGGTTATAAAGAACGTTCAGAGTCTCCCTCGGAATTCCATTATCTGCCAGATCCAATGAACATAGAAAAACAAGAAGCTATTGTGCCCGAAAAAGCCATGGAAGATATAGAGAGACAAGGAAGGCCTGGTTGCAGTCTCAACAGAAGAGGGTTCAACATTCCTTCTCAACATTTGTTAGTGCACTAAATTAGATTTCTTCCCCAGGAAAGCATATATAATTACTGTTTGGTCTGCAATTACACAACCAGTTCGTATCATTGGCAGAGTGCAATCTGATATCTCATAATGAAGCCATCAGGCATCACTTAAACACAGGCCAGGAATAAAACTTGTCTCTGGGACTGCAAGTTGCTGAAACACCTCTGAGAAGAAGATGCCTGGGAACGTGGCATTTTTGAACTGGTTTTACTCGACGTAGATAATCTACAGTTAGACTCACAATCTAAGACTTGTGGAAACTGAACAATTCAAGTCCTAACCAAGAACAATTAAGGCAGCCTGTAAGAATATGGGCAGTTCCCACCAGGGTGGCTCATTTGTAAAATTGGAGTGTTCAGGTCTGATAAATTTAAGATTTTGAGGTATCAAGGAAATCCCTTCCAAACTCACTTGATATATTTGACAGAAGTTTTTTTTTTACACTTGACTCTTGAATAAATCGGAAGCTTTCAAAATTCTCACATATTTGTTTCCTTCTTCTGATGCTACTGCCTTGATCAAATCTTCATTGTTAAGCTGTTTTCTTCCAAAGGTATGAGAGAGGGCTGACCTGGTGTCAGCCAGCTAGCTTTGTGCCCAAGACAGGATTAGAACTCGCCATCTCCTAGTTTCTAGTACAGTGCCGTGAACCACTACATCAAACTGTTTTTTGGCATGAGATGCTCTATCTGTTGCTACTCAAAACAAACTTATCAAGGTGATCATGGTTGAAGGGGGGAACTACAGAAGAAATCTAACTGGATAAGCAGTTCCTGGGCAGGTCTGAGGGAAGGGAAGTCCACTCTTGAAGGATTAACTGAACTCAAGAAAACAGCTAGGAAGGCCAAAGGGTCTCCAGCAATATCCAGCCTCACAGAACATAAAATCCCTTGAGAATAAATTTAGAGCTGAAGTGTTCTTGAAGCCTTGAGTGCTGTTTTCAGATCTGAAAACTCTAGCTGGAACCATACAAAAATGCAGTTATTTTTGAGTCACCAGCAGTCACAGAGCGAGCCACTGAAACATTGGTGAAGTCTCTGTCCACCACATACTGCAGAAACTCAATAAGGAGTTGCAAGAATCGCTTTTTTAAAAAATCAGCTTCTTAACTATGTTTATCCCTACGAGGATCTGTGTTGTCTCAGATACGCACTTGGCAATCTCTGTGGCATGAAGGGAATGCAGTTTTGGGAAATGTAAGCTTATTAAGAACTGTTTGCGGCCAGAGACTGGAGAATCGGCTGAACTATTCATTCCTCCTGATACTTGGAAAGGAAAAAAAAATGATGGTGACGTCATGGATGACTTTGCAGCCTAGAAATCAAGAAACAAACATTTTACACAGAGATTCAGCAATTCTGGCAAGCTTAAGTAAAAAAATAAAATAACCTGCAATATAATGGTTGCTTTAAATAGTGCCCCAGATGTTTGCAGTGTGGTAAAAAAAAATAAATGAAATAACTTTTCAGAGATTAAAATGTTATTGCTTTTATTCTTGTTCTTGATGTAAATATTCAGGGTTGCCCTCTGCCCACTAGCAGACACAGCCTGCATTTCTACCGTCCTCTTTCAGCATTTAATGGGAGGGACGCCAGGCCTTCTCCAGTGCTGCTGCTTCTACCTTATATTGCAATCTATTTTTTATGAGCCTAATAAAACTGATGCCAGCATTTGCTTGCAGAATTAAAGGAACAGTGACATTTATTCTCCCAGAGAGCGATCGGTTTCTGCGTTCCTTCACAGGGAGATGAGTCTACAAAGGGAGATTAATCTGAGAGCCATGAATGAAATGAACATTTTAACAGTCTGGGGATTTGGAGGAAAAGCAGTCATCTCCAAAAACTGCAGACCAAAGCAGATTTGATCTGCAACCATTCTTAATGTGCACTCAGCTTGGAACACGCTAAAATGACCTCGAATGAAATGCCTTTCATTATTTTATATAGAACATTATTCACAAGGAACAAACTAATTGGACTTTCCCACTTTATCTTTTGGTGCATATTCCGGCAGAGATTTTTCATCAATAAAACACAAACGCGCGAGGGAAGGAGAGGAGAAATAAGAGTTGCTTATCGCTTTTGCTTTGATCCTGAAGAAACGTGAAGGACCGTTCTTGGCCCTGGGCAAGGTCTCAATCCATGCCTATTTCCTCTTTTATTCTTCCTTTCAGTTGTGTCAAGGAACTAACTCTGTCTCCATACAGGTAGTCCTCAACATACAACAGTTCATTTACTGACCGTTCGAAGTTACTACAGCACTGAATAAAGTGACTTACTTTTCCCACTTAACGACCGTTGCAGCATCCCGCTGGGTCATGTGATCAAAATTCAGATGCTTGGCAACTGTTTCATATTTAGGATGGTCGCAGGACTCCGGGGTCACGTGATCACCTTTTGCAATCTTCTCATGAACAAAGTCAATGGGAAAGCCAGATCCTCTTAACAACCATGTGACTAACTTAGCAACTAAATCCAGATTCACTTAACAACTGTGGCAAGAAAGATCATAAAACAGGGCCAAATTCACTTAACAATTGACTCACTTAGCAATGAAAATTTTGGGCTCAATTGTGGTTGTAAGTGGAGGATTCCCTGTACAAGCAAGAGCCTCCTTGCTCTTTTCCTGCATTCCCTTTCTTTCCCTCTATACCACTTTTTAAAAAATTTGGAGATCTCAAGAATTGTCCACTAAATCTCCCTGCCCAAATGATATCCTCCCCATCCTGAAACCTGTTCCTTACAGGTGGTATTTTCACAAAGTAAGTAATCAACAACTGAATTGTTTCTTAGGTTAGATTACCTGCAGCTTTGCTAGAAAAATCCCAACTGCTTGTTATCTGATTCATGAGCGCCAGTTGGAAAAGTCCACGAGGCCCTGATGGGTAGAAGGTGACAGACAATTAATAATCTATTGAGGATAAACAGTTTTGTAGAGTTAACAACAAAAAACAACAATGAAACATTTGCACAAAATGTGGTTGCCAAACTCTAACTTGATTTTTTTTCTTAAAAACAAAACACCCCAGAATCATCTGGTAATCTCACAAGGTTTTTTGATTTATGAAGACTAAGAAATGGGCATAACTCAACTTAAATTTCTTCACTTGCCTTGAATTATTCAATTTACAGTTATACCAGAAATGTTGGGTTAATTGTGTGGAAATCCACTGGGCAGAACTGTCTGCCGGATATGGTAAAATAAGTCAAGATGGCAGCCGTGATGTTGCAATCAAAGCTCCTCTTCTTCTTTTCAATGTGCAGTGCCACCATCTTGACTTTTTCATCATCTCGTGCAGACAACCCTACCATTGGATGGCCTGGAAACGAATCTAGGCGTGCTTCATTTTGCCCGTCTGTATCCCTACTCGTAGATAGGACATGCAGATATATCCATCCCCTGTTTGTGTCGCTCTTGATACCAAATTGATTCTGTGAGGTAGCTTGAAAAATGAGTGACAGGAATCACAGCAATGGAGGACAACAAGCAGGTATTTCATGCACCAAATCTGGAGTATCAAACGTCTCAGTAACTGGTAATTACTAATCCTTTCAATTTGTTATTGATATTGAAATTGGAAACCACCTTATGGTCAGATTTTGTAATGTGCTTCCTGCTCATTCCAGAGATGTATCTGGATGGGTGAGACTTCAGAGACGGGATCTCATGTGGTGTGCCAAAGTAGATCAGCACATGACCAACCCCCCCCCCACCCACCCACCCACTTCTGGCTGCTTAGAGCAACAGCTATGCCTTTGTTATGTATAGATCGTATGGCACACTCTCCAAATGAATGCATTTTCCAGGCAAAGAGTACAATCAATGGTGACCCTATGAGCTGTGTGATATGCAAACCTTTATTTGCTGAGAGAAATAAAATCCCTAACAAAGGACTGACGTCAGTGTAGTGGGACTTGCAAATGTGGAAGAGATGGAGAAAAACCACACGTCAGTGGAGAGGAAATAGAGAGGACTCAGATCAAATCAGAGGCTGTTTTTGTTTCCTGAACATCACAGTTCAGAAGATCTGTCCTTCTGGAGAGCCGTTCACAACATCACCAACATATGGTTGTGTGTTTGTGCGGCTGGATTTGTTCCAAGAACAGATTGTAATCTTATTCGGCACTATCAGCAACAGGAAAAGGAAATTACCCCAGCATGCTGCTAAAGCTCCTTTTCTAGCATTATGACAAAAGAGGAATAATTGATATTTCAGAAACAATTGGGAAAAGCTGCATAACACATGCCTGCTTTGAATTTCATATGGAAGCGTGCGCATGAAACAAGCCGGATCTCACACAGTGGAGTTAGATGGGTAGGCATTATACTCTTTTTTAGCACCAAGAAACAATTGAAATAAAAATGGAAAGTTGTGTAGCTCTAGATAAGACTTCATAGCATTCAATTACTTTGGTTTTGGTAGCACACTGTTCATAGACAGCAGAAAGCAAATTAACATTGAAGTCTTCAGCTACAGAATAAGCTGTCCGTCTTGGTTAATATATAAATTACTCAATCTATTCTAGTTGATGTTGCTAAAGATGGAAAATCCCGTCGGTTCCAACTATCAGAATCCAGGTAGATAGGTAGGTAGACAGTAGGGCCTCAGGATTCATTGCAATAAGAAATGAAGATAGCCAGTCCACAATTCTGGGAGCTGAAGCCCATACATCTTAAGATGCCCAAGGTGGAGAAATACTGCTGTGGAATGTAGAAACGGTGAGAGATGCTGGTTCAACCACCCTTGGGGCCTTAGACAAACGGGGAGCTTTCAGAGATGAAGATCTTTCTCATACCTGTGGCCCAGACCTAGAATGTTTCGCCACTGAGGACATCTGACCCTCTCAGAGCAAATGGAGTCTAAATATTCAGAGTTAGCAATTACAACGCCCCAAATCCTGTGCTCCTCAGTACATTTTGCAAGGATGGTCTTCATAATGCAGAAACTGAGTCTTCTTGTCACTCTAGGTTGTCAGAGAACAAACCTGGACAAAGATATGTTCCATCAGAGCACCACAAGTACAAGGGTAGAAAATGGTTAGTATTAAAACCTCCCCTGAAAAGGAATTTCCCCCAATTTATTTCTCTTAAGAGAGTTTCAGACTCAACGTTTGCTGAGCCCAGCTAAGTGGGTGACTTTATTTAATTATTGCACTGTCAGAATGGCCTGGTTTCCCTCATTCCCTGTTTTTTAGCCCTCCAAAGGCAGCTTTCCTAGGACTGCATGGCAATTGCTACCCTGTAATGTGATTACACATTGGCCAAGAAGAGTTGGATGGTTTAATTTAAGCGGGAAATGCAATGTAAGGCTACTTGTCCACATCACATTTTATTAACCTAGCATAGAGACAGAGCAGTTGGCTTTGTCAGGATACACAACCAAGGAAGAGGCTGGTAGGAATTGACAGTCCTTCAAGGAAAACTTCCTTGGATAGGATGCTCACCCAGTTGCCTCACTGAGAAGAATGGAAGGGCTCTTCTTAGATGGAGCCAATAAAGTGGGAATCACTAGAATTTTACCTTATTTTTTTAAAGCCAACATGCTACTTTCAAAGATCTGATTTGAAGAGGAAGAACATGAGATTTTTATGTATGTCTGTGTTTGTGATTATTGCCTGACCTATGAGATTGATGTTAACCATAAGTATATTTTGGAAGAGTTTCTTTACTCTTTCTCTTTTAACATGAGAGGACCACAAAGGGAGATGATGCCGATCAAGTGGCTGATTTGATTGTGTGGTTGATTGTGTTGGGATCAGAGTGCTGGATTAGACTGATTCAGCCTCTGACTTATTCCTGTTGGGTTCTTGGGGATGAATAGGTAAAAAAAAAGAAGTCAGGGAGTCCTGCGTCTCACCTCATCCTTAAAGGAAGCCAGATGAGTTTTTGAGTTCAAAACATTACTGACATCTTCACTTATGTCAAGAATACCTAGGTAGGGCTTTTTGCTAGTGGTCACATGACTCCAGACATATGTTATTCCCATCCATAATATTCTCTGCAACAGTCTGTCAAATTGTAAGAGCAACAGCAAGCTATTAAACATGAATGCAACATCTGTTAATCATTTATTAACCTTTGAAAAACCATGGAACCTCCGTATCAAGTGTGTCCATATTTATAAATCAGTGCTTGGATTTTCCTGATTAGACAGATAATAACCATTGGGAAAAAAATGAAAAAAATAAAATAAAAGTGATTTATTCACCACAAAAGGAAGAGTGAAACTAAGCCAAGGAAAATGCTATGCATTGGTTACCCTGCTAGTCGTTCCCCAAGGAATTAAGATGTATTTTTTTTATGTATCTCCATACTTGAAGCCAGATTTTTGTAGCAGCAGCAATATGAAAGATCATGTCCCTGTTTGTAAAACCATTCAGAAAAAACAAAAGTTGCTTTCATGCACAACTCACAAAACACAATTGTAATAATGAAAATCATTTTGAATTTGCCTAGGAGTAAGCTTTATTAAATCATGCTGTGATTTAAAGCTTAATAAACTTATTTAGTACTGTATTAATAATACAAATGAAATTGTATTAGATCTCATAGGCACATTTGTTACACTGTAATTCCTTTTACAATGATAGGCAGGATCAATGCCCAAGACATTTATAGTCAATGATATAGAGCCAGTTTGGTGTCGTGGTTAAGGCATCGGATTAGAAACCAGGAGATTGGGAATTCTAGTCCTGCCTTAGGCATGAAGCCAGCTGGGTGAACTTGGGCCAGTCCTTTTCTCGCAGCCCTGAGAAGGAAGCAATAGCAAACCACTCCTGAAAAATCTTGCCAAGTAAGTTACAGACTTATCCAGGCAGTCTTTAAGAATTGGCTATGATTAAAGGGGAAAAAAATCCAATGAAAATCCAATAGCAAGTGGGAATTAGACTTTCTCTGGGTCACCACCAGTGGTGGGGAGAGAGGTGGCAACCATGATCTGGATGACTGAGAATCTCCACAGACAGTCAGAACCTACAACTCCACTTATAATAAATCCAACTCTGGAAGGAGATTCCCTGAGATTCAAAAGTCCACTTTACAAATGTTAAGACTTTCGCTGTTGTAAGCAGAGAGCATCAAAGTCTGGCTTACATCTCTGTATCAACTTGTTGGGCTTAAGAGGGTGGAGCCACCCTGGACAGCAGCCCCATTACAGTGGAGAATTTTGGTTTGCTTAAGATGTTTGGGAGGGCTTTAGTTGGTTGGTGTGCTACAGTAATGCTGTGTGGTTGCAAGAGTCTATTGATTGTTTCCGAGATGTACGATTGTTGTTTCTTTGATCTATGCAGTGTTATTATTATTATTATTATTATTATTATTATTATTATTATTATTATTATTATTATTATTATTATTTTCGTATCGGTTGTGGGTTGCTGTAATGGTTTGAGTGATCGGGCACCTTTTTTTGATAAAGTTGTTTGGTTTTTCGTTTCTTTTTTTGGGAAGATGTTGTATAGGCAGTCTGTTTCCCTTTTATGGTGTTCTGGGTTGCTGCAATGTGTTTGTACTCATCTGAATAAAGTTCTTTCACAGCTTCTCTAGAGCAGACATGTCAAACACAAGGCCCGGGGGCCGGATCTGGCCCGCGAAGTGGTTTCATGCGGCCCGTGAAGCCATCCTGGAAACAGTGAGGGAACAGCCCCCACTGCCTTGGCCCTGGCCCAGAGACCCTCCTTCTGCCAGAGACCCTCAGATCTGTCCCACTCCTGCCCAGGCCCCCATAGGCACCCTTGATGTGAACGATGTAGAGCTGGCCACACCCACCCAGTAGGCCATGCCCACCCAGGCCACACCCACCCAGCCCCTTGAGGGCAACTGCAATGCTGATGTGGCCCTCAATGAAATTGAGTTTGACACCCCTGCTCTAGAGTGAGGCTGGGTTGTTACTTTGGTAATGGCGCACTTGGTTATTGCTGGTTGTTTTTTGATAGACTTGCATTTCCAATGTGCTACTATTTCCTCTAGGGATGAAGATGTCTAGGAAGGGCTGTTGTTTTCTTCTTTCCTTGTGAGTTTTATTCCTTTGAATGAATGAATGAATGAATGAATGAATGAATGAATGAATGAATGAATGAATGAAAACAGAATAACAGAGCTGGAAGGGGCCTTTAAGATCTTCTAGTCCAACTCTCTACTCAAGCAGGAAACCGTTTGCCATTCCAGACAAGTGGCTGTCCAATCTCTTCTTTAAAACCTCCAGTGATGGAGCACCCACAACTTCTGGAAGCATGAGTGCTTTTGCTCGGGGGTCAGGACCGTGGGCACTTTTCACATTCATCCCTCTTTCTGCAGTGAACTTCTGCATATGTGGTATAGGGTTTCCTGCCTGAGAAGGGGGTTGGACTAGATGACCTCCAAGGTCCCTTCCAACTTCTTCTTCTTCTTCTTCTTCTTCTTCTTCTTCTTCTTCTTCTTCTTCTTCTTCTTCTTCTTCTTCTTCTTCTTCTTCTTCTTCTTCTTCTTCTTCTTCTTCTTCTTCTTCTTCTTCTTATTATTATTATTATTATTATTATTATTATTATTATTATTATTAGTAGTAGTAGTAGTAGTAGTAGTAGTAGTAGTAGTAGTAGTAGTATATTAAATTCCTTGAAATCAGAAAGTTGAACAAATAACCAGGAGTAAAGTCAACAGTTGGAAATTCTATACCACATACACAGCCTTTCTCTTTCAGAAGATTACTCCTTGTATCAATTTCATATAGATGAGTCAGACACCAGGATAAGGTGCCTAGACAAATAACTCATTACCTTTCTGGACACAAATATGGTATATTTATGTCACACATGTGGAAATGTAAGCATAGAAACAGCTGTTTTATCAGAAAGAACCTGGGGTGATAGTGGGAAAGACTTGGTTTCCAGACACAAAAGAGTGTGAAATGGTTCTACCATCATAGCTGATACATTTGTTTAACTCAGAAGGTTTTCATAATTTCTCCTGGATAAGTATCATGCATCTCACTGGATTAGTGAAATGCAAGACAATGATATATGTGATGATTGGAACCAGATTGGAAAAGTGGGCTAAGATTTGCAAGACCAGGACAATGGGGCAATATCTATGCTGCAGAAGCAAGGGCCATTATCTCCTGTCAACAGATCCTGCATGTCAGGTTGTGGTCAGTCCATGGCTGGAAACCCCAACTCAGGAAAGAAAACTCCTGAGAAAGCTAAATCACACAGCCCAACATCTGCAGTACATAAAAATAGATTGTAAGAAGAGCAACTTGACCTTTCTTTGTGTCCTAGAAAAAAAAACCCCTTGACATAACCTGACTTCTACCCCACCATGATGCCAACACTTGATGCTATGAGGTTGTCCACTTCCCAACAATGAAGCAACAGAGACATTCATCATCTGCAGAGGAAAGTCATAGATAAAAGCGGGGTGGGCAATCCAGATGTTTTATATAGCAATCCCTCAATTCTTTGCAACTGTTGAGGACTGAAAGTATTGATGTCCAAATTGTTTGAAGGATAGCAAGCAACTCGACTCTTGGCTCAGAAGCAAAACTAAAACTTTGGGCTCCACGTATTTTAAAATATTTGTACAAAGCTGCTGTATTTTCAAGTTCTATATATTTGTTCATAAAAAGCCCACGATTATATTGATGCCTGTATTTAATATATTGAAACTGAAGGTGCTTTTTCAAAAGTATTTCATAAACACAGGTTCTGTGTATCTTGTTCATCTAAGAGGGGGAGAAAAAAAAACCTTAAGTATTTTTTTTAAAAAAAAACTTATGAAAATTGAGATTCCATTAACACAGAAACAGATCATGTAGATCAGGTTGGCATACACACGATGTTTATAGAAATGTTTTCCTCTCCTTTCCTCTTCTTAAATGTTGATGAGGATGTTTTAAGATCATAAAATGCATCTACCTAATCTAAGAACAAATGTGGAAGAAATTAGAAAGAGAATGTATAATAATGTCCACAGTGGAGGAAAATGGGTGGTTAAACTGAAAAATATTCTAAGAGACTAGTGTAAAAATTTGCAGAGGATGGTTTATAAGATTCCATTGAAAATAGTTTGATCTCATGTTTTACAAACTATTTAATATTTAGAGAGTTCAAGCGTATCTGCTCTTGTAGTGCATCATAAAAGCAAAAATTCATTTGGGGTTTTCCCAGAGAAGAGAGACTATTTGTTATTTTAAACATGACATCAAGAAAGCTTAATTGGTGTTGTATATTGAACTGGCTTTGAATTAAGTAAACTTTAGCTGGACTGAAATTCTGCACTAATTTAATTTGCCTTCTAAATTTCTAATTTACCTGTTTGGGACTCCACTACATATGCATCTGTGGGTTTTGTGTGCATGTGTATCACTTTGTATCACTTCTCTCATCTAAAATGTATATATGAGCTTTGAAATAGCTGCAGTATCATAGTTCTGGAAACCACAGATAAACTTGCTTTGAAAATTCATATATTCCCCCCCCCCAGTAATCTATATTCTTAAAATATTGGCCCCCGTTATTTCCATTTGAGTTCACTGGGACAGCAAAAGAGAGGGGGGAAAAAGTTCTTAATGTGGAGCAGCTGTTTTCTCCAGCATTTTATTCAATATTTCAACATCATCATTTAACAGATATTAACTAAAGTAGCTAATCACTTAGTTGTGAAGTGAAATAGTCCCCTAAATTTCTGCAGAATATATTTTCTCATGCACGAAGAGGTGAGATATTCTGCCTGGTTCTGCACCACCAGCAAAATACCTTCTCCCAGGGTGATAAAGCCACCCCTCCCCAGTTGACTATGTCCTGAGAAATGGAGGGATAGGCCATCTTCTTGGTTTCAAGATGTAGAACCACTTTGGCTTAACGAGTGTCGAGTAGAGCTTAGACGCCTTCAAGGATGCACAACGCTGAGTTCCAAGCCATCATTTTTTCATTATGAAAAGCTTGACTGTGTTCAAGGTAATAAAAAAAGACCAGCTACATGGCACACCCCACCATACATCAAAAACCTTTTGGAAGATGTAGAATGCAGCTTCTGGGATCTGCAAGTAGGCATTGCACACCGCCCAGAGGCTACCATACGAGGACAAATTATGCCTTGTAAATATCGCTTTAGAGGTGGGAGATACTTCCAATGTAATGTACTGGATCCCCTGCATGGATTGCTCCTGGGACCGTGTAGGGCAGATGGGAAGGAAGCTAACCAAGAACACAAGTGAGCAGTAGACGAGGAGATCTAAACTCATCAGTAGCCTCACCCTGCAGTGAACAAGGACACACATTCAATTTTGCAGCAACTAGGATTGCTGGATGAGGCACAATATACAGTAAATGCCATGCACAGAAGATCTCAAAGCACATGTTCTAGTAGAGAGAAGATTACTGAGGATGGGCTCCAGCACAAGTCCAAAAGCGTGGAAGACAAAACCTCTTGTCCCGGTGACCAACACAGATTGGATCCTGCAACATTATTCTGGGACATGTATATTTGCCTTTATTTGTGTGTGGGCGGGGGTGGGGGAGGGTTAAATAAGTCTTGTGACTTCCAGAAAGGACCTAAAAGGGTAACACAAGATACCTGGAAGCCAGGAAGGGAAAAATGACCGAGTCACCACAGCAGAACCCTAGGAGCAGATTATGCTACGAAGGAAGCCTGCCTCAGTGGAGGCTGATGACAACCCAGATTTGGAGGGAGGGAAAAAAGATAAATGCAGGAGAAGCTGAAAGGTGAAATGACTACACAGAGAGAAAGCCCTGGAGGACAAATAGAATTAGGAAAACTAAAGAAAACCTTGGTTTGTGGAATAAGTGACATCATTAAAAAAAACAGTGCTTTTTTGTCATAGAACGCTCAGAACGGAGTTCCGGCACCTTTTTTGGATGGAACCTTGCAGGGTAGGCAAGGCGGGTTGTATGACATGTGTGAGTTCCAGCATCTTTTTCTTTTACAAAAAAAGCACTGGAAAAAACTCTGCCAGTTTTTTAAATTTATTTTTTGCCATTTGTACATGGGAAATAAAAATAAACCCTTGAACTTGTTTGTTACCTAATATTTGTATTTTTCTTCTTCTGTGCTGAATGGCAGTGGGAATGGAGAGGGACATAATAGTTCCTTGAAAAAAAAAACATTTCTATTTTTGCTAGGTTGGAAATTGGAGCAGGGATTAATCCAATTTTTTTTATTTGATATATATATATATATATATATATATATATATATATATATATATATATATATATATATATATATATATATATATATATATATATATATATATATAAAGAAAAGGAACCATGGGGACTTTAAAAGACAATATATTTTATTTGAAAAATAGTTGGGAATAGCTAATAATTTCCATGGAACAAAGTACTGGCGAAATGTTATTCCTGTTGTGATATTTGTATGAAAGCAAAAGCCATTGCTTTACTTGGCTTATTTTCTTGGAAAAGTCCAGATCAAAAAGCAGACAGAGAATTAGGGTACATTACCTGGTCACTGGCTGCCTTATCAGACCTGAAAGAGTAAAATGTCATTCTGAAAGAAGCCAAAGGCCTCTGCTACAACATTGTTGCCCGGAAAACTACATGGGAATGTCCATGAAGCCTGAGAAGTTGAAGGAAACTTTGCCCTTTTTAAACTATTTGAAACACATAGATTAATGTTGCTCAGCCTTAGAAAGTTTAAGATTTGTGGACTTCAACTCCTAGAATTCCCCAGCCAGCACGCTGGCTAGGGAATTCTGGGAGATGAAGTCCAAAATCCTGAAGTTGGCAAGGTTGAGAAGCACTGACATGCTGTAGATGAATAATTCCCTTAGCAAAAACATTATGTTCGAATGTAACATCTGCTGATGTTAAGTTAAAGTAAAGTAGAAGCATGCACCTCATCCTGGCCTTTCACGGTGGCCAATGCAAACAGAAAGAAATAAGCATAGAGTTTCCTTTCTGGTCATCTGAAGCCTCCATCTTTGTGTACTCTGTTGTAATATATTAGGTACTGATTAATGGCAGCCTGTCAGGACTCCATACGCAGCAGCCAAAATAAAAACCACAAGTGCAGCTTTTGGACAGAGTCCTGATTAGAAGACGGTTCAACATCACCAAGTAATCATCCCAAATGAGGCGGATTATCACACAAAGTCTTTACTTATCAGGAAAGCAATCCATATTTAGGCAATGCTAAACACATCATCAAGGCAACATCTCTGCTTGTGTTCTTGCCAAAGTAGGCTTAGGGAGAAGAAACACAGGAGAGTGAAGGTTTTGAAAGAAAATATTATTAATCCCTTCTTTATATTCAGGACAACTGTTGAAGTCCTTTCTTTCCTTCTCTGCCATTCTTTGACAAATGAAATGGAGACTGGAAACCACTATTAAAAAAAATGAGATAAACTCAAAGAAGACCCACGCTCCCTTGCTTGTGGTTAACATGAGGTACAAAAGTGGAGAAAAAAGACAGGAATTGCAGCTGTGCACCAATTTTTCTCTATAAAATTAGTTCTGTTCACATTCATGCCAGAAGTTCTTCATTGCTCTCCTTTGATTTGTCTACTAGCCCTGTGCAATTTAATTTAGATCCACTAATATATATATATATATATATCACTTTTACTCAAATCATACGTGCAGGGCAGCCTTGATTGCCATTCAGCTAAGGAAAACAAAGCCGGATCTGTGGGTATTTGAAAAGGAACATTCAAGTTAACAAAGTGGCAGCAAAATCCTTCAAAAACATAATATTTCGACTTCACGCGAAATGCCAACATCCTGTGTGGGCAAGAGCTTCCAAAGCCTTTTTAACTGCCTGCAGGTTCCTTGGTCGCCCGCTGAGCTGAAGGAACTTTCCCAGGTACAGGTGGCATCAAAAATGAATCAGGCCTTCATAAATCATTTCTTGGAGTGGGGCATGTTCAGTAGTCTTTGGAGCATGTGAAGACCAGCTGCTTGCATGGAGAATTGGCACTGAAAATGACTTTAATGTGGAGAAAAATATAGGAGGATGTGGGGAAAAATATTGTTCCTCGGGAGGAACTCTGTTATGTTCTAGAACATAAATCACCTATTGGCATATCCAGATTGGTCAAGGTCATCGCCTTGAAGGGTCATCTCCATGCATGAGGCTTGTGGCAAGTTATGTGCGAGGGAAGAATGAATGAATGAACCTTTATTGTCAAAGTACAACCATGTACTTGTGATTGGCTGAGCCTCCCTTCACGCCCCCACCCCCAACTCACAGTGACACAAACCCTCCATCTTATTACACCATGAGAGCTAATTGCACAACACACCGGCCTCGCAAGTCAATCATACATAAAGTTATTTCCCGTTCAAGAGCCTCACAGCCCATGGATAGAAGCTGTTCTTCAGCCTGTTGGTATGGCTGGCTATACTCTTGTATCTCCTACCTGATGGTAGGAAAGTAAAGAGATACCGTCCAGGGTGTGAATCATCCCTGAAAATCTTCCTCACTCTTCCAAGGCAGCGAGCCCTGGTGAGGTACAGGCTTGTGTACCCGGCCTGTTGCCCGGCCTGTGTACCAGTTTGCATGCGTATGCAGGGAGGAATATGGACCAACGTAACATCCGGTGTGACAGGATCTGTGGTGTCTGCTTCTCTGTTGTAAATAACCCTAATAATGGCTTATGGTCTGTATAAGAGGGTGTGAGTCGTCCCTGAGAATCTTCCTCACTCTTCCAAGGCAGCGAGCCCTGGCGAGGTCATCCAGTGGTGTCAGGGGACAGCCCACAATGTCTTGTGCTGTGCTCACTACCCTCTGTAATACTTTCCTATCCGCGGCTGTCAGACCAGCATACCAAACCACAATACAGTACGAGAGGACGCTCTCTATAGTAGACCGGTAAAAGAGGGTCATTAGCCATTGTTCTACCCTGTTCTTCCGCAAGACTGTCTTGCCATTTAGATTTTCCTGACAAAGAGCCATCTAAGTTGGAAAGCAGTTATGGATTTATTTAAAAAATATTAATGCTGCATCTTGGCTTACTTTCCCCTGTGTGTTTTTCCCCCCCTGTTATAGTATCTGAGCAAGATTTTCCATGCATGATCTCATATGAGTTTCAAAACAACTGGAAATATCCATCTGATTTACAAACATTCCAGGACTAATGAAGAGCTACCCAAGAAATTAAGATGATGGATGTACCCAAATTCCAAACATACGAAAAAAATTCTGGGATCTCACATCTCCTGCTGTGCAAACCATATAATGTGTGAGAAAAACAAACAAGCATGCGGCCATTTGTGGGTGAGCATCTCCAGAGAGTTTCCTTTGTTTTGAAAAGAGGGGAAGAAATATAGGATCCCAGCATAAATGCTAAGGATCTGTCATACATCTTTGATTATTTCGCTATGCTGAGCTCAGATCAAATGTGTACATTTGAAAAGGAGTTGCACACATAACTGCACTCAAATGTGTACATTGGGGAAAACGGTTTGCAGCAATGTGCATATATTACCCTAAAACTATGTTCAGAATCGATGTAGAACAAGGAATGTGAATATAAACGTGTGGGAATTTTCATCGGGTCGTTTTCCCAAGAAAAATCAAAGTGGTAGACAAATTGGACAGAGTAAACTTTAAACAGAGCTTTTGAAATTCACCACCAGGGTTGTGGGTGAGGATATTGGGCAGATAACTTCTCCAGATAGATTATTTCTGAGACAGGGATTCCCTCTTAGCAGCGATAATATCGCTATCATTATTTTGTAGAAAACAAAGAACTCTTAATGAGAAGAGCAGCAGTTCACGCATGATAGGACTGAATTAAAGCCTTGGAAGCTGGGAAGGGTTCAGTCTGCTGGAAAGATGAAAATAATGAAAAATAGGACAGTCACACACAGTTCTTGGCCATCTGGTACCTAAATAAGTGCCGGCATATCACACACTCCAGCCATGGGAATTTCTCCAAACTTCTCTTCTCCTTGGAAAGAATTCCCAAAGCAAATTCTCTTTCATCAAATAGAAACAGAATGAGTAGCAGAGAAAATGCAAAAAACAAAAAAACAAACCCATTCCTTAGTCCAGTGCTAGTTATAAAAGCTGTAAACACCCCCCAATACACACACACACACACACACACACACACACACACTTAGATTGTACTTGGGCCTAGTTTGGAGCTTCTGGCCCTAAAATAAACTTACAGCACAAATTATCATATTTAATTCATAAGAATGGAAACTTTTTTTTAAAGGAAATTTATTAATAAGAATGGAAACTTAACTTACAGATGGATGAACCTTTTCTTAGAAATCAAACTGTTGCATGGTTGTTGTTTTTTAAATAAATGTAAGTCAGTTCCAGGATACTTTTGTGTAAAAGTGATGCCAGGGCAATTTATGGCAATATATGTGGCTTAGTCCCTAATTCAAGTACCTCATGTGCAGCAAGGGAAGCACCTTTCCGGATGCCCACACCAGTCTCAATGCTGCCTGGATGAAGTGGCACTGGGTGACTGGAGTTCTGTGTGATCCTCGGTTGCCCCTACACCTTAAGTCAAGGATTTACAGAATGGAGTGCTGGCCAGCTATGGCAAAGCATGAGCAAGCCATACATGTGATGGAAATGTGAACGCTCCCATAAATGCCTTTTGACCACACTATGAATGATGACATCTGACATCAACTGGGAATTGTGCCAATCATAGCAAAAATGTGGGAAGGAAGATTTAGATGGTATGGACACATACCATCGGTGGCAAGGACAGCCATGTGTCTGGACCCTGATGGCCAGAGACCCCCATGACAGACCCAAGAAAAGTTGGATGGATCGCATTAAGGAGGACATGAGATATTTCATTTCATTTATTTAGATTTATATACCGCCCTTTCCCGAAGGACTCAGGGTGGTTTACAGGGCATTTAAAAAAGAGTCAATACAAACGTTAAAACAAATTAAAAAGATTAAATAAAACCCTGAGAACAGTAAAAACCCAATTAAAATTAAAATTAAAAAAAAATATGGACATCATCCCTGAAGACGCCCTGGATCGAACCAAATGGAGACGGCTTTGCTGATAAGTGGACCCTTCCATCGTATAGGAATAATGCTAGGAAGAAGAAAATTTGTGGCTTAATCCCTGAAATTGGCCTCATGTAGGCTTTCTTGCAGATAGCGGAGATAAAAGGTAGATTGTCTTAATAATATATCTGAAAGAAGCCCAAAGTATCATATATACTTTTCTAGCCAGACTTTCACTAAGCATTAACATGGAGACAGCTTCTTATGTCAAACTTTAAACTTATTTGGTGATCAGGTAATAATGGTCCCTTCCCTTATTTCATCTCCCTCCACCAACCGTGCTTTCCCATCACACAAAGTTTTCTCCAACCTGATCCTACATTTGTGTGTCTATAATAATAGACCTATAGTAAGAATTTAAAATCTAAATTAATATTTGCCTATGATGGTGAATAAACTCTTGTATCGTAATTGCCTCAACCATCAAAACAATGAGATTTGTGTCGGTGAACTATTAGATTCCTTTTTACACTATCAGAATAAAGTAGCACCTAGTACCACTATATCAGGGCTTTTCAACCTTTTCACCCATTGTACCACTTTTAGGATATGGCAACATCCGAGTACCACCAGTTGCCTAGCAAGGTGTCAAAAACTCAATGGCCAAAAAAAAAAGGAAAAAAGTGATGAAGTACAGGTAGACCTCGACATACAACAGTTCGCTTAGTGACTGTTCGAAGTTACAATGGCACCGAAAAAAGTGCCCCCCAAGCCACAGCTGAGCAAGACACCTGCCTGTCCGCCCGGCAGCGCTCTTCCTCCTGTCCGAGGTTTTCATTGTTGTGAGCATTTCTGTTGAGGATTGGCAGCGGGGGTGGGGTGGGGTGGGTGTTTGGTTTTTATTTCCCCCCCCCCTCTGCTGGGTGGTTGCAGCAGGTTTTGGTCACTTCACATGACCCTGGGACACTGTGACCATCATAAATATGAATCAGTCGTCAAGCATCTGAATGTAAATCACAAGACCCTGGAAATGCTGCAACATTCCAGCTGTTCGGTGCTTCTTCTGGGCTCAGCAGATGTGCCGGGATCAGCGCTGAGCTCCAGCTGGAGCCTGGCGCTGATCCTGGCGCTTTCACTGAGCCCTGACAGCCCCAAAGAAGCACTGATCCTGGCGCTTCCGCTGAGCCCTGACAGCCCTGCAGCTCCCGCCGTCTCTCGCTCAGGTTTGTGTGGTGCTGCCACCGGTTCAGCTCATTCCCCTCCCCTGCTACCACTTTTCTAGGATGGTCACATACCACCTGCCAGGTGCCAATGTACCACAGGTGGTACCCGTACCACCTGGTTGAAAAGCCCTGCACTATATTATCCACCAAGAGTTTGGTTTTGTAACCAGAACCATAAGTTGATGGCTTTTTCAGGGAATTAAAAAGAAACCACCACAATATTATAGTCTATGTCGACTAGTAACACAACATGAATGTTGGCCTGAAGACATTTTACAGGGTTGAGGATGATGACATAGAAAAGGAGACAGACAGACTAATTGGGACCTCATCAGGTTTAATAGAGCTAGTGTATAAAATGGGCTGTTTCATTTAATGGAGTTTACACTAACAGTAACACTTCTGATTTGACCACGAAAACAATCAGCTTTGAAATGGCGTGCTCACTGCTAACTCAGAAAGTATTTGTTTGTTTTGTTCCCTTTGCAAATGTAATTCTCAGGACTCCGTGTGTGTGTGTGCCTGGAATTAATAGCGCTGAAATCTATTTAATTTAAGACTCTTCCATTCCAGTTGTCTGTTTTTAATGTAACATTTACTGCACATCGTTTCTTAGCAGGCTTCATCATTATTAATTATATACAAATTTGGAAACTGAACTCATATTTTTTTTGCATGGAATTAGGGCTATAAAAGCTATAAAGCAATCCAACACTTTGGTTGACAAGGATATAATGGTTTCCTGGGCCTGGGCCGGCTCTAGCACAAAACCCCAGTCCCTGACATAAACACATTGTAATTTCCAGCTATATTTGGCCCTCAGCTTCAAGCCTAATGATAAGATGAACACACACAGGTTGCTTCTGACATCAGGAAATAAGGAAAACACTTAACAAGGATGATATCTTCCCAAATGTTTAATGGAATCAAGATTCTCTTTTTGGTCTAGAGAGAAAACAGTTGCGGAATTTTTAGTGTTTCAAACAAAGCTTGTGGCTTTAGGCCAAAACAATATGTATGAACGTTATGTATTTTTCCACATATGTCTTTTTCCAAAAGTTGTTTTATTTTAACTATTATTGTTTACAAATGCAGTCATAAAAGCTGCTGTCTTGAGCAGAAGATCTGCAGAAGAAGGCAGCTGCTTAAACTTCTCAATTTCCGCTATTTTCCCCATGAATAGATGTTTTTACTTCAAGGAAAAAAATATACAGCGCAGGTGGTCCTTGACTTACAACCATTCATTTAGTGACCATCCAAAGTTACAACAACAATGGAAAAAAAATAACTTATAACTGGTCCTCACAAAATGGTCGTAACATCCCCAGGGTCATGTGATCAAGATTCAGGTGTCTGGCAACCAGCACATATGTTCACAATGGTTTCAGAGTCTATGTGACCGCCTTTTGCAAACTTTCCAGCTGGCTTCCCACAACAGGGTTAGTGGGAGATGCTGGATTCTGTTAATGACTCTTAATTCACTTAAAATCTCCACTGATTTGCTTAACAATGGTAGCCAAAAAAAAGTTCATAAACTTTGGCACAATTCACGTAACAACTGCCTTGTTTAGCGACAGAAATTCTGATCCAATTATGGTTTAAGTTGAGGATTACCTGTATGGATTTCAAATAATAGATATCTGGTTGTAAGTAAGCATCTGATTGTAAGGAAGCATTGCTCTGACAGATCAAGATTTCTTATCATTCCACAAGAG
This sequence comes from Vipera berus, assembly GCF_964194415.1. Taxonomy (NCBI): domain Eukaryota; kingdom Metazoa; phylum Chordata; class Lepidosauria; order Squamata; family Viperidae; genus Vipera; species Vipera berus. The sequence goes on along the minus strand of NC_138208.1, from coordinate 11,640,065 downwards.
ATATTCAGTGAAAGAATGAGTGAATCACAGTTAGTCCCTGCTTTAGAACTGATCTCCCCCATTTAATTCTGCCTCTCTCCTTTTTGGTTCACAGTTTTCCATAATCCTGTTGTGATTCCTCACCAGCCAGTGGATCCGGCAGCTGAGTCTGAGGAATCAGATGAGGAGGAGGAGGTGCCTGGAGTGACATCAGAGTCAGAGGAAGGCTCTGAGGAGCTCCAAGACTTACAGTTGGACAAGGAGCCCGGCCCCTCTACTCGCTCTCTGGCTGAGACACAGCTGTGCTGGGAGCCTTAGTTGGACAGAGATAAAGAACAGTTGGGACAAGTCCAGGATGCACAAAAGCACAGGCAAGAGAAGTGAGTAGGACAGAGGAATGCAATGGGGTGGCTTCAAAGGCAAAGGAGAAGGCATTAGGAAGCCACGCCTTGGCTGAATAATAAAAGGGAATGTGTGGAAGGTGCTGGTTCCTGAAGGCAACTGTTCGTGTTGAGGATTGAGTTTCTGTGAACTGTGTTTGTTTGCCTTGGAAATTGACTCAGGTCTGTGAGAATAAACGAGGTTGTTTTTTTCTTGCGGTTCCTGCCTGTTTCTTGGAAGAGGGGTTTCTCCTTGTGAGCATAACAAGGACTCATGTAGGCTGGGACAGAACACATCCTTTCCTCTCCATCCCAAATACTATATCACCTCTCTCTCTGTCTCCCTTGCCCCCCCCCCGTATCATGCATCTAGTGAAGTTGACCACCGTGTCCCAAACTTACATATTGCTTTTTAAAGTCTCTTTAGCTTTTTCCCTTTAGAGGTGACCTCTACCATCTAACAGGCCAACCTAAAAGTACATAAAACATTTAGAAATGTGTGAATTGGCCAGAGGTAATTTATCTTAATCACCTCAAGCCATTTTGCCTTAGTGAATATAATTTCAATTAAAAGTGGTGCTAAGACCAGTAATAAATGTTCTGAATTCAATTAAATGACCAGAGTTCATTGGATGCGGAATAGTTTTTAAAGTTTTGGCTTTTATGGGTTCTCTTGCAAAGTTCTGGCTTTTACTGATTCTTTTGCATGGACCAGCGAGAGCAGAATACATGCAATGAAGCAAGAGAAACAATATTCAGAGCACGAAGTAAGAATTTTAAAAGGTGATGCAGAAATTGATTCTTGGCTATTCAACTGCTCATTTGCCATTCGAATAAGGGAATTTATTAAAATTATTTTCAAATATAGACCATGTTTGTGTTGTGCTGATAATATTATTTGTAGATCAAGATCAACTGATGTAACTTTTTTATAAAGTCAAATTTATGTTGAAAATGTGAGCAACGTGAGGAGACATTCCATCATGTCTGGTAGATGTGTAAAAGAATGAAAAAAATGTTGGACACAAAGACAGATATTAATTCAGATTTTAAAGTCTTATACACAACTGATACCAGTGGCTTTTCTTTTGGAGCTAATGGAAAGACAGCTAGAAAAAAAATAACCATGGGACTTTGTTTTTATACATGATAACTGTAGCAAGATTATTATACGCACCAAAGTGGAAACATTCTACGCTATCCAGAATGGAGGAATGGTTGGTGATGATGATGGAATTTGCAGAGGTGGCTCCTAGACTGAAGAGACTGTCTATATTTATGGATGATTGAAACCTCTTATGAACTTTTCGCATGACACGGAAAAAAATGCACTTATGACTTGTGGTTTTGATGATTAGAAAAAAAAATAGAGAATAGAAAAAAGCTAGCTTTTTTTGTAACCGTAGATTATGAAATATTTATTTATTTATTTATTTATTTATTTATTTTTGGGACTTATATGCCGCCCTATCTCCCGAAGGACTCAGGGCGGCTAACAAACAATAAAAATACAATAATACAAAAGTTTAAAAAAAAAGAATTAAACTAGCAGCTTTGTAATTAAACTAACTTTGTAATCATGCTTGTATTTGCTCCTAAGAAACTTGGAGCCTTCTATTTCTTTCTTTCTTCCTGCACTTCCCTCTTTGCTTCCTCTATTCTGCTTTAATTCTTGTTAGTTTTTACCCTTAAAACTTTTAATAAAATTTATGCCGTAAGAATAACATTCACTTAAATGACCTACGTGGGGCTGAGCGGTTGAAAGCTGTTTAATTAAACAATCGATCAACTAAAGGGCAGGCTGTTACTCAGCTCTCATTCCAGGAGGGGGTTTAGAGTCATTCTGACAGTTTCTTTCATTCTCCCCCTTTCTCTGTACAGAATTTGCCTTTCCTGGCTATGATGGGATTCACGCAACCTTGACAATATTAATAAGAATGACAACGTGCCAGCAATATTTATCAGCGATATCACATAAATATTTATCAGACAGAGCAAAAAATCAATGAAACAAAAAGCAGTTGCAGAATAGCTGGGATAAAACTCAGCTTTAAATGAGCTTTTGCTTAATTGGGAGGGAGAAGTAGAACCAACAGTGTGATATCTGGTCGGCCTTCCTGGTCTTTTTTTTGGCTGTACTGTATATCCAAGAGAAACATATTGCTGAATCGAGTAATAAGCTGAATCTAGTAATAAGCGTTTCGCAGTGCTTTTTTTGTAAAAGAAAAAGGTGCCGGAACTCACACATGTCATACAACCCGCCTTGCCTACCCTACAAGGTTCCATCCCAAAAAAGGTGCCAGAACTCCGTTCTGAGCATTCTATGAGAAAAAAAGCCCTGAGCGTTTGCCAAGCTACTGTTTTCCAACATGGCCAGTTCTAACAAACTGTTCTCCCCAACATGTATGTGAAGCATTGAAGTTCATTGATTTTAGCGACAGCTGATTTTGGAGAGCAAAAATGAGGTCACTCTAAAAATTGTTGAATTGTGATCTTCCCTGGCCCCATGGAAAGGTCTTCTAATAATGGCCAGTCCATGAGATCCGGAATAGTCTGGGTCAGTTTTATACATCTGTCAACTTAGTGGCTTCAAAACAATTTATATAATCTATGATCTGGCACAAATGTATAGCCTGTCAGCTTCCAACCATGACTTCTGAGATCAGACATGACACACCAGTTCAGATTCTCCTGTATGAATACTTCTTTTATCTATCTATCTATTTATTTATTTAAAAAAATCTATTGGCTGTGTCAACATTAACCCCTATAAGGTATATACAGGTATTAATATAAGCCGTAAGGTATTAATTTCTATAAGATAGAAATAGATATCTTGAGGTATGCAAGTATGTTTTTTCTAAATCTAAATATAGGCCAATAGAAAGAAACAAAAGCAAAGAGTTTGTACTATAATCAGGAAAATGAAATGGAATGGAATAAAATAAAGTATTTCACCCTGAATGCCAAATTTCATAGCAAGCCATCTTTATAAATATTCTGGATTTTTTTTTTCCCTTGCCCTTTGGAAGTTTTCCTGGCAACACTTTTGGAAGCAGTTTGTCATCGTCCTTTTTCTGGAAAAAAACTGCCTTCTCTGCCTAAGTGAGGATCAGAGTCCAAGTAGCTCCACTCTTGGTCCAGCATCATAAGTACTAAAGAAAACTGGAGCTCTTGTTTTCTTCTTAAGATTGGTTTATTGGCTTTCATTTGTTTGAAATTTAAAATGTTCCAATAGAAGGGAACATTTGTAACTCAGAATTGAACTTCTAAGTCACTGGGACTCTTTGAACTTGGTTCCTTGCACTGCTGACATAATTAAATGAATCAGTTGCTAAATGAGGACTACCTTCACATATGATATTAATAATACCATATAATCTCATAATGAATTATTATGGAAATATCCATAGATTCCAAATGCTAGGGTTACTATGGATCTTTTAGCACCCACATTCATAACAATAAATCCCCTTCAGTCCAAAATGGATGATAGGAGTCCAAGCCATGTAAGTTTCTGCTCTAGCTCCTGAGTTGCATCTCTAACAGGTCAAGTGTTAGCTGGAAGGCTAGTCGGTCTTCTTCAGTCTGATGACAACAGATTAGGAATATTGACTAGGGATTTTGAGAATCGGAGTCCCAAACCTTTTGAGAGCACCAGGCTGGAGAAGGACGTCTTAGAAGTCTATGGAGATTCTTAATCATCCTGGTCATGGATGTCCCAAATGCTGAACTGAAGAAGCTTCTTGGATGAGAAGCGAAACATCTTTAAGGGAAAACAAGAAAGTCCAGTTGTTTTTTGGAGGAAAAGCACATTTAGAAGGAAAACAGGCCTTGAGTTAAAATTCCCAGAGCTCTGTTGGAAGAAGAAATGGACGTGCCTGATCCTCTGAAGGGCGACGCTCTCCAGGACAATGTCATTGCATGTGGCAAAGTAAACAATCACTGGGAGGTCATCAGTTAGTCTTTAAACAAAGAGGAACGTTTATAGATGAAACCCAAAAGGCCATCAGATGTGCGTGCGTATACATTACACACAGCAGCTGCCAAGTTTTGTATATTTCTCTACCTCCACTGGCTTGCTGAGTGTTTTCTGCGAGTGACCCTTGATGCAATACCCACAGGGTGAAAGTGGAAGAGGACTGGGGTGGGGAGCCCAGGTCTAATCAAAGGAAATAAGGGCAGCCAGGTGATCAGATCCAAAGTCTGGCTCTTTTAGAGCTGCCCAGGCTCTGAAGGAAAAGCTATCTTTTTACAAACAGAACTCTGACACTTTAGTTTTTGTTTGATCATAACCAACCATCCAAATGCATATGGGCTGAGAGAAAACATGCCTCTGCCATCCCTCGGCATGTATACAATCATTTTAATGACACCATGACAGGCTGCTTGCCAGGACTCGCAAGGAGAGAGAGAGAGAATGAAAGAGAGAGAGAGAACAAGAGAGAGAGAGAGAGAGAATAAGAGAGAGGAAAAATGAGAGAGAGAGAAAATAAGAGAGAGAACAAAAGAGAGAGAGAGAACAAGAGAGAGAGAATAAGAGAGAGGAAAAATGAGAGAGAGAGAGAGAGAATAAAAGAGAGAGGAAAAATGAGAGAGAGAGAGAGAGAGAGAGAGAGAGAGAGAGAGAGAGAGAGAGAGAGAGAGAGAGAGAGAGAGAGGTTTACCACCTGTGCAGGCAAAACCAGCTCATTTTTAGGAATAATTCCACTGCCATACGTCACACAAAGGATTGTTTTCCTAAGGTTGATTGCAGACAAGCAATTACGTTAGCTGGGGGGAAAAAACAAAACACCGCACAGCATTTTTGTGCCCCTGCTTAATAAAAAAATGTGTGTGTGCTTCTTTTGTTGTTGTTGTTTTTTCTCCTCTCAGCTATGGCTAGACTTAAACATTAGCAGAAGCTGATATGAAAATGCTTTCAGGACAAGCACCTTTTCAAGCTCAGCCACTTTCTGAAAGTTTGGGAGGTGACAGGTGGGCTTAAAGGCCTGGATGGGATTTCAGGAGGAAAAAAGGGCTTCAGACATCTGTCCTTGCAGGTTTAAGCTCCTCGAGGTTTAAATATTCTGAGCAGACTTTGGAAGCCCTGATTGAGTTTCTGCTGAAGTCACCTTGCATAACATCTCACAAAATGTATGAAATCAACCATACTGATTGGGTACAACCCTCTACATTACACACACACACTAAGTATTATTGTTGCTTGGATTAAAAAAAAAGTCGTCCCCCATGACCTTAAAGGCATTTGAACAGTATCTGAAATACATATGCAATAAAATTCAGGGGGAAATGTTTCAACTGCTTATCTAGCCCCCTTAAAGAATAGGTCCTAGCTACCTCATATTTAATCTTATAGAAATAATCACAGCGGAAAAGCTTTTCATATTTTCACATCAGCTTGTGCTAGTTTTAAGTCTAGCCATAACTTAAATTAAAAAGAAAAGAAAAGAAAAGAAACCTAGAAACAAAACAATTAATTAAATCCATGCAGGTATCGGTCAGGAAGTTGTATAACTGAGACCAGCTGGCCAAGAAAGTTCATCAGATTTGATAACCAGATAAAAATGATGGATAATGAGACGAAAGCAGAAGAAAAGAAGAAACATTCTTTTAAACAAACTTTAAGGATAGAAAGATCGCACGGCCTTGCGTGACCACCAGCCAGCATGACTTTCCCCACCTCCAGGTGACCTTTGCATCATGTGACCTGTTGACCACACGATTAACAAAGGAAGAAAGTTGGCAAAGGAGGAAAGCTAGAGTAAGACTGAAGAAAATAGAGGTTTTGATCCATTAGATGGGATATTATATTATTAACTGGATGTTTGAATATGGTGGAGAATAGATAATTGCTAGAAATAGAACTATTATCATAACTAGAAGGATAAAATTTGTAATTAGAATATTAGATTTTGGTATGAGAAGGGAAACAGGAAAATGCCAAGAGTTTGAATAAGGGAAGCTTTTGGTTACCCAAATATAACCTACTTTGAAATTATAAACAATAGAACCTTTTTGAATACTGAGGGGAAATTAAAATTTTTAAAAAAGTGAAAACAGGATACTGATTGAACATATAGCTATTAAGTGCAAATGCAATTAAGATATGTTTTGGTTAGAAAAGTTATCTAAAACTGATGTTATTGATATTATTATGAAAAATGTAACATAGATGTTGATATTAAATTGTATATTTATTAATAACAATAAGAATTGTATTTGCCTAGTGTGGGAAAAAAAGGTACTATCGGAAGAACAGATGATGGTGCAATAATGGATCTAGATTGAAGAAGTTAATATATACCATTGAATTACCAATGGATCCAAACAACCTGTCTACTAAGTGTTTGACTGTAAAGCTAGAAAATTAATAAAATATTTATATAAAAAAAGAGCTTTAAGATGGTACATAGATAAGTCACCCGAAAATCTGAAGAGATTTTTTAGAAATATAAAATCTGTGCTATCTTGCCTCAGCTGAGAAACCCCCCTCCCCCCATCACAGACCTTCCAACTTGTGGATGGGACTCCCTACTAACCCAGGCTTGTTGACAGTTTCCCCAGCTCCTTACCTATGACAATTTTAAGATTTGTGGACTTCAACTCAATTAAGTTTTACATAAAGAGTGTTCTAGGTTTAAAAAGGCTTCCAAAATGATTTGGAAATGATACTTCAGAATGCTTGGGAGGGCAGGACCATTTTTTTTAAAAAAAGCACAATGCTTGGAATATATGCAGCTGCAGGAGCCTTTTAAAGCAGCCCTGGCTTTTTTGAGTCTGGAAAAAAAAGACACGGTTGCTTTAAAAGGAGCTGAATTGTTATAGCAACTACATCTTTAAAGCAACTTCTTAAAGCAGCTACAGCTGTTTCTATGCTCATGAAAAAGACACACACATACACACACACAGAGATGTAACTACCTTAAAAAGGCCCATCCCTCTGATGACTTGTGATCAATTTTCAAAGCTTGAACAGTTGTACTAAAATCTGCGTTTTTGGGCACTGTATTTGAATTATTGAATTATTTCTGAGTTCAGTTTCATGAATTTGGACTGCCTGGGAGTTTAGGAGTATATCTTTATAGGACAATCCCTGAGCTATATTTACTTAGCCTTACCTTTCACCAAATTCAGAGAGATTGTCTGGCAGTATGTATGGAGTGGCTTAATTCAGTTGCAAGCCGAACACTTCCCTTGTGGAGCCTTGCAACCTAACACTGTCCTGTCTAGTTTGCAACAATCCTTCCCATTATAGAATTATATTTTTTTTCAAGGCGTCTCATATTCCACAAAATCTGCCCCATTTTCCCTCCCCTCCAGATCTACCTTTAAACCATAATAGTCCCTTTTCCCTCACCCTCCACCTCCTTTAAACTGTTCCTGGCAAATGTTGAAAGGCATCTTCTAAGATTTCAGTTCACGATAGGTCAAAAAAATGTACGTCTCGCTAGGATTACAAAGAGAGTTAATGGTTTTAAAAGCCCAGCGATAAAAAGAATGGCAGGGGAGAGGCTGAGCAGTTAGTACATGCATGGATCATGGAAGGAGACCAACAGGTCAACCCTCGTGTTCTTCCCCGACAAAGAAGATCAGCCGGGGTCACCTTTGTTACAATGATTTTTCCTTGCCATTCACCTTCATCCAAGCCCCCTCATTATACCCACAGCCCACAACACTTGGGTCTGCAAGTGCTATGTGAGGAGGGCCCGGCTGGTCCTCAGTTAAAAGGCAGAATCCAATATGGGATGACAGTTTGCAAACAAGGAGCTGCAAATGAAATCAGGGAGGCAGTTGGTAGCTTTGTTCTGCCTTGTAAGACAATTCCTTCAGAACAAGGCCGCGGCTTAGAAATCCATCTCAAGCCAGGAACTCACCCTGGATATAGGTTTTGCTCAAAGCAGCATACGTATTAAAAACGAATTTGGAATTTGCCACTCTGAAGCAAAACTTTGCAATCCTTCTCTTTCTCCATGTGTGATTAGCTCCACCCCGCTTTAAAGTACGTTTACCCCTGTGATATGGCTGAATTATTATTATCCTTCTCATCTTTTCAACTACTTTCTCTTACTGGTATCATTATTATTATCACCATTATTCTATTGCTTTGCACGTACACTGAGAGTTTCTGCACTGGAGACAAATTCCTTGTGTGTCTAATCACACTTGGCCAAATATTCTATTCTATTCTATTCTATTCTATTGAATTCTATTCTATTCTATTCTATTCTATTCTATTCTATTCTATTCTATTCTATTCTATTCTATTCTATTCTATTCTATTCTATTCTATTCTATTCTATTCTATTCTATTCTATTCTATTCTATTCTATTCTATTCTATTCTATTCTCTACCCCACTCCACTCCACTGCTCTCTAGTCTACTCTAGTCTACTCCACTCTACTCCACTTCACTCTACTTTACTCCACTCCACTCCACTCCATTCTATTCTAAAGGGAACAAACTTAATATAGTTAAAAGGGCAGAGAAGTTCTATAGTTAGGGGTTTAGTGTTAGGAATTGTTTTGAAAGAGAAGGAGGAGGAGGAGAAAGGAAAGCAAAGTCACATAATCTTAATTTTAACTCCAAAATTACCTACATTTCTATGCAAGCAATGTCTCTTTAACTGTTTGCTAGGAACGCTTATGATTTCCAATGCATTTGCTAGGCCTTGTTCCAAATAAACATGCATGGCTTTATCCTCTGTAAAAACAGCAAGAGTTATTGTGGGTTTTTTTCGGGGGGGGGGAAGTTTGACAGATTTTGGACTGAGTTCAGTATAGCTAATGTATTATTTCCTAAACAGAAACAGCATAGCCTTCTGCCATAAGACACAAACACAGCTTTCTCTTTTAAAGGAGATGTTCACGTTTCTCTATTACATTTAGAGTATGCAAAATCCAGATGATCACTCAGAAGCAGCAAAGAAATACTCAAAATGCTGATTTGAGTGGTTATGGGAAGTGGTGGCCCCCCACTTTACAGACCAATGCAAACAAAAGGTTTTTCAATTATGTTGAAAAACATGGTCATAGATTAGAAAGGGAATATAGTTACACCTAAAGATATAATATTGTTTGGTTTGGGTTTAAACTAGCATTTCTACCCAGTGATGGTTTGTAAACCATGGTTGATAGTTTTGCATATTTAAGGTATGTATCCATTAGCTGGGTTCATACATCACGCTAAGCCATTTACAGTTTATTTGACTTTGACATAATATCCTGTGTGAAGACAACACTGTGGTCTATAAATCTTGCTTTACTGCCTTAGCATTATATGTGAACTTACCCAGTTGCACAGCACAACAGGTGGTATAGAATTACATTAAATGAACAAACAAACATAAAATCTAGCATAGGTTGTAAAACATGAGTGAACAAGCAATGAATCAGAGAAATTCAGTGAATATAGTCATTAATATCTATAACTTGAGCAATTTAGGACTTGTTCAAAATATGTTTTTTTTTCTAAGATCTGAAAGTACAAGATTTATCTTTTTTTAAATTTCATGACAGTCCAGTTAATTGATTATACGCCAACAGCTTGGTATCAGCAATCAGAGGACAGAGATAGATGTCTCTAACTGGTATTTCAGGTTTTCCAATCATTCACCTTGCAGCTGGCCTTCCTCTTCTCCTATAATAAATAAATAATAATAAATAATAATAATAATTTGGAAGGGACCTTAGAGGTCATCTAGTTCAACCCCCTGCTAAGGCAGGAAACCCTATACCATTTCAGACAAATGGCTGTCCAGCCTCTTCTTAAAAACTTCCAGTGTTGGAGCATTCACCACTTCTGGAGGCATCTGTCCATCTCTCACCACTTAAGTATCTTCATTATCAATTCTAAACTTGGTTGTTTCACCTATGGTCACTACTTTGCCCTTCTTTATGTTTCATTTTAGCCCCGAAGGTGCTTTTTCCAAAAGGCAACTGGACTTTCTAGGTTTTTTTTCCTTGAAGACATTTCACTTCTCATCCAAGAAGCTTCTTCGGTTCTGTTATGAACTGAACTGAAGAAGCTTCTTGGATGGGAAGCGAAATGTCCTCAAGGGAAAAAAAACACCAAGAAAGTCCTATTGCCTTTTGGAAAAAGCACTTTCACGACAACCAGGATCTGGATGACTGAGAATCTCCCTAGACATTAATTTTATTGCAGATCTTTTATTTATTGTAGATCTTTTACATTTTTGGCAGAACCGATTCAGCATATAGGTTGAATTTTTTAAAAAAACGGGGTTGGGTGGTTGGGAGGTCATAGCCTCACCCTAGAATTTGAAAATATGACTTTATGTGTTAATCCCCACGAAGGCAGTCCATCCTACACTGTGTGGGATGGGGACACATCACAAAAATTAAACGCCCCTTAAAATTAAAGAGAGATGTGGAAACCATGGAGGGATAAAAATCTCCAGTGACAAAGATAGACCCTCTCAAAAGGCAAATAAGTGGCTTCCAACTTCTAGTTCAAATGCTGCAAACTTTCCTCATATGAAGTGTTCTTATGTGCCTTACTTGCTATCAAAGTAAAACCTTTACTCAAGAGCAAGGAGATCAGGATTCTAAAGGGAAAAGGCTGAACTTACTTTAATCACTTGTTTGGCCTATCAGTCCTCTATGGTAGATAATTATAATTAGAGTTACGATGATCGACCACTACAGGGCATTAAGATTTTGCAACTTAATTTTTTTATTTTTATTTTTATTTTAATTCCATTTATATCCCGCCCTTCTCCGAAGACTCAGGGCGGCTTACAAGCTTAGCAGTAGCTTTCATTCTATGTATATGCCTGCTTATTAGGGCTTTCACACACCCACAAGCGGCATTATTACAAAGTCAGCTTAATTGCCCCCAACAATCTGGGTCCTCATTTTACCTACCTTGGAAGGATGGAAGGCTGAGTCAACCTTGAGCCTGGTGGGATGCGAACCTGCACTAATTGCAGGCAGCTGGTGTTACTTAAGGAGGCATTAGCCCACTGCTCCACCAAGGCTCTATACTAAATTAAATTTAGTATGCAGAAAATTAAATTTGCTCAACCACAGGAAGATTCCAGCCAGGTGAAAAATGTCCCAGGTTCCCAGGGATGGTAAACCAGTTGAAGTAGGGGCTGCGGTCTATGGGGGCAGTGGATAAAAAAAAATCAAGTTGGCTGCCATCTTCATTTTTCTGATTTGCGCCCTGTTGTGTACTGGGTTCTGTGCTTGATTGAAGAGACAAGGTGAGTGAGTTCAGTAAGAAACATTCTTTATTGCTTGCAGGAACTGAACTGGGGAACAGGGCTGCGAGTGCATCTATTTATACCCTGGCCTCTAGGTGGCGGCCAATAGGTTTAAAGCAAACTATTGCCGCCCTAGAAGCAGCCAATGGCGGCGCTGGAGACGGGTTGTCTGAGGAGCTGGGAGCCATTAGCCAGCTTCCCTGCTTAAGCAACCTTCCAGCAATCAAACCCACGTGATACACTTAGTAAGACAAAGCACAATACATTACACACCCTACTTTTTTTTTCATTTTACTATATGGCTTTTTGCAAAACCCTCCACCTGTTCTGGTGTTTGTGAATCCTCCCCAAGAGGATTCAGAGATAGCCTGGCTGCATAACCCGAGGGGAGATGGGTGGCAAAAAAACTTAATAAATAATTTCATACTAACCAATGTACAATTTGTAAATCAATAATGACAACATCAAATTGAGGTCGATAAATAAAGCTACATGACCCTCATTTTTCCAAATCTTGATCGCCAAACAATAGTATCTACAATGTAAAGGGAATAACCATCCAAACTTTAAGCAAGAATTTTAATAGATTTACAAGTGTTAAAGTTACTTATACGTGTGCAAGCCTTACTGTGGTCTATAAATCTTCCCTTTTGCATAATTATACATAGGCTTTTACAGAAAAGATGAAGGGTTTTTTTTCCATACCAGAACAGCTATATATAAATGTGTGTGGGTCTGTTTTATTACTATTTGGTTCTGGTTACCGGTAATATATTATAGATCGTATTCTGTGCCATGGCTTTAATTTTACCTCTCAGATGATGGTTAGAATAAAAGCTATTTTCCAATTTTCTGCAATGTGTTGTTCCCTTCTTGTTATGGCAGGAACATATATTACTTTTTCTTTCTTTCTGCAAAAGGAAATCCTATTAGAAAAATACAAGATTAAAATCTTTCCAGGCTCTAGAAAATATGCATTCATTCTGTATCAGGCAAGGCAACTTTCCCAGTTCAGATTAAACAATACCTTTGACTCTTCTTACTTCTGAGTGACATAATTAGGCACTGTTATTCCAAATGCCACAGTTTGGATTCATTGAAGTGCTACTGGTTTTCCTCCAAACAAGCCATTGCAAACCACAGCAAGTCAACGTTATGTGATAATCAGCAATCTAGTTTTGAGGGGGAAGACAAAACAGCTTCAACAAGGCAGTTTTCAAACTTGGGAAAAACCTTTTAAGCAGGCCAGAGATTTGACAGGGTCTTAGGCAGGTCTACTGATTCTGTATGTTGTTTTTTTTTGCTTTCTTTAAAGAAAGTCGAAATCCTTTAAAAGGGTAGACTGAAGTTTTACTTTTCAGTTTTAGTAGGGCAATGATCTGGAATTCTGCAACCCCTCCTGTTCCCCAATACACTTTTTTTTTCCTTATCCTACTTGATTATTTTATGTGAGATCTTATAAGGATCTATATTGTGCATAATGATAGAATACAGTTGCTTTCCCTGAGGGGCAGCTAGAGGGGGGAGGGATAAAAATGTCAGTCATATTTGTGATTGGAGCTAGGTCCCTGTTTACTCATGATGCACACTCACTGCATGCCAAAGAGGGCACATCATGGGTAATGTTGTGACGTGTTCGATTCCCTTAACACACTCCTATTTCAAGTCCTGTTGGCCTCTGCAATGTGGCTGTGTTATAATAATAATAATAAAGTTGGAAGCGACCTTGGAGGTCATCTAGTCCAACCACCTGCTCAGGCAGGAAACCCTATATACCATTTCAGACAAATGGCTTTCCAGTCTCTTCTTAAAAACTTCCAGTGTTGGAGCATTCACAGCTTCTGGAGGCAGGTTGTTCCACTGGTTAAGTGTTCTAACTGTCAGAAAATTTCTCCTTAGTTCTAGGCTGCTTCTCTCCTTGACTAGTTTCCATCTGTTGCTTCTTGTCCTGCCTTCATGTGCTTTGGAGAGGAGGCTGACCCCGTTTTCTTTGTGGCAGCCCCTGAAATATTGGAACACTGCTATCATGTCACCCCTCATCCTTCTCTTCATTAAACTAGACATACCCAATTCCAGCAACCGTTCCTTGTAAGTTTTAGCCTCCGGTCCCCTAATCATCTTTGTTGCTCTTCTCTGCACTCTTTCTAGAGTCTCAACATCTTTTTTACATCGTGGTGACTAAAACTGGATGCAGTATTCCGAGTGGCATTATAAAGTGGTATTAACACTTCACATGATCATGATTTATGTTTGATACCGCCTGTAAAAGTACTTCTTTATGTAATTATTTATTTAGATGTGGCTTCAAGTTACTGGAGTAACTATAGTACACCTTGTGTTTTTATTTAATGACATAATTGGGATATATTTGATTAGTCATTTGTGACAAAATCAAAGCGCTTCATAGGTCTCATTTAATTTAATTTAATAATTGTCATATTTCTAGACTCTAACTCTGGATGCTCCCTCTTCCAATATAATGGGTGTTCAGTTCAGAATGCATTCAATCAACCACCCGACTTCCTTAGCCTGATAAATGCCACAGTGAAGCTCTCTTCTACATTACTACAGGGCACCTAGATGGATTCTTGATTCTTTAATCCATAAATATTTGTAAACTTCACTTGGTACCAAGAAAAGGCCAAGTGGGAATTGCATGAACAAAGTTGCTTAAGTCTTCTTTTTTTCTCCCCACTCTCTCTCTCTTTTAACAAAGGGTTTATCATCCATCCTGTTTACAAATAATTGTTATTCACTGAACATTCTTCAACTCCAGTGACAAGAGAACATAAATAGTTTAGCCACTCTGAAGCTAGAGGTTTTTTTTGCTGCAGTTACTATAAACATGCTGCTTAACTTTACCTTAATAAAAGTTATTTTTATTGATATTATTGCTTACAGATAATGTTTCCTCAAAGCAAATATGCTAAAGGAGAGTTGGATCCAGATGCTGAATGGAGAAAGAGTTTAACACCAGCCGTTCTCTTGGGTGTGATTGATTATTATTGTCACAGTTTGTGTAGGTAGGAACAAACATGTCCACTGTCTTTTCTGTAGCTTGCCTTTTTTTTAAGCTTCAAACACAATTTTTCCAGCCCATTCTGAGATATAAATGTATAGATATGTAGATATAGATCACACAAACACATATAAAGAGACATAAATGCATATGTGTAGATATAAATGTATACATAAAGTCATTTTATATACATACAGTATATACAGTACACATATGCATATAAATCTACATATAAAGACACACACAGAGAGAGATATAAATCACATAATATCTGTTTCAAAGGTCATATGTCTTTTTTTAAAACAAAAATAGCTATTATGGGTAACAAATCTATTTTTCCCCCTTAATGTACAGAGTCTTATATGTGGGAACTGCATCGTAACATAAAACAACTGTGACAGCTAAATGAAAAATGTGTTCTGGTTTATATGAACATGCAAATCAAATTAATTTCTGTAGATCCAAAGTGGAGGCTGAAACAGGACTGGACCTATTTGCAAGCTGCTAAGCCAGATGATCGCATGGTAGGAATGCCTATATTAGCCACACATTGAGTAATCCTGCTCCCCCACCCACCCACATGATGCCCTGTCCGTGGAACTAATGTTTTTCAGTATGTGTATTCTGAAAAACCAGACGGAACGTGCCAGGTAGAACTTGTGCAAGTCAGGACCAGCCAACATTTGATTCTGGCCATTCCACACACATTTGTCCATATGTTCTTCAGACATCTGCTTTCAACTTTCTAATGGGCATAAACCAATTTCCTGGTTTATCCATGCCCTTGCAGCTTGACTGCAGTTGTCATGGGCAATTCCTTTAGAAATTATGTCAGGCTTGGAGAATCACAGTGCTTCAACAGGCAACATAATTCCTTTCTGCTCCAGGACTTCCATCCCTCAAAGGCAGAACTATATACAAGCCACATGGTTCTTGATGAGCGATAAGCAGAGAAAAAATAGTCCTCTTCACATGGTTTCTATATTCAAAGGCCACTGATAATGGGAAATTCTTAAAGCTTAGCTCTAGCAAGGCCATCATGTCTGAAATAATCAAGTTGAGAAACACGTAGGGCTCAGCTTCTAACTACACTATCAATGCTATCATTCCCAACATTGTGGGAAATGGTCCACTTTTTTTTTAACCACTAGGCCCATGTTTTTCCAACTTTAGCCACTTTGAGATGTGGGGACTTCAACTCCCAGAATCCCCCTGAGAGTATACTTGGATTCCAAGTCCACACATTGTATAGTTACTAAGGTTGAGAAATACTTTTGACTCTTGGTGTGAAGTTAAGAAGTTTCACCTTGAATGGTTGCAGTTTGGCCTTCAAGTCCCAACTCTTTTGAACATCCAATTAGAATTTATCGAAGAGGACTATATTTGTTGGTTCAAAAGAAGAACACCAAGGATAAGATTCTAAATCAAGGGTCAGCTTATAAACATATAAAGATGTAGACAAGCATGTTTGAACCAGTCTAGTTGGCAGTCAATGGGGAGCATTTGAAACTCACCTAGTGTTATATCTGAATTGCACATAAGGACAGGCCAACTTTACCTGACACACATAAAGCAGGTAGATCTTCAATCATTTTGCTTGTGGCTGCCATTTTCTTGTTGTTGCCTTTTCTATGCTTTGTGGACATCCTAGCAAACATGCATTGTAGACACATGCAAGAATCTTCTAGGACTCTCTGTCCCTTTTAGTGATAACTGACTGTGTCATCAATTCAGAAACCAGTAATTCTCAGGCACAAATGTATCAGGAAGTTTGCTTTTTATGTGACGCATTTACATCCTGAACCATTTTGCTGAACATTTTTAAACCTGTAGTAACCAAAGCATGAGCTGGTAGATGATTTTTGCTGTCTAAAAGATAAATGTGTTGCCAGAGATTCATTAATTAAAAATAAAAATTGGAATACAAACCTTCTACAACAGGCAAGACAAACTGCCGGCCCACAGGCTGGATGCCTCATACTGAAACCGCGCCCACCCCATTGCCAGCAATAGTTGTGATACGTTGCGCAACGTCACGTGACATTGCGAGTTTCACATGCCTGTTCTACAAGCTAGGATGCTTTGTTACAATTACATTACTGTGGAGATTTTAGATAAAGTGATACTCCTGGAGATGGTTGGGAAAAGAGATGAAAGAAAGCACAGAACAAAAAGTAGTTATCAGCCAATACAAAAATAATATATTTTATTTATGGGGGGAAAAAACCCATTTTTCCAGACTGAAGGAGAAATAAATCATGTCCTCTTAAGTGTCTGTTTGGATACAAAACATTGTGTATCATAACTTTATCATGAGTAAATTACAAAGCTATTGGTAAGGCAGCTGCCTCTTGAACTGAACAAGAAAATGGTTTCGCTTTTCTAAATGTTCCTCTAAACAACTTGACCTCCACCATTAAAATTAATAACTAAGATTTGATGCTAAGACTTGACATTTGTAATTCTAGTTCCAGTACCAATTTTAGTTATAGTTTTGTTCTACTTCTACTTCTAGTCTGGGTCTAGTTCTAGTTCTAGTTCAACAAAACAGGGATTTCTTAGTGGTTTTTCTTCCAATACTAAAAAGTCCCTGGATATTATGATGATGATGATGATGATGATGATGATGATGATGATGATGATGATGATGATGATGTGTCTGATGTGATCAAATGACCAAGTCAATAAAGATTCTGTTCTAATTCTAGATCTAGTTTCATTCTAATTCTAGTTAAGTTGCAGTTGCAGTTCCAGTTGCAGTTTTGTTCTAGTCTGGTTCTATATCTATATCTAGTCCTATTCTAGTTCCAGTTCTAGTTTTAGTTATATTCTAGTCCTAATTCCAGTTCCAATATACTACAAATCAGGACTTTAAAGCAGGGGATCTTCGTCTTCCATCCCCCTTTCATCTCTAGCTGTCCACCATAAATGCCAAAATGTAGCTTTTAAAATTGCAACAATTCTTTTAACTTTGAAGGCTAAAGTCTCTAATCTAGTTTTCTAGTTCTAGATAATAGAATAGAATAGAATAGAGTGGAGTGGAGTGGGGAATAGAATAGAATAGAATAGAATAGAATAGAATAGAATAGAATAGAATAGAATAGAATAGAATAGAATAGAATAGAATAGAATAGAATAGAATAGAATAGAATAGAATAGAATAGAATCTGAAAGGGACCTTGGAGGTCTTCTAGTCCAGCCCCCTGCTCAGGCAGGAAACACTGTACCAGTTCAGAAAAATGGTTATCCAATCTTTTCTTAAAAATGTCCAGTGTTGGACAATTCACAGCTTCCAGAGGCAGGTTGTTCCACCGATTAGTTCCTTTTTCTCCTTAATTAGTTTCCATCCATTGCCTCTTGTCCTGCCTTCCTGTTCTTTGTGGCAACCCCTGAGATATTGGAAGACTGCTATCATGTTACCCCTAGTCCTTCTTTTCATTAAATTAGACACACCTAATTGCTACAACTGTTCTTTATATGTTTTAATCTCCAGTCCCTTAATCATCTTGGTTGCTCTTCCCTGTCCTCTTTCTAGACTTTCAACATCTTTTCTTACATTGTGCTGACTAAAACTGGATGCAGTATTCCGAGTGTGGCCTTACCAAGGCCTTGCAAAGTGGTATTAACACTTCATGTGATCATGATGATGTTTGATACCGCCGCCTGTAAAAGCACTTCTTTATGTAATTATTCAAAAAAAAGAAATTTCAGCCGAAGGATCCGGCATTTTGAATTCTCCAACTGCTTCGATGAAAACAGGAACCGGAAGGCCCTTCTTAATGTAATTGTTCATTTAGATGTGGCTTCAAGTTACTGGAGTAACTATAGTACTTGATTCTAGTTCTGGGTTCCGTTCCATTCCAGTTCTAGTTCTAATTCTAATTCTAGTTCTAGATCTAGTTCTAGTTCTAGCTCTATTCTATTCTGGTTCCAATTCCTGTTTCTATTCTGTTCTACTCTACTCAGCTCTCCTCTTACTTACTGTAGATCTAATCCTTCTTAGCTTCTTTGTTAAGAGTCAGTTGGCATGGTTACTGGTGGGACAATATTGGAAGAAGTTTGCCTACTATAGAAGAATGGGTACTTAAGGTATCGAATCTTGCAGAAATGTCTTAAGATTTCTGCTTATTTGAAGGATCATTCGCAAGAAATATATATTTCAGTTTGGAGGAGATGGATAGATCATATTCAGAATAAATCTGGGACTAAAAAGTTCCATTTAGCTTATGAGTAGATTTTAGATTGTTATTCACTTTAGTATTAGTATTGATTATATTTTTGTTTAAGTTATTATTATTATGTTTTTAATAATTTGAATGTATCAATGTTAAAGGGGAGTTAAAGCACATTATGAATTTGGTTAATTTTATAATGGATAATTTTAGTTAGAATATGATTATTATATTTATGACCCTGTATTCAGCTCTGGAAAGTGGGGGGGAGGGGGGTGCTTTGGGGCGGGTGGGTTTTGGGGATATGTTTTGTAAAAAAATTTTTGTAAAACTCTTTAATAATAATAATAATAAAAAAGAGTCAGTTGGGCAAGCAAGAATCCCTATGGGAAAAGAAAAGCAGTCAGCAAAATTCCTCATGCCTACAAAATGCCTCCTCAGGGTGCCACCGGTCAGAGAGTGTCGGCTTGCGGCCACCAGGGGGAGAGCATTCTCTGTGGGCGCGCCAGCCCTTTGAAATCAATTACCGGTTGAGCTCCGGATGGCTCCTGACCTTCGCTCTTTCCGCCGTGATCTGAAAACTTACCTATTTGAACAAGCCGGCCTGGTCTAATGGGTTTGGGGTATTTTATTTAGTAATTTTTAATTATTTATTGTAATGGGCTAGTTCTATTTAATCTTATTTTTAACTTTTGTATATTGTATTTTTATTGCCCTGTACACCGCCCTGAGTCCTTTGGGAGAAGGGCGGTATAGAAATTAAATAAATAAATAAAATGTTTTTTATTATACTTTCAGCTTATTTACAAGCTTTAGATTACTCCCTTCCCCTTTGTGAAATCACATCTTGAAAAGAAATGACGTCTGCAGTATTACTTTATATTTTAAAAAGTGTAAATGTGGGATATGTGAAAATTTACTTCAGGAACAATGTTTCTTCAAAAGGCTTTATTCTAAGCAATGGTTGGACATGACAGCAGACTTGACAACTCCAAATTAACCAGCTACCTATCCAAATCTGAAGCCCCAAGGAGCACAAAGACAGAGAAAATGATGAGTTTGAAAGAGGTTACTAGAGGGTAACTGCTACCTCCAAAAGAAGATTTAGATGCCGGCTCTTAAAGTAAGGAATCCAGTTATGCAAGTTTGCTAAATGATA
This sequence comes from Vipera berus, assembly GCF_964194415.1. NCBI lineage: Eukaryota > Metazoa > Chordata > Lepidosauria > Squamata > Viperidae > Vipera > Vipera berus. Next base: position 11,620,128 of record NC_138208.1, on the reverse strand, counting down.
GGAAAATTAAATGGGATTAAGGCTGGGGTGCTCCACTGGAACAAATCCGGTCTGAGTCGCTATCGACTGTACTCTTGTCACAAAGCTTTCATGAGCGAGGTTTTTACTTACAAATAATTCTGAAAAAAATCATGCACATGACAGCATCTCCTTTTTACCATTGTCAATAAATAGATAATGCAACTCCTCTCAGTCAAATGATGAAAAATTGGACATAATTATTAGTTACTTGCTGCGGGTTAAAGATTATATTATACATTGCAATAGACTGGAGAAAAGAAGAATTAAGCTGTCTCCTGCAGATCATCCTGATCTCATAGCTGTTGCTGGGTGTGTGCCAGAGAAGAATATTTTTTGGAAGTACATTTCCACACTTCTGCTCCAGGCTGTGGAATTAATCCTCTGGACAGGGACAAAATATAGACTCACAGAGAGCATGAACTGTGTCTTCAAGTCTGATTTGGCACTGGGCCATTCAGGATTATCTGCAGGGAATGGTCCAGAAAGGTAAAAGGGCCACCATGATTGTATGACTGAAGATCCACATATCAAAGATGGGCATTCAGGGCTGATAACGTTTTTGACCTGCTGATCCTTCCTTGATGCTCTGAGTAACTAAATGAGCCTTGGTGGTGTAGTGGTTAGAATGCAGTAAAAAGGTAAAGGTTCCCCCGCACATGCATGCTAGTCGTTTCCAACTCTAGGGGCCGGTGCTCATCTCCGTTTCAAAGCCGAAGAGCCAGCGCTTGTCCGAGGACGTCTCCATGGTCATGTGGCCGGCATGACTAGATGCCAAAGGCGCACGGAACGCTGTTACCTTCCCACTGTAGTGGTCCCTATTTTTCTACTTGCATTTTTACATGCTTTAGAACTGCTAGGTTGGCAGAAGCTGGGACGAGTAACAGGTGCTCACTCTGCTACGGGGCACTCGGGATTCGACCCGCCAAACTGCCAACCTTCTGATCGACAAGCTCAGCGTCCTAACCCACTGAGCCACCGCATCCCTTAGAATGCAGTACTGCAGGGTATTTCTGCCTGCAGTTTGGCAGTTCAGTTCTCACCAGCTCAAGGTTGACTCAGCCTTCCATCCTTCCGAGGTCAGTAAAATGGGGACCCAGACTGATGGGAGCAATATGCTTACTTTGTAAACTGCTTAAAGAGGGCTGTAAAGCACTGTGAAGTGGTATATAAGCCTAAGTGCTATTGCTAAATAAAGAAGAAAACCATACAATCCTTCCTTGGAACTGAGTTTAAGTCCTTTCATAACATATTCAAATGGAATCTATTCCAGAAAAGTATAATGCTATTATATTGCTTGTATGGCTGTTGACTTGCCAGAATGAAAAATATATATATATATATTCTTTTATATCAAAATAAAGTCAAACTTTTATGGCACGTTGGGGAACAGAACAGCCTTAGAGTACAGTACACATGGGAAGGACATGCAAAGCAGGTACATGAAGACGGTCGCCAAGCATTTGCAAAATATATTCTTTATTCTGAAACTTGTAATCGATGAACATTTGGAAAGGTCGTAACTATTGTTATTTAAAGGATGTAAATTATTTTGATTAGGGAACTTGGAAGAGTATTAAAACACAAACGTTCAGAGCCAAGGTCATTAGCCACCTGTTATAAATTATTTGCAGATTTGTTTTTGCAACTTAGAGACCATGGAGGCAACTCTCTATAAATCTTCCAGAACTTCGTCAGGAGTGCCTTGTGGCCTCCAGATTTTCCCAATTTAAAATATTACCAGTTATTGTCCAGGCTGCCTCCTGCTCTCTGTACTTTAGGGAAACTCAAGACTGTTCATGTGTCTTTCTTCTTGACTGGGGTATTGGGAGGTGGGCAAAAAAGTCAAAATGGTGGCGATGATCAAAACCCAGCCTGTTGTTTTATATGAACTTTGAGTCACATTTCAGAAAACGGTGGGGTGCCATTTTGACTTTTTTTTGAAACCCCTCTCCTCTTTATGGTTAATTGTCAACCTAGCTCTTCTTCAGTGTATCCAGCTCACTGGAAAATGAAATTTTCTCCCGGAAAATTGCCTAAAACTCTGACCATAAAAGATTCAAAGCCCCGACAGAATAATGACCCTCAGCTCTACAAGTTTAATGAAGCCAAATCATCTCTAAAGTGGCTAAACGCGCTCTCATTTCGAGTGAACTGAATTCTCCCAAAGTGTTAGCTGACAGAAGAATTGCCGGTTAGCTTTTTTCCTCTTTCAAAATTAAGCTAAACACTAAAAATAGGCCTTGCTTGTGATTTATTAATTCCAGAGATTAATGATTTAAGGTAGTTATAAAAAAAAACCCCTCCTCTCATGCATATGCGTGCTGCGATTAGAAAAACTGCTGCTGCATAGAAATAAGGCCTTGTTTTCCTCAGCCTAGGCAAGGCCTTCTTTTACTGTGCTGTTATTTAGATAATGGGAACAAATCCATCTCTCTCTCTCTCTCTCTCTCTCTCTCTCTCTCTCTCTCTCTCTCTCTCTCTCTCTCTCTCTCTCTCTCTCTCTCTCTCTCTCTCTCTCTCGTTCTACGTGATGAATGCTAAATCCATCTGACAGCAGTCAGGGGTGCCATTTCTCTTTTCTCTGTTTGCAACTTGTTTGAGCTGCAGACAGATGGTCACTCACCACGGCAAGCAGACAAGGGCCGTGCTGGGGAAGTAAATCTTTGCCAACCATCCTGGCTCCCTTTTTCCTTGTTGATGTTAGTATTGGAGCCCGTCAGGCTACTCTATCATGCTAATATGACCACACAGCTGGGACATTCATAAGCCTTTGGAATTCTTCATGGAACTTCAAAACGGTGGTGATCAGAAGTCAGGTTTCAATCACCAGCCCACCCCCCCGTGGAATAGCTTGACCTGGAGAAGCAGCTGGATGCTCCCGTAGGCATGGAAAACACCTGAATCAACCACCAGCTTGCGTTAGGAGAACTCAATGAGAAAGGAGATGCTGATTTCTTTAAGTTCATCTTTCTGTTCATCCTGTCATACAGCTGGTTCGGAAGCATCCCTGCTTCGGACAGGAAGGCGGTGCAGAGAGTGGTGATGATGGCCGAAAAGATCATTGGCAGTTCCCTCCCTCCCATCCAGGACATAGCGCAGAAGCGTTGCTTGAGCAGGGTCTGTAAGATTGTCTGGGACGCTACACATCCTCATCATGACCTGTTTTCCTTGTTACCTTCTGGGAGGAGGCTCCATAGTATCCATAGCAGAACATCCAGATTCAGCCATAGTTTCATTCCATATCTTCTTTCCCCTGTCCTGACCACTTTCTACAGGGGGACGATTGAGAGCATCCTGTCATACAGCATCACAGTCTGGTTTAGAAGCATCAGTGCTTCAGACAGGAAGGCGGTGCAGAGAGTGGTGAGGACAGCAGAAAAGATCATTGGCAGTTCCCTCCCATCCAGGACATAGCACAGAAGTGTTGCTTGAGCAGGGTCAGTAAGATTGTCTGGGACACTACACCTCCTCTTCACGACCTGTTTTCCTTGTTACCTTCTGGGAGGAGGCTCCGTGTTATCTGAAGCAGAATATCCAGTTTCAGCCATAGTTTCATTCCATACAGCATTAACCTTGTGAACTCTCAAGCTTTCATTATATATTCAAGATGGACAGTATTTAATACAGTATTTATTTGTTATGTATATGTAGGGGTGTGAGACTATACATATGTTGTATATAGTATGTTTAGGTGTATATCATGTATGTGTTTCACTTTGAGAGCGGGCAAGTAAATTTCATTTTTGATGGGTGCCGTTGTGCCCACAGTAAAAAAAAATGACAATAAAGGTTATCTTATCTTATCTTATCTTATCTTATCTTATCTTATCTTATCTTATCTTATCTTATCTTACCTTACCTTACCTTACCTTACCTTACCTTACCTTACCTTACCTTACCTTACCTTACCTTACCTTATCTTATCTTATCTTATCTTATCTTATCTTATCTTATCTTATCTTATCATTTCCTATCCTATCCTATCCTATCCTATCCTATCCTATCCTATCCTATCCTATCCTATCCTATCCTACCTTACCTTACCTTACCTTACCTTACCTTACCTTACCTTACCTTACCTTACCTTACCTTACCTTACCTTACCTTACCTTACCTTATCTTATCTTATCTTATCTTATCTTATCTTATCTTATCTTATCTTATCTTATCTTTTAGCTTTGCATCCCATGCTTTGCAAAGGTTTCAGGGAGACTATTCCCTTATTTTATATGGAAAAAACTAAGCTACATAAGTGGAACAAGGCTTTGAACCCTTCACTCTTCAGTAGCTCATTCGTTCCTCCCACATTGGCCGTGCCGAAGAACTGGCATTAGAGGGAATGTTGCAATGCCATCTGAAAAGAAACCAGACTACTGTATTATAGATGACTTTACAGGGAGTGCTAGAGAGCCTCCAGTCCTGCTTTTTCTGACCTTATTATTCAGGAAGAAAGGGATAAAAGAAATTCAATAGTGTATCCATAAAATAAATAAAGGAAAAGGTAAACACTATACCCAGCCTAATTGAAGAGCTATATGAGCATGTGTTAATCCTTACATATGCTTCAATTTCCCTAAACTACTGCCCAGAGGTTACCAAAATAGCACCTTTGGGTACCAAGAGGTTAACCAGATTAAATGAAAGCTAAGAAGCCCTTCAAAATAAAATGGGTATTTTTAAGTTGCCCCAATCATTAGAACATGATGACATTTGTAAAATCTTACAAAATGTTAGGGGTTTGGTGACATCACATAAATATTTAGATGATGCTGACAGTAATGATTGAATTTTGAGGTCTTCTGACTCCAAAATCATTCTGGGTGGCTAATAATAATAACAATAACAACAACAGCAGAATAGACAAGAAAGAACTGGAGAAGATAACAAAATAAAAAGATCTACAAATAGAAAGACTGTGGCAAAGGCAAGCAAGTGCAGTACCAATAGTAATAGTAATAGGTGCCTTGATAGCACTGTTCCAATATTTGAAGGGCTCCTACAAAGAAGAGGGGGTCAATCTATTCTCCAAAGCACTTGAAGGCAGGACAAGAAGTGAAAGGATGGAACTCAGGACAAATTTACTGACAGTTAGAACAATATAATCAGTGGAACAACTGGACTCCAGAAGTTGTGGGTGTTCCAAGACTGGATGTTTTTAAGAAGAGATTGGGCAACCATTTGCCTGAGATGGTATGGTTTCCTGCCTGAGTAGGGGGTTGGATTAGAAGGCCTCCAAGGTCCCTTCCAACTCTTCCATTCTATTATTCTGTTATTGGACAAGCCATTGGACAAGATAACTAAGTGGGCTCATGGTTTGAAATGGCTGCCAGCCCTGCCTATAGCTCTGTGGAAGGATTCCCTATGAAGGAGGCCTTAATCATGTCACCACTCTTGATAAATTCCCCTCCAGCCAATAATGCTTCAATGATGACAGTTGTAACTACCACGCCTGAATAAGAATCTGTCCTACTGAGTGATATTTGCAGGCGCAGACTTTACCAGAAGCATTCGCGTGGAAAAAAATGTTGATCCTGGAACCGCTGAATAAGAGCTAATCCACTTACACTGTATGCCTGGACTTGTAAATTTGTTTAAGAATCTCCCATGTATACAAAATAATGGCACTTCAGTGAAAAAGAAAGGTCATGCAAAGCCAAGAATCCCTCATGTCATTTCAGTTTTTGGATACATTTTCACCTGGAAGAACTCCAAATGTTTGTTTGAGAGTCAATTATTTCATTTGCCGTAATAATGTAATTTATTATTTTCTTCATATTTGCTCTTTACTCAAACCTTCTCAGATATTTTGTATAATAGATAGATAGATAGATGATAACAATAATAACAGAATAACAGAGTTGGAAGGGACCTTGGAGGTCTTCTAGACCAACCCCCTGCACAAGCAGGAGACCCTATACCATTTGAGACAAGTGGCTGTTCAGTCTCATTTTAAAAGCCTCCAGTGATGGAGCACCTACAACTTCTGAAGGCAAATGGTTCCACTGATAGATTGTTCTCACTGTCAAGAAATCTCTCCTTAGTTCTAGGATGCTTCTCTCCTTGATTAGTTTCCATGCGTTGCTTCTTGTCTTGCCTTCAGGTGCTTTGGAAAATAGCTTGACTCCCTCTTCTTTGTGGCAACCCCTGAGATATTGGAACACTGTTACAGATAGATACTGTAGGACAGACAGACAGACAGACAGATATAGATGATACAGATAGATATAGATGATACAGATAAATATAGATGATAGAGATAGATAGATAGATAGATAGATAGATAGATAGATAGATAGATAGATAGATAGATAGATAGATAGATAGATATAGATATATAGATGATACAGATAGATATAGATAAATAGATATAGATAGATAGATAGATAGATAGATATAGATAGATAGATGATTTAGATAGATGATATAGATATAGATAGGTAGATGATATAGATACAGATAGATGAGATAGATAGATAGATAGATAGATAGAGATAGATAGATAGATAGATAGATAGATAGATAGATAGATAGATGATTTAGATAGATGATATAGATATAGATAGATGATATAGATAGGTAGATGATATAGATACAGATAGATGAGATAGATAGATAGATAGATAGATAGATAGATAGATAGATATAGATATAGATATAGATAGATAGATAGATAGATAGATAGATAGATAGATAGATAGATAGATGATATAGATAGATGATATAGATATAGATAGGTAGATGATATAGATACAGATAGATGATATAGATAGATAGATAGATAGATAGATAGATAGATAGATAGATAGATAGATAGATAGATAGATGAGATAGATAGATAGATAGATAGATAGATAGATAGATAGATAGATAGATAGATAGATAGATAGATAGATAGATAGATATAGAAAAAAGAGAGAGAGGACAAGATTCAACAGTCCATTTACATTTGAAAGACAAAGGCCACTCTTTTAAAGATAGCAAAGTCCACTCTCTGGCCAGAGAGGACCGCCCAAAGGGTTGACCTGCCAAGTTACTTCACATTATAGCCATACCTTCAGCTGAGGTGAGATTTACACTGAAGATTGACTATACCTGCTTTTTAAGAAAAAAATCCTCTTTGGGCTTATTAGCAATGACACCTTCAAGCACCTGTTCTTATGGGAAACATAGGGATTAAGCCTTACAAGGTTGTTCCCTAAGAGCCATATAAGCAGAAGAAGGTGCTCAAAGAGACAAATCTACGTAACAGAGTTTATAACCATTCAGGATGGCCAGCAGCATCAAAGAAATTCCTTACAGAAGAACTCTCTTTCTTGCATAAATGAATCAAAGTAACAAGAAAAAAGGATCTACCCATCTACCTATACTTCAAAGGTGCTGAGAGTTCAGGTCCACTTTAGAGGTTATCTCACTTTCCCAATGTATACATTTACATCAATGAAATACCAAGACTGGAAGAAGGATGTGATTGCTATTTTGATGTACATCGTAATCCAATTTGTTAAAATAAATCCTTAGATTACTTTTCTAAGAACTTTCCTTTATGGCTCATCCAGAAAGCAAATCAAACGCAGTTTTTCCTCCCATTCTTGTATATACTGTCTTGGTTTTCAACAGTACACAACCTCATTGTTTAAATGACCTGATTTATAGTTCTAAAGACTGTTTTTGATATAACGTGGTCCTGAAAAAAGGCAGTATCTGCTTGCAGTTAGTCTTTTATATTTGTCTACATATTGAAAATTAAAGGAAAGTATCATCTGGAATAAGTCAAATTTTGAGTCTCTGGATCTTTCTGTTGTTAAGTATTTTCTATGTGTTTATGAAATATTTTGGGAAGAATAATCTTGCATAGAAAACACATGGGAAACTTTTAACAGACAAGAAAAAGAGAAGGATGCTCAAGGAATGAGACCATCCCCTAGGCATCAATTTCATCAGCTTTACTATACCAAATATATGAGGCTTCTGTTCCTCCCCAGGAGCCTTCATGCTTCCCATACGTCAGGTGGAAAGTTGTAGTCCCTCCCTCTGACATGTGTAAAATGAATGTGTACAACAGATCTTTCACCACAGCTCTTCCAGAATCCTCCTTGTAGGATCTGAAGCTCAGAAACTGGCAAGAGCCTGGAAGCAGAGTTACCAATAGGCTATCTAAACTTCCCGGTTGTTATATGACCAGAACAAATCAGCAATGTAGAGGACAAGAACAGATGACATCATGCTGTGTGACTCACCTCTCTACCATTACAAATGTGAACACCAGGCACAGTTTCCTGCAGCCCTTTGTGTTGTTACAGAGTAGACTAACCCAAGCAATTCATTGCTACTTTGTCCAAAAGGTGCTTTTCCAAGAGGCAAATGGACTGAAGAAGCTTCTTGGTTGAGGAGCGAAACATCTTCATAACAACAACAAGAAAGTCCAGTTGTCTCTTGTGAAAAGCACCTTTGGGACAATCATGACCTGGATGACTAAGAATCTCCATAATCATTGCTACTTTGTAGAACTAGGTAGGCCCTCTACCACCGAATCAATGGCTTCTCTGTTCTCCAATGTCTTCAAAAGTTGAGCTTGTGTTACTTTTTGCCACTGCAACCAAATGTTCGATAAAACGTTCTCTGCAAAAAGAAAGGGGAGAAAAAGAAAAATGTTGTCCTAAAGGTCTCCATCCAAACATTTTTTTTTCTTAAATGGGCTTACTCTCAAACCAGTGTGTGTTGCTTTTACATGTTTTATGGTGCTGTTTAATAGTTGTTAAGGAACGCGGTGGCTCAGTGGGTTAGGACGCTGAGCTTGTCGATCAGAAGATCGGCAGTTTGGCGGGTCGAATCCCGAGTGCCGCGTAGCAGAGTGAGCACCTGTTACTCGTCCCAGCTTCTGCCAACCTAGCAGTTTGAAAGCACGTAAAAATGCAAGTAGAAAAATAGGGACCACTACGGTGGGAAGGTAACAGCGTTCCGTGCGCCTTTGGCTTCTAGTCATGCTGGCCACATGACCACGGAGACGTCCTCGGACAAGCGCTGGCTCTTCGGCTTTGAAACGGAGATGAGCACCGGCCCCTAGAGTTGGAAACGACTAGCACGCATGTGCAGGGGAACCTTTACCTTTACCTTAATAGTTGTTAGCCATTCCAACTCATGAATTTGAGGTGGGCAGCCATATAAATTAAAATAAGAAATAAATAAGAAATGAACACAGTGCAGCAGCAGTTTAAAGTCTCAAGCCAAGACAGAGATATAACTATGCTTTGCATCCATTTCAGGTTCCAAAAGTAAGTTGACAGTGATTTGCCATCCATAGGAACATAGACATCTGGAGCTGTTTTGAAATGAAGTAGGGACCTTTTGGACTGGAAGCATCGGGGTCTCTCTCAAAAGTTACAAAAATAACATCAAATTGTAATTATAGCTTCCTGCTTTGCAGTTTAAGAGCTCAGCTGTCATCTACCTTCATTGGGAACCTTATGATGGCCAGTTTGATGAGGAAGATCAGCTTCCAAAAAGAGGTGACTTGAGTGACTTATAAGAATCCAGTTTCAAGAAGTGGACTGCAACCATCTGACGTGATAAAAAGGAAAAGAAAAGAAATAGGAAACGTGAATAATGTCTTCAGTCTCCTGGACTATGTTAACTCACCAGTTTAAGCAAGAAGTGTATGCCAAACAATTTCATTCAAGATTTTTGCTATTTTCTTTTATGAAGGAGTGGCATTCAGTAAAACAGTGCTTAATGGAAATATTAAAGCACTTGTGGCTTTTCTAGGACTGGATGAAAGCCTAGAAGAAATTGTGATGGCTGTAAAGAGTTGCAGTGATGCTCTCTTGCATTCTAAAAATCCTTCCTGAAACATCCATAGCGGATTTTAGGAGACCTTAGTGCTTGTTTTAATTGTTTCTAGTTGTCTGTGGAGATTCTCAGTCATCCAGGTTGTGGTTGTCCCAAAGGCGCCTTTTTCTAGAGACAACTGGACATTCTTGGTTTTTCCTTGAAGACATTTTGCTTCTCATCCTAGAGTAGACATGTCAAACCCGCGACATCACGTGACGCCGCACAACATATAGGGACGGTTTTGCTATTGATGGCAATGGGGTGGGCGTGCTTCCAGATGACCCATCTGCCCCATGACACCCCTGTCCTAGAGGCTGAAGAAGCTTCTTGAATGAGAAGCAAAACTTCTTCAAGGGAAAACAAAGAAAGTCCAGTTGCCTCTTGAAAAAGCACCTTTAGGACAATTGTTTCTAGTATTTTCAGCTTCAATTCTTGCTTATATCTTACCTGTTGTCAGCCTTGATATTTGGCCAAGCAACACATTTAATAAATAAGAAAGTGAATAAATACTTGACATAACAGTTGCCACAAGCTAACAGAATAATACATTTATAATCAAGTACTAAGGTTCTGCTTAACTCCCCATGCCATTTCTCTTGCTCATTCCAAAACTTCCTGACCTTTGATCAGAATTTGAATGTTTCTTGAAAGACCATGTACAGGTTGACCATTCATTGCATCTGTCCCAACTTTTTAAATATATTTTGAAAGTTTCTCCGTGCCACCAAAAGATGTTTGGTGATCATAATGATTGCAAGTTATGATTGTGTCTTTTGTTCATTAGTTTTTCACTTCTTACAGACCAGGGGTCTTCAAACATGGCCCTTTTATGACTTGTGGACTTTATCTCCTACAATTCCTCAGCCAGGCATGCTGGCTAAGGAATTCTGGGAGTTGAAGTCCACAAGTCATAAAAGGGCCAGGTTTGAAGACCCCTGTTATAGACTTAGGAGTGAAGTTTGCAAAATGTTTTCTGCAGTTATTCTGTTTGCCAAGCTGGCGTGATAATGATAATAATGAGGATGTTAAGAACTCTCTTGCACTGTGGCAAACCCTGCTGTACTATAATAGTAAAGTTAAAGGTAAAGGTTCCCCCACACATGTGTGCTAGTCGTTTCCAACTCTAGGGGCCGGTGCTCATCTCCGTTTCAAAGCCGAAGAGCCAGTGCTTGTCTGAGGACGTCTCTGTGGTCATGTGGCCAGCATGACTAGATGCTAAAGGCTCATGGAACACTGTTACCTTCCCACCGTAGTGGTCCCTATTTTTCTACTTACATTTTCACGTGCTTTCGAACTGCTAGGTTGGCAGAAGCTGGGACGAGTAACAGGCGCTCACTCTGTTATGCGGCACTCGGGATTCAACCCGCCAAACTGCTGACCTTCTGATCAACAAGCTCAGCGTCCTAACCCACTGAGCCACCGTGTCCCTTTGTACTATAATAATCCAGTCCATAATTTTGTTTTCAACATTGGCCAAACATTGTCCTTGGGAAGATAACAAATCCTCCCAGGTTGTCTGCAGATGATTTTGGGAGGGATTGGCTTTGCCTAAATGCTTTCTGGAATCAGAGGCGGAGAACATCTCACTTTCTTTTTGCAGATTTAACCTGTTTAATGGGGAGTGTCAACCTTCTATTGATAGGCAGTTGAATAGAAGCTGGTGTTTTGTGGGCCCTTTGCGGCTCATTAGTTCTACTCATTGGTGAGATATAAAAGAGCTTTTCACAGCTCACTGTGTTCATTTCATCCCCTGCTGAAAGGTAGCATTGAGTCAACTTACCATGATGACTCCATAATGAATCTCTAAAAGGCTATGGAAGTAGTGATTCTGCCTTGCTTCACTAAGTTGACGGATTGGTTGTGACCCTACCCCAGAAATAAAGAGTGAGTCCACAGCAGCTATGACAGTCTTATGAACCTTAACTAATAGAGGAAGCCTGATGTAGCTGGATTTTAATGCTTTCAATGTTAAGAGCTTCCATTTTGGCAGTCAGATTTCCAATTTCCCTCTATTCAAACTCTACAAAGGGATCTTTCCCCAACCCAAAGCTCAAGACCCAATTAGCAAGTCCTAGAAATTAGGACCGTTCAAGGCTTTGGATTAGGTTCCAAAGACATATTTGGGACTGTGCATGTAACATCTGTCAGGAACTATTTAAAGCAGCTGCATCATTCCACAGGATCTCACAGCTTGGAAAAACACGGCTCCTTTAAGAGGTCTGAGAGAAATAACATCATTTTTTCAAACTTTCTGAAGGACTTTCTGGAATTGAGTCTGGAACGTTGGACAACACTTTTTTTTAAAGGCTTATTACCCTAAGTCCTGATCTTACTTTTTTAGGTCTAGGATTGTAAATGTATTTATTCATTTTTAAAAATCAGTTCTACCTACATAAATTTAAATGCATTGGGCTCGCAGAAAGACCATAAATCTTGTTGGAAACACAAGTCAGGATTCAAAGTCATACAAGCTGGACTTGCATGGACTTGATCTTTCTGCTGTGTTTGGATTACCAATACCTTGCTGAAAGTACAGTTTATGAAACAAAGCCATACTGAGTAGTAAATGATTCAGCACATTGAAAATGTGAACTATACCACTGCTAAATAGAAAGCAACGTACAAAGCCTATGTGTATACATACAGTATAAAGTCCAGAACAGAGAGAGAGATGCTTCACAGGTGACCCAAGCAAATGTCTCAATTCATGGGAGTTTAAGAAAGAGGAGAAGGTACACTATAGCAAAATCAGACTTGCAATATTCTGTTATTATAACTCATCTGAATGAATGCAATTTCAGCCCTCCTCTGGAGTTTTGTTCCTGGTCTGTTCTACATAGTGGGGCTTTGTCGTTAATCACAGAATTCTTCTGAAGTGCTTGAGGGAATAAGGGCTGTAAACGGGGTGCCATCTTGGGGTCATATTGTTCCTGTGCTTCCTGAGGTATCTCAGAACATGGCAGAGGGAGAATTCTGCTTGGCCTTGAGGGGAGCTCTCTTCAAGTTCCATCTTCTCTCCTGTGTCAACTAATATTTATGTGAAGTTCGTCAACTAATGACTTGGATCTAATTGGCACCAATACATTTATGAAACCTAACTATATTTCTTTCTTCCAGCTCAGGATTTCAGGATCCTAGTGTCTAGACTTCACTCTTGGAGATCCTAAATGGTAGAGGATCATCTTTCCCCTTATGAATCAAGGTTGTTTCTTTCCTGCTGTTTATCATGATTACACCAAGCTCCTAATTTAATTTATGTACAGTATGATTTTCCAAGGGATGCAGTGGCTCAGTGGGTTAGGATGCTGAGCTTGTCGATCAGAAGGTCAGCAGTTTAGCAGGTTGAATCCCGAGTGCCGTGTAACAGAGTGAGCGCCTGTTACTCGTCCCAGCTTCTGCCAACCTAGCAGTTCAAAAGCACGTAAAAATGCAAGTAGAAAAATAGGGACCACTACGGTAACAGCGTTCCGTGCGCCTTTGGCGTCTAGTCATGCCGACCACATGACCACAGAGACGTCCATGGACAAGTGCTGGCTCTTCAGCTTTGAAATGGAGATGAGCACTGGCCCCTAGAGTCAGAAACGACTAGCACGCATGTGCAGGGGAACCTTTACCTTTACCTTTATGATTTTCCAAATTCAGCAGGAATGACAGGCAATGAAACAGCCCACGGGTGCATGATCGCTGGAGGTTTTCAAGATAAGATTGGACAGTAACTTGTACTGGATGGTATGAAGACTCCTGCCTTGAGCAAGGGATGGACTAGAGGACCTTAGAGGTCATTTCCAGCCCTAGGACTCTACATTCAAGAGTCTATAGCTGCAGTTTACATTCAGTGTAGGCAGCTCACTGTTTTCACTGCTCCTTAATCAGCTTCTCACCGATTTTGGGAGAATCAGTAGGTTTTCTTATACAAGAGTCTGGATGATGTAATATTGTTCCTGTCACTCCAGAGACCTTTGCTCCTGATAGTGTGGTTCTAAGCCTTAACTATAGCCTTATATAATCTTGAAAGAATGTTTCCAGTCTTCAACCTTTCACCTTGACGTGATTTCTTTCAGATATAATTTCCACCAGCTTTACTAGCCTGAAATTAAAGGACAGGGCCATCTGAATAAAATAAAACATTGCCATTAAATTGCATTTTTGTAGCTTAAGGTATAACATAATGATGTTTCTCATCCCTGCCAACAGCTGCTTTCAGTTGGACTTGGAATTTTGGGAAACTCCGGTGTGTGGTGTGTCTGATACAAAATAATAAAGTGCAGGTTGTATTACTTCCTCCTTCTGTGTTGTATACAATGAGTAAAAACCCAAACATTTTACATAACAATGGATGGCCATTAAGTATTTTTTTTGCTGTATGTTAATCACTGCATGCACTAATCAGTAAATGAAGCACAGATGAGAATCTTCAAAAAGTCACTAGCTGTGTAGTTAAAAAAATGTATTAAATAATAACATTGGAGATAAATAGAAGGACAATCCTCTGTAGTAAACACTAGAAAAGTACTGAAGTGAGATGGGTTGTCCATGTCTTGTCTAGGACAATCTCGCTATAGCAAAGAAGAATCAAAATGCTGGCAGTAGCTTCATGTTGATATGGCAGGGCTTTAGAAGATATGGTGCATTTTGGCCTCTTTTGAGTGGAATTCAGTTGTATCAAGGTTGTGGCTTGCTGGCACTAATTAATGTTTACTAATTAGCCCTGTCAGCAGTACCATCCAAGATGGCACCCAATATGCCAATAACCATTGATACCCCCATGGCCATAATCTTTATGGCATAAGCTTTCAATTTCAATTTTCAGATCTTTATACTTTATTATTATATTTATTTGTTGTTATCAGATTATACCTTATTATGGCCATTGCAGTACCTCTACCAAGTCCTTTCTAAGGGAATGGTTGAATGCTACAGCTATGCAAAGCTTCAGGTTAGAATTTTGATTCAAGATTGATTTGATTGAATCTCTCTACCTCATATCAATTTTCCAAAGCTAATCAGATGCCCTTGATTGGTTTCTGATCAGTGGTGGGATTCAAATATGTGAATAACCGGTTCTCTGTGTAGATGCCACTTCCGGAAGTCCATTCTGGGCCTGGGTAACAAAAAATTAGCTACCGGTTCAGCCGAAGTGGTGCGAACTGGCTGAATCCCACCACTGGATCTGACCATTCAGAAGAGATTTGCATGGGAAGCTCTTTTGCATGTCGACTTGGGAAAAAGAATTGAATCAAACCATATTTATTTTACAACATGATCTGACTAATTTCTGAATGAAGCAGCTGATTGGAATTATATCAGAACTGACAAGTTTAAATCATCAAACAAATCCAATCTGTTCCTTTCTCTTTCCAACTGTAGGACTAATTTGCTTAAGCGAAAACCAGCCTTTTAAGAATTCAGTGATATTTAGGTGAGTATCCAAACATCAGTTCCCTTCCTGTTCTCACACAGAGAGTCATAGGCTCAGAAGAGAGCTGAAAGAACGCCTAATTCAACCCTTTGTACATGAGAAATTCATGCTAGGCAGTTGCTTTTACTGTCAAGAGGATTAATGATCTTCTGCTTTACATGTAATGAAATTCTCTTTCTTTAATTGAAAGCCATTGGTCAGTGCTTGGTAGGTATATTAAGAGGAGCATATAGTCAAGATTAAAGGTAGCCATTCTCTGTCTGTCTGTCTGTCTGTCTCCCCCTTGGTCAGGCTCCATCTGGATTACTTTGTCTAACTTGGACTGGGCACCACAATGTGAAAAAAACCTTGACAAACTACAGTGAGTTCTGAGGAGGCCTATCAAGATGGCAAAGGGGTCAAAAACCAAATCTAACATGGAGCTATTAAAAAAACTGGGTCTATTTAAGCTGTGGAAGAGAAGAAGTACAATAGAGAGGTCTGCAGTGATTCTCATTCATTCAGGCCTCATGATTGTCCCAAAGCTGTTTTTTTTCCAAAAGACAACTGGACATTGTTGGTTTTTTTCTTTGAAAACATTTTGCTTCTCATCCAAGAAGTGAACTGAAGAAGCTTTTTGGATGAGAAGCTAAACATTTTCAAAGAAAAAAAAAACCAAGAAAGTCATGTTGAATTGGAAAAGCACAGGTACAATAGAGCTTGTCTGATATCTGAAGGACTGTCATACAGGGCCTCTGTTGCCTGGAGAGCAGGACCAGAAACAATAGATTGAAAATATAGGAAATCAGACCTGGGTTATAGTTTAAGTAGAACTTCTTCTTAGGAGGAACTTCTATATCTTAGGAATGAACTTCTTGCTGATTTCAGTTGTCAAGGAGAGGAAGGGATGTCTTTCACTGGAGGCTGTATTGCTTTAATAGATTGTGCGTGTTCACTGAGCAGCGGTTGGATCTGATGGCATTTCCCAGAGCTGTAAGAGTCAATGAAGAACAATGGAGATAGGTAAAGGTAAAGGTTCCCCCGCACATGTGTGCTAGTTGTTTCCAACTCTAGGGGCTGGTGCTCATCTCCGTTTCAAAGCCGAAGAGCCAGCGCTTGTCCAAGGACATCTCCGTGGTCATGTGGCCGGCATGACTAGATGCCAAAGGCGCACGGAATGCTGTTACCTTCCCACCGTAGTGGTCCCTATTTTTCTACTTGCATTTTTACGTGCTTTCAAACTGCTAGGTTGGCAGAAGCTGGGATGAGTAACAGGCGCTCACTCTGTTATGTGGCACTTGGGATTCGACCCGCCAAACTGCCGACCTTCTGATCGACAAGCTCAGCATCCTAACCCACTGAGCCACCGCGTCCCTTTTTACAATGGAGATAACAAATAGTTAAATAAATAGAGACACAATGAAGAGAGAAATTGCTTTTTCAGTCTGTGTCTCCCTTTTTTCCTCCCTTCCTCCTTCCATTGTCTTAACTCCATCATATTAATTAAGGTGTTCAGATCATGACCTAACAGGTATAAAACGCCATCCCCTTCCAATAAAAATAAAGGCATGGGGAAAAAATACACTTAAATTGAATGAACAAGATGAAGACAAATGAAAATGGAGGAAAACTGTTTCTTTCAGGCTGTTTTCTGCATTGACCAGAGCGATTGTAGACTGGAATTGTCAGGATTCCATACTGGTGTTCACAGTGTCCACTGCTTTGGCACTTTTAAGTTCCAGTTATGGAGATGGGAACTCACAGAGATATCAGTAACACAAGAGAGAGTATTCCTACACAGGTTCTCATTTGGAAACAGGATCTGGACATTTCCAGCTCAGGTGGGATACCTAGAAGTAGACAGAGGCTCCTCTTTTGATTCCATTTATTATTAATTTGAATTTATTGAATTTATATACCGCCCTTTCCCGAAGGACTCAGGGCGGTTTACAGGGTGCTTAAAACATCGATACAAAAATTAAAACACCATTTAAAAAGATTAAATTAAATCCCTGAAAATATATAAAAACACCGATTAAAACTCTCAGCCTGGGCCGGAAAGCTCAAAGAGCCAGGTCTTCAGATCCCGGCGAAATGAACGAAGGTCGGGGGCAGTCCTAAGCTCCATGGGCAGCTGGTTCCAGAGGGCAGGTGCACCCACAGAGAAGGCCCTCCCCCTGGGTGTTATCCGCTGGCAATCTCTTACCGGTGGCACCCTGAGAAGGCCCTCCCTGTGGGAGTGCACAGGACGAAGGGAAGTTGATGCCGACAGCAGGTGTTCCCTCAGATATCCCAGACCCAAGCCATTTAGGGCTTTATAGGTCATCACCAGCACCTTGAATCTCACCCGGAGGGCAACCGAAAGCCAATGCAGCTCGTGGAGTAGAGGTGTTACATGGGAGTATCAGAAAAACCCCGTCACAACTCGCGCGGCCGCATTCTGCACCAGCTGAAGCCTCCGAGTGGTCCTCAAGGGCAGCCCCATGTATTAAGAGTGAGATTAGAGTCGATGTTTCATTTACAAAACCCAAGTATGAATTACTGGTGGGGAAAAAAGAGGTTTTGCTATCCCTTCTTTGGAAAAAGGTCTAAAAATAGAAGTTTATGACTCCAGAGGTCCCTGGAGAAGGTGATGCCAAAAGACTTCATCTCGGGAGTGAAGAAGGTTGAACTTCAGAGAAGGTGAAGAGGTGGGCATGAGAAAGAGAGTACTCTTTAAGACTTGCAGAGGTTCAAGGCCTCCTTTTATTTATTTATTTTCAAAACTGGGCCCAGTTTAGATCTTCATTCTTCCATTGTTGGAATGCAGCCTTCAACAGGCTGTGCAAAGTTTAACCAAGCCTTCACTTTACAGAGGTTGTGTTCTAAAGACATTTTCATATGGCTAATAAGTTTGGAGCTTAAGGCTTCGGAGTAATGCTTGGAGCCCAATTGCATTTTTTCCTGATTAAGAACCAGATCTGACAATAGCACTCTTTAAGTTTATTATCCATTGCAGTGCTGACCTGCAACAGCAAACAGGGCTTTTCAATCTTTTCACCCATTCTATCACTTTTAGGATATGGCAACATCCGAGTACCACCAGTCGCCTAGCAAGGTGTCAAAAACTTGATGACCAAAAAAAAGGAAAATAATGAAGCACAGGTGGTCCTCAACTTACAACAGTTTGCTTAGTGACTGTTCAAAGTTACAATGGCAGTGAAAAAAGTGCCCCCCAAGCCACAGCCGAGCAAGACACCTGCCTGCCTGCCCGGCGGCTCTCTTCCTCCAGTCCGAGGTTTTCATTGTTGTGAGCATTTCTGTTGAGGATTGGCAGCAGGGGTGGGGGGTGGGGGTTGGTTTTTATTCCCCCCCATCTGCTTGGTGGTTGCAACAGGTTTTGGTCACTTCACATGACCCTGGGACACTGTGACCGTCATAAATATGAATCAGTTGCCAAGCATCTGAATGTAAATCACAAGACCCTGGAAATGCTGCAACATTCCAGCTGATCGGCGCTTCTTCTGGGCTCAGCAGAAGCACCAGGATCAGTGCCGAGCTCCAGCTGGAGCCTGGCGCTCATCCTGGTGCTTCCGCTGAGCCCTGACAGCCCTGCAGCTCCAGCCGTCTCTCGCTCAGGCTTGTGTGGTGCTGCCACTGGTTCATCTCATTCCCCTCCCCCACTAACACTTTTCTAGGGTGGTCGCGTAGCACCTGCCAGGTGCCAACGTACCACAGGTGGTACCCGTACCACTGGTTGAAGAGCCCTGATATATAGCCTGGGAAGAAACATATCTTGGTTATTGGTAGCATCTCTCAGTCTCCATCGTGAGAAAAGGAACCCTCTGTGGCATTTTTGCAAGTCACAAAGAACAAAACCGTGAAGGGTGTTGATTCTCGTGCTCGCAGACACAGGCGTTATTTATAGCAAGTGTGAAACGAAAGATCAGAGCACTCCTACAGGCAAGGATCCTTTACCAAGTTCTTCCTTTGCAATGACTTCTCTCCTCCTTCTCCCCAAAACCCATCCTTCCCTTCCAGCTAACTCACTCTCTGGAGAACAATGAAGCATTCATGCTTCTGAAAGGCTTTCTAGATTAAATAGCTCAATAAAAACCTTTCTCAGTGACGCTCTGTCTCAAGGGCCTCCATTCCTTGATGCAAGGCCATTACACGGAGTAGCAGCTATTCTGACTCCTCATCTCTGCACCTGTCATAATCAATGGAGAAGCCAAACTTTAAAGGCTACCCAAGGATCCTACAAAGGGAGACTTTGAGAAATTTCACAAGTGGGTTCTTAAGATGCCATTATGGTCTGCAAAGGAAGGGGTTTAACTGAAGCATTAGTTGCAGGAAAAGAAGCAGAGGTCAAAGGCAAGGACAAAAATGTCTTAAAATGGTTCTGAAACTCACCTGGGAAGTCTTCTATTTAAATGGCATGCTTGCCCCGGAAATCCAGAGTCATTTATTTCCTCCATGAGAAGAACTACTAGGTTTATTTCTCCTTTATCTTTGCTATCAATTCTGACTACCCTGTCACGAATAAACAGGTTTCTGTATCAGAATGCATTACTTTGCTTATTGGGTTTAAAAATGATTGGAAGCAGAATTCTCAAACGCTGGTTGGAATATGAACGAGGCTATCCATTTCCTAGATTTAAGAGCATTGGGATGCTTCAGCTTAATACCACTAGATTTAGTGTAGACTTTGTCAAGAGAAACAAAACAGTGAGACTTAAGGCAAGATTTGTGCTGTTTCCAGACATTCATACATAGTGGGAAGGAGTGTGAGAGAGAGGGGTGTGTGGGAGGGAGGGGGAGAGAGGGGGGTGGGAGGGAGGGAGAGAGAGAGAGGAGGGGGGAGGGAGAAGAGAGAAGAGAGAGGGGGGGGAAGAGGGAGAGAGAGGCAGGGAGGGAGAGAGAAGAGAAGAGAGAAGAGAGAAGAGAGAGATGCCCAACAGATTTTCAAGAGGCATTTGGGCTGGAATCCCAGAATAATTTAACTCCATTCTGGCTGCCATTCCATCCCCATTCCATTCCATTCATTCCATCCCCAAGACTGTTGTTCAACACACAAAGACAGACTTATCCTGTTCTTCCAGCTGGTTTGCCTCACTTTCTGATGGGTATAAATTACCTTATCGAAATGAGCTCAAATTGATGAGCCATCAACTGATAAAAGATTATTAACTAAAAAAACCCAGCGAGCTAGCCACTATATTAAAATATCTGTAATACATGCTAAAAAAAAACGTACGGAATTTTTAGCTGGGATCTTCTCTTAGAGATGCTGCTAACAAAACTTGACAGGGATAATGTACTCTACTGGAGTATGTTGCAGAGAGGCTTTTGATTCTGGATCTCACCAAAACACCTCATCTGTTTCTCTATTGCAGGGGTAGGCAACCTCGGCTCTTTTATGACTCATGGACTTCAACTTGTTTTCAGCTGGTTAACAGTCCTCTGCAAGGGGTGAATCTCTTTCTCCAACTTATCTGAGTCACTTTGCATAGGCCTGTTTTCAACCCCATCAGATTCTGATGAGAGTCAGATTGAGACTTAATAGAATCGTCCGTATCTGCCAGGAATTTGGCCTCTGTGTATAGAGAATACTTGAGTCTAGTCAAAACCTGGATGGGATTTGTTCCAAATTCTGAAGTTCCCCAGCTGCTGGATCTGTCTTACACCACTGAGCATTTCATTACCCATCTTCCACCAGAGACAGCCTTTCATGTGAGATATGGGTACACAAAGCGAAAGACAAAAATTACCACTGAAATTCTGCATATCATAAATCAATAATGGGAACCGTAACAAAAAGTGATCCCTTTGAGAGCTGAACTATCTCCTACTCTTTTTTTAATGAAATTTTTTTTAATGAAATACTAAGACCAGTAAAACTATTGATTGACAAATAATGCCTTTTGCTGAGCAGACAAAACTTATTCTGTGCCGGAGCCTAATTGTCATACCAATTGTTGAATATTCAACTGAACCATTCTAGTTATTGTTTTATGTTCAGATTTTTCAGTATCTGTTTTGGATTTTTGTTGCTGTGATTTTCAGCATCTGTTTATAATATTCCCCACAATGATCAGAATACAATTTCTATATTTAATTTACAATGGTTTTAATCCCTGTAAATTATATTGTTTTTTTCCCCTTTGTTGCTTTTCTGTTTGCACTAAGTGCTTTAAGCAACTTCCAAGAATATCAAAGAGATTTACAAGAATAAAGTGACTCAATAATAACTTCTGATGTTGACATGTATTTTATTTCAATCATTTATTTATTAAAATAACTACTCCACCTCTTGATTCAGTGAATACTCTAGGCAGTGGTGGGATTCAAATACCTGAACAACCAGTTCTCTGCATGGATGCCGCTTCTGGAAGTCTGTTCTGGGCCTGGGCCTCCAAGGCCCAGAATGGACTTCTGGAAGTGGTGTCCACATACTTCTGGTGGGCTGTTCTGGGCCTGGGAGGCCTCCATGGCTCAGAACAGATTTCTGGAAGGGCATCCACACACTTCCAGTGGTCTATACTGGGCTAGCGAAAAAGGGCTAGGGCATCAGCTGGTTCACCGAAGTCAACAAAAAATTAGCTACCAGTTCTACCAAACCTATGCAAATGGGCTGAATCCCACCACTGACTCTAGGGCAACAAACATCATCATTGAGGATCAACAATAAGATGAGCAACAATGGCTGAAAACAAGAGGAAAGACACTGCTTCAAAATCCAAGTGAAATGAAATGGAACCATGAAATCATCATGAAATCAAGAGCAGCAGAAGACCACATCTGCTTCTTAGTCTGGACAAACACCAACTCTTGGAACTAATAAACATTTTGGTTCTTCCTTTCCCAGATCTGTTTTCTGAAAGGCTGTTCATAGGAGGCATGAAAATCTAATGGTCCAATTCCCTGCTCGCATTAGGAATCTACATTGCAAGTGTGGTTTGGAAGAGAGCTTGTAGGCCACCTGGCCTCAATCCATGTTTAATATAGGTATCCATTAAACTAATCCCTACAAAACAGCCATCCATTAAACATTTCCAGCAAGGGAAAGTCTTCTGGTATCCTGACAGACTCTTCCATTGTTTAACTATTCTTATTATCAGTACAACTCTAGAAGTAATAACATCCAATAATTATAGCCTGTATACTTGGCTGGATATAAGTTGGTAACATGATAAAATTTCACCTTATTATGGGGCTCTCTTGAACCCTGAGCAACTGACAGCCTCTTTCTTCCTCTTGAGCTTAAGGCTCTAAACTTTCTCATTCTGTAAGAGGATTGCAGCAAAAGGACTGACATTTCTCCTTCAGACGATGTCCCGGTGAGCAGCTCAGGTTGTGAAAAAGTGATGGGATTATGGGTACCCAGCTATGGCTAATAAGCTGGTTTTCAGCATCCTACCAGTATAAAAGGGTGGAGATTGGAATGTTAGGCTTTCAAGATGAAACTGCAGTTAGCCCTGTATGCTTCTTGAGATGCAATGTTATTGCTCATTGTCATGTTTTCTTTCCTTTCTCTTTGTAAAAGAGAAAAAACGAGGGCAAAAACATCGGCAAAAATAGTGAAGTGGGGCAAAAAAACCCCAAACCCTTGGGAATGCCCACAGAGAGAAGGCAATGACAAATCACTTTCACACTGATGCCAGGAAAATCCATGGAGGTGGGATCCGTTAAGATGTTAGGATCTGGCTGCATCATCTGCCATCCCATTGATCTCCAGGGAACATGGAGAAGTCCACAAGACCACCAGGTACCAAACTGGAGTCAAGAAGATGCATTGGACTTGAGAAGGACAAGCCTTTTCTTCAGAAAGAGCAGCCAAGCTCAGCCTGAAATGTTGTTGCAATTGTGCTGTGTTATTTCTTCTCTTCGAGGATATTTGACAAGCCAACCTTTAAACAGACACATTTCTCATCCAGTTTCTTCAAACCATTCATTTAAAAGACTGAAATCCCTAAAGTCTCCAAAACAGGTTCACAGCCAAGTATGAGGCACATCCTGTTAAATATTTATACCCTGCCAATCAAAATCGGTTTTAAATTGTTATGTGCGTTAAGCAGGGACTAATTCCGTGCAATCTTTGAATATGAAACTTTTGAGTGCAAAGATAAATAATATCACTAAATAGAGGAAGGCAAGGCAACGCCAATTAACTTAACCAATGACCCAGTTGAGAATATGTCCAGAGTCAGAAGAACAAAGTGGGTCTCAGTACCTTCATTTCATTAAACGCAAGATTAAGGTGGTTTTTTTGACCTCCTCATCTTCACAACACAGGGGCAGGCAGCATGCAGCCTTGGTCTAACTTCAAAAGTCCTTTGCAAGAGATCCAATTGCATCTTTTAGAGCTAGCCCGTCTGAAATGGAAACCAAGACAGGTGACAATAGACAGCAGCCAAGGAGCAGATGAACTGCTTTCTTTCCCTAGTGGCTGGCCATGTTTTGCAACTCAGAGAAGAAATCTGTAATATTTCTAAGAAAAAGAAGTTTCCTATTGCTGTCTTGGCAAGGGAACTTTGCAAAGGAAGAAAGAAAGGGGAAGGTGTCAGAAAAAAAAGGAGGGAGGATTTTTCTATTCATTTAGCTTTGCTTCCACTCACAGCTCAGTTTTACCCTACTGCCATTGCGAGAAAACGTGATCTCCAATTTTCCCTTGGGCACATGGTAACTAAGAAGAGGAGACAGATGCTGGTCCTGTTGCAACTGAACCTCAGCACTGCAAGCAGTTTCCTGGCTTCACATGAAAGCCACATGTACAAATGTCACCTCACACCAAAGTTTCTGGAGGATCTCAATAGTTTCACAGAGATAGGCAATATTACAGAACCCCTCAAACTAAGCTTAATTCACCCTGGTGGTTCTGTGGATGTGCTCCTGCACCAAATGAGCCTGCTAGTTTCCTTCTACTTTGTAGAGTACTGTCAACTCTACAATGAACCTGGCTGCAGCCATTTTTTTTTTCATTCTAGGTTGCCACAAGAAGGGGAGGGTGGAGATGATATTTCTGGTAGTCTAAACACGAGCAACTCTTCTAGGAACCAAGGTCATTCCCATGCCTTTTAGAATAGAATAGAATAGAATAGAATAGAATAGAATAGAATAGAATAGAATAGAATAGAATAGAATAGAATAGAATAGAATAGAATAGAATAGAATAGAATAGAATAGAATATTGGTTAGAGTAGAGTAGAGTAGAGTAGAGTAGAGTAGAGTAGAGTAGAGTAGAGTAGAATAGAATAGAATAGAATAGAATAGAATAGAATAGAATAGAATAGAATAGAATAGAATAGAATAGAATAGAGCTGGAAGGGACCTTGGAGGTCTTCTAGTCCAGCCTCCTACTCAAGCAGGAGGACCTATACCATCTCAGACAAGGGACTGTACAGCTTCTTCTTAAAAACCTCAAGTGATGGAGCGCTCACGATTTCTAGAGGCAAGCTGTTCCACTGGTTAATTGTCCTCACTGTTAGGAGGTTTCTCCTTAATTCCAGGTTGCTTCTCTCTTTGTTCCATTTCCAACCATTGTTTCTTGTCTTGCCGGAGGGAAGGAGGAAGATTGTTAAGTCAGCAAGCCCGCCAAGGTGTTCTATTGGGTAGTATGAATAGAGGGGTTGGAATTGTTATATTGTATTACTTTGATTCTTGGAGGGAAAGTTTAGATCTGGTTTCACTCGTTAACGTGCCGATATTGTGTATCCAATAAACATGTTCTTTGGGGAACTTTCCTGCCTCGGAGTTCTGATTTATTCAATCTTGTTGATCAGAACCATGACAATTAAGTTTATCACCCTGAGATTTCCTTCTATCTCTACTCTGAGTAGTAAGCAGATTCTGTTTAATTTTTGTTTTTTTCCAGAATCAATCAAGACATTTGGAAGGGGGAATGGAAAGTATGTTCTAGACTCATTTTTTTTTCCAGATGAAAGATGTTTTGAAATATAGAAACTTGACATTTCTAAAGGAAGCATTAGGGGGTTTTGGAGGATCCTGCTGGCATGATCTTGTTGTCCCAGCAATATTTAAGTCTGGGCTATTTTATTTGCAAAAATTGCAGGATCCTCCAGACAGTAGATGATTGGTTTGCAGATAAATCTGCCTTTAGGGGAAAAAAAAATCACTGCCGATGCAGGATGGAATCATAAGAAAATATTAAGCGGCTACAGTAGCACTTTCCAGAGTATGAAAAGAAAGAAGGATGCCGAATTCCTAGCTCCTTCTTTTACTCTCATTTAATCAGAAGTAAATTAAGCCTACCTAATTACTAACTTGAAATTTAATAAATGAAATTTATTACAGATTTGCATTCTGACAAAAAAAGAAAAAAAACCTTTTAATGGAGAAATAACCCAGGCTAGTTTGTATTTACACTAGTAAGTCTGCATTTTAATTTCTTAACACCTGGAAATACATATCCGAGAGAAGTAAAATTAAGTCATATAATTAATGTCTTAATTTTTCAATAGATTCGGATAACTTGAGGCTTTTTAATTATATGTGAAAGAATAGTTCATTACATTGGGTAGAGAAAGGTCTTTGAAGCTTTAAAATATAGGTGGTTCCAACTAGTTATAATATTACTTTTTTTCCAGCTTTACGGTGTTGGTTTGGCTTGCTTATATTTAGCTCTCAACTGCCGTTAACAAATTATTTTTGCTCAGATCAAATGTGTCATTAGAACCAAGAAATTGTGCAATGTATGTATATAAATTCCATATAGCATATAATAAAACTTTTCATACGGTAATACTTACAGTTGTGTCAGAATGTTCATTACAAGCCCTATCTCTTCAGTACTTTATGGCTCAACCAGGAAATTTTATTCTGGATGCTTGACAACATATATATATGTGTCTGTGTATAAATATATCACTTGCTTTGCAGCTGGAGAACTTTAAAAGCAAATTATAATATACAAATAGTGCCTCAGCAGCCGGCTTCAGCATTTCCAAAGTTTTATTAAGATTTACCATACTGAGATTATCACATTGTGAAAAAAGAAAACAGGGCTTGGCACAATGAATCTGTCTTTGCTGAGAAAGCAAGCTTGGATCATGTTTCTGAAGACCCTGGGTCATATTACAGAATGTAGACCTAGAGCCAAGTGGTTGTCTGAAGATGATGTGATGGAAGGTGACCTTGATCAAACAATGACGAATGCAGGGATACCATGATAGAAGACTTTCAGCAAATACGTACTGTACTGGTTATTGATGCTTCACCTATGATACCAAGCACCCCAAGTCTACCTTTCAGCAGACACTGTCTTACTGGATCAATATTTAAGCAAGGTCATCCTTCAGAGAGGGCGATTGCAGAAGTAGAAGTTGGACCTTTGCCTTTTAGAGGACATGTTAGAACATACACTAATAGAATTAATAATAATGATAATAGAGTTGGAAGGGACCTTGGCGGTCTTCTAGTCCAACCCCCTGCTCAGACAGGAAACCCTATACCATTTCGGACAAATGGCTGTCCAGTCTCTTCTTAAAAACTTCCAGTGTTGGGGCATTCACAGCTTCTGGAGGCAGGTTGTTCCACTGGTTAATTGTTCTAGGTCTCAGGAAGTTTCTCCTTAGTTTTAGGTTGCTTCTCTCCTTGGTTAGTTTCCATCCATTGCTTCTTGTCCTGCCTTCAGGCGCTCTGGAGAATAGCTTGACTCCCTCTTCTTTGTGGCAGCCCCTGAGATACTGGAATACTGCTATCATGTCACCCCTCGCCCTTCTCTTCATTAAACTAGACATACCCAATTCCAGCATCTGTTCCTTGTATGTTTTAGCCTTCAGTCCCCTAATCATCTTTCTTGCTCTTCTCTGCAGTCTTTCTAGAGTCTCAACATCTTTTTATCTTAATAACAACAACAACAACAACAACAACAACAACAACAACAACAACAACAACAACAACAATAATAATAATAATAATAATAATAATAATAATAATAATAATAATAATAATAATAATAATAATAGAGTTGGAAGGGACCTTGGAAGTCTTCTATCTAGTCCAGCCCCCTGCTCAAACAGGAGACCCATTTCTGACAAATGGTTGTCCCGTCTGTTTTTGAAAGCCTCTGGGGATGGAGCACCCACAATTTATTTTTTATATAATATTTTATTAGTTTTCTAATTTTAGAATTAAGTATTTAAAACCCAACATGGTGTCTGGGTTAATCAATAGTTCAATAACATACATAAATCTTTAGTATAAATCTCAAGTTACAACATCAGATATTTTCCCTCTTTTTCCCTTAATATCTACTATCTCATATTAGACTAATACAATTCTTATTATTTTCAACTAAGTAAAAACATCTTTGTTACATTTATCAATAATTTTTAGCTTCTACATATCTTAATTGTGTTTACATTCAATAATTATATACAATCAATGTCCCGATATTGCTTTTTTCCCCCCCAAGCTTTAATTTCCCATCAATATTCAAATTAACATTTGGTATTTTTGGCACCCACAATTTCTGAAGGCAAGTTATTCTATTGGTTGATTGCTCTCACTGTAGGAAATTTCTCCTTAATTCTAGGTTTGTTTCTCTCCTTGTTTAGTTTCCATCTGTTGTTTCTTGTCTTGCCCCCTGGTCCTTTGCAAAATAAGTTAACCCCCCTCTTCTCTGCGGCAGCCCCTCAGATACTGGAATACTGCTATTACTGCTATCTTTTCATTAAACTAGCCATACCAAAATCCTGTAACCATTCTTCGTATGTTTTAGCTTCCAGTCCCCTAATCATTCTTGTTGCTCTTCTCTGCACTCTTTCCAGAGTCTCAACATCTTTTATATATGTTCATCTGGTTTGCAGCCAAACTAGCATCTGGGTCTGTATGTAACCAGCTTCCCTAGCCAATCAAAAGGAATACTATTACTTCTAAGGCTAGGGTTGTTTTCCAGATGCCCGAGTCCTTTTTTATTTTTCCCAAAAAAAAAAAAATCAAGCAAATGGGGAAGCTCTCCAGTAAAAATCCCATTGCAAAAAAAGGTACATGTTTCTTTCATTTGCTTAAAGTAAACTTGATAGTAACACGAATATTTGAGCATGACGCAGGTCTGGTGATATGCACCATGTGAACGTTCTTTGCTGATATCTGAAAGACTGTTTCAAATTTATTGGGTTTTTAAAGTCTGGAAATTGAACATGCACATGTTTGACCTCAACCTCGGCCCGTCTCCAGGACTGTTGGCCAATTTGTCCAATTTTACAAGTTTTATTATGAAGCCCTGGCAGAAGACAAAGCTCTTAACTTTTGTTTTGTTTTGTTTAAAGGGAGATGGAGGCAGGATTCATAAAAAAAAAGAAAAAAAAATCCACTAAGACTGTAGAGTCAGAGAGCCAAATGTTTATTTCATGATAAATAAATGACACGATCACTTTAACGTTCAAGAATGTCTCCATGTTACTTTGAAGGTATGTTTTACATTTGGCCTTATTTTTATGAATCTGATATTAAGAAATAACATTTCTCTAACCTGACAAAGAGCACAGCCCTGTTATTTTTGCTCAGCTTGCTGTTACTTAACCTCTCTTTTTTCATCAGCAGCAGAGAGAAGTTGAATCTCCTCTCTGAAAATTTGCCAGCAAGTTTTACAAAAAAAAAACACAAAAAACAAAAAACCACCAGTAAAATTGTATTAATGGGCTTTTCGTGAATCTGTCTGGAAATAAGAGCCCTAAGAGCAACATCCAAATGTTGGTGTTCATGTCTAATAACTAAATAATAATAATAATAATAATAATAATAATAATAATAATAATAATAATAATAATAATAATAATAATAATAATAATAATAATAATAATAATAATAAGAAGAAGAAGAAGAAGAAGAAGAAGAAGAAGAAGAAGAAGAAGAAGAAGAAGAAGAAGAAGAAGAAGAAGAAGAAGAAGAAGAAGAAGAAGAAGAAGAAGAAGAAGAAGAAGAAGAAGAAGAAGAAGAAGAAGAAGAAGAAGAAGAAGAAGAAGAAGAAGTCATTCAGATAGGGCACAGCTTTGAATGAATGCATTTAAAATAGATTTTCAACTCTTTAACATATAGAAGAAGAAGAAGAAGAAGAAGAAGAAGAAGAAGAAGAAGAAGAAGAAGAAGAAGAAGAAGAAGAAGAAGAAGAAGAAGAAGAAGAAGAAGAAGAAGAAGAAGAAGAAGAAGTTGGAAGGGACCTTGGAGGTCATCTAGTCCAACCCCCTGCTCAGGGAGGAAACCCTATACCATTTCAGGCAAATGGCTGTCCAGTCTCTTCTTAAAAACCTCCAGTGTTGGAGCATTTGGAACTTTTGGAGGCAGGTTGTTCCACTGGTTAATTGTTCTCACTGTCAGGAAGTTTCACCTTAGTTCTAGGTTGCTTCTCTCTTTGACTAGTCTCCATCCATTGCTTCTTGTCCTTCTTTCAGGTGCTTTGGAGAATGGCTTGACTCTCTCTTCTTTTTGGCAGTCCCTGAGATATTGGAACACTGCTATCATGTCACACCTCACTCTTCCCTTCGTTAAACTACACATGCCCAATTCCAGCAACCGTTCCCTATATGTTTTAGCCTCCAGTCCCCCAATCATCTTTGTTGCTCTTCTCTGTACCCTTTCTAGAGTCTCTACATCTTTTTTACCTCGTGGTGACCAAAACTGGATGCAGTGTTCCAGGTGTGGCCTTACCAAGGCATTGTAAAGTGGTATTAGTACTTCAGGTGATCTTGATTCTATCCCTCTGTTAATGCAGCCTAGCATTGTGTTGGCTTTTTTGGCAGCTGCAGCACACTGCTGGCTCATATTGAAGTGATTGTCTACTAGGACTCCGAGATCCCTCTCACAGTTACTACTATTGAGCAAGGTACCACCTATACTATACCTGTGCATTTGATTTTTCCTGCCTAAATGTAGAACCTTACTTTTTTCACTATTGAATTTCATTTTGTTAGATAGTGCCCAGTGTTCAAGTCTGTCCAGATCCTCCTGTATTTTGAGCCTGTCTTCTGGAGTATTGGCTATTCCTGCCAGCTTGGTGTTGTCTGCAAATTTAAAAGTGAGTACCAGATCCAGTTGTAGAGATTTTGGACACTGCTGATTCCAGAAGAGTCACATGATGGTGGAGAGAATTAACCCTGCATGGTTCTGAAGTCAATCATGCCATGTTAATAAGACAGCTCAAAGAAATGCTTGCAGGTTGCACTAGAAGACCTCCAGGGTCCCTTCCAACTCTGCTATTCCAGTTCCATCTCGCACAGGAGGAAAATGTGCCATGATTTAGAGGCAGGTGGTTGGGCTATGGGATTTATATTTGTCAGTCTTTGTTGCTTTGTTTCTTAAAAGTACAGCTTGTATTATGGGATGCGTGGGGTGGTATATCAAATGGTGGGATTCAGCCGGTTTGCACTGGTTTGGTAGAACTGGTAGCTAAGTTTTGCTGAGTTTGGAGAACCGGATGAATGGGAAATCCAACCTAGGCCTCGGAGGCCTGGAGAAGGCCTCCCAGTCCTAGAATGGCCTGCCGGAAGTACGTGGATGCCACTTCCAGAAGTCCGTTCTAGGCCTCGGAGGCCCAGGCCTGCATCCAGTAAGAGAACTGGTTGTTCAGCTGTATCCAGTGGTGCGATACAGCTGGTTTGCATCAGTTCGGCAGAACTGGTATCTTGTCGCCCAGGCCCAGAATGGACTTCCGGAAGTGGCATCCACGCAGAGAACCAATTGTTCACATATTTGAATCTTTTATGTGTGTGAGCTACTCTGAGCTGCTCTGAAGGAATGGGCATCTTAAAGATAAAATAATGGATTGATTGGTATCCTGCCTTTGTTGTTTTTATAAATAACTCAAGGTGCAGACATATCCTTCCACCTCCTATTTTCTTCACAACAATAACAGCACTGTGAGGTGGGTTGGCCTGAGAAAGAGAGAGTGCCTGGCCCAAAGTCACCTAGCCAGATTTCATGGCTAAGGCAGGGCTTGGACTCATGATCTCCAGTTTTCTAGCCTGGTGCTTTAACCACTAGCCCAACCTGGCTCTCAAATAAATACATGTTTGTGAATTCACATTGCAAATGTGTATATTTGGACTCTTAAATTGTTGATGCTTTAAATGGGTTTAGACCAGCTTGTACCAATTTGAAGCATAAGACCAAATTGATTTAGCGTTTTTGTCTCATGGAATCTGCCTGATTCGAGCTACCGTTAATTTGATCTATTGCCTGAATCAGGGCGAGAAAGTGAATCCATTTAGACCCAATTCATACAATTGCAACATACCTGTACAAGTCAACTATTTTGTTTTTTACAATATTTGAAAGCTTGCTTCACTGGTTGAAATGGGTGGCTCCTAAAATAATTTCATATCTAATCCAATTATTTGTACTCACTTTCTGATTTCCTAGTTTTAAATCTCCTTCCTGCCTCCTTAAAAGCCAGGCAAATGATGCCTTGTCAAAGATGCAGCCACATCTTTAAAATCTACTCTATGAATATTATAATCTAACCCATCCACAGTGAAATGAGATTTTCTTTCTCGGGCTTCTACAAAAGTCTAGCAAATTTAAATGGAGCTGCTCCTTACAAATGCTTGATTTGCTATTTCCTGTATCTTCAGTGCACCACCCAATTAAGTATTTACATATCAGCAGGAAGGATCAATGACTCCTCAATATGGCTAAAGAGTCAATAACACCTGGAGGCCACAAAAGGCAGAAAGGGCAGTATAATAAAGCTTATCAAAGATGAAAGAGGAGAAATATTCAGAGAAAAGACATGAGAAGTTACAAGCATTAGCATTCAGTTTGTCTTTTTTCACCACCTCACCTAACTGGTATGTAGATTTTGTAGACTTTCATTTGTTAATGCCAATGTTAATTTACCATGTAGTAGGGCTGTGTTGCCATTGTCCTTCTCATCTTTCTCATTTTACCTACTACCTTGTCCCATTAATATCTTAAGATTTATCCATTGTTTCTATCTTAAGATTTATGATTGTATCTTATTAATTATTGTCTATGACTTATCCCTTTGTTGTTTGTATGTACATTGAGAACACATGCGCCGGAGACAAATTCCTTGTGTGTTCAGTCACACTTGGCCAATAAAGAATAGTCTCTATTCTATTCTGTTCTGTTCTGTTCTATTCTATTATTCAATATTTATTCTATCCTACCCTATCCAATCCTATTTCTATATTCCAATATTTATCCTATCCTATCCTAACTTATCCTATCATGTCCTATCCTGTCCTGTCCTTTCCTGTTCTGTTCTACTCAACTATATAAACAAAAGAGGAAGGACTCTGCTTCAAAATTCAAGTGAAATGAAATGAAACCATGAAAGCATCATGAAATCATGAAAGCAGCAGAAGAGAGGATCTGCCTCTTAGTCTGAACTATTCTATTCTAAGGGTGAAATTTTGTATATTTCCATAGATGCTGATGGCGTAGAAGCCCCACTAGGCCTCTGGATTCAGTCACACAAAATATGTTTACCGGAGGAACACACAAACAGGCAGCACATTAAACACACCCAACATGCTCTTGCTTTAGTTTGATGGGATAATCACCTCCCCTCCCCCATTTTTCCCAAACTGAACCAGAAGCCTTAAAGGATATGTGGGGCTTAGCTGAGATCTTACAGTCAAGTTCAAACATAGTTTAACTGTGATTCCCCAATTGTAAATGCAAAGTAAATGCAATTTAAAAGCAGCTTAAACCAAGCATGAAAGACCAAGAAGTCAAAGCTGAGATTCCATGCATCTGGTTTCAATATGTATTTTCACTAGCTGGACAAGCAACTGTTTTATTGGTTGTATTTTTACAATTCAGATAGTATACTCTCTCTTTCTTTAAAAAAAAAGCCTTCGTTCAGAATTTGAGGTATTCCAATTGTTATTAAAAAGACATTTTTTTTCAGAAACAACAGCTACAAAATTATTCTCTGATTCTACAAATGTAAAAAAAAAGTGTTCTCCCATCACAAATGTTGGCATGGGTGGAAATAGTAGTTAGAATAGTAATGCTAAATAAATGCTTGCTTTATTAATTCTGGCTAGTTGTAAAAATGATGGAAGAGAGCCATAATTAGCTACAGAAAGTCACCACACTTCATTTCAATCACTGCTACATTTGGTTCAGGAAGGTAAAAAAAAAATAATAATCCAGTTTTCAGCTGCCAAACCACCATGTAAATGAAGCAACAGAAAATCCACAAGTTCTGCAAAGTAACCTTTATTCCATTTCCCTTGGCTTCAGAGGGTCCCTTCCAGATACAAACACCTTCAATTAACGAGAGCGAGGGGGGAGGGAGGGAAGAGGGAGAGGGAGAGAGTTGGTTTTTTTAAAAGTCATAGTATGTGTTGAATTAGGAGGAAAAAAAAGTCCCTGCTAGTTTTACCTTAGAGCCAGGTTGCATTCCAAATTAGTTGCATGCACCAGCCAGAAAAAGCTTATTGTTACTTTTTTTGTTGTTTTGCTTTTATTGTGAGGCAAGAAACTGATGCTGCTAGACAAGCATACCAGACAGATGCTGAACCTCAGATTTAAAGGACAGTAAAACGTATGAAACACCCCCCCCCCCAGCCCTGCACTCTCTCATTTCTCCTACACCTGGGTGGATCTATCAGGACCCACCGGAATAATTTGAATCTGTGGTTTCCAACTTTGGAGAGAGCAAGCGAGCGAGCAAGAAAGGGCTGCCATGACCACACTTGTTTCCCATTTAGGAGCTTACACTACATTGTGTAATTGTGTATGAAGGTAGTCTGGCTTGCAGATGTGCCGAGACCCAATGGAGCACGCTAGATTCAAGGCAGATGGCTTGTAGCAGGCACAAATAAAAATGGCAAGGAGGCTGATGTGATTAAAACAGCAGGCCTTCTGGTTTATCCCGGGGTCACATTAGAATCCCTGGGAAAGTACGGTTACCAGTCTGGGTGGGGAGGAGAACTTGCAATAGAAAGCAATAAATAACCAGTGGATGATCATGTTGATCAGCTTGTGCAATTTGGGAATCCACAGTGCAATCATTATTGCCAATAAATCTTTTCCTTCCCTGGAATGTTCTTGCAAATATGCATCTGTTTAAAACCACGCACCATCTCCATCCTTGAGGAATCTCCTAAAGGAACCCCTGCTGAAACTGTATTCCTGGGCCACTATAAACTGGGGAGTGATACTAGAACTGACATATGTGAAGATGTCTCCATTATTGGACCTGTTTCACTGTGAAACTAAAAGATTCTGTTAATGTAGCCTCACAATAAAGTAGATTTTTAGCTCATCTAGTTGTGGGTTAGGGTTAGTTTAGCTCAGGGGTCTTCAAACTTGGCCCTTTTGCAAGTAGAAAAATAGGGACTACTACGGTGGGAAGGTAACAGCGTTCCGTGCACCTTTGGCGTCTAGTCATGCCGGCCACATGACCACGGAGACGTCCTCGGACAAACGCTGGCTCTTCGGCTTTGAAACGGAGATGAGCACCGGCCCCTAGAGTCGGAAACGACTAGCACGCGTGTGCAGGGGAACCTTTACCTTTACCTTTAGTTGCGGGTTAGGGTTGGTTTAGCTCAGGGGTCTTCAAACTTGGCCCTTTTATGACTTGTGGACTTCAACTCTCAGAATTCCTCAGCCAGGCATGCTGGCTGAGGAATTCTGGGAGTTGAAGTCCACAAGTCATAAAAGGGCCAGATGTGAAGACCCCTGGTTTCAAGAAAACACTGGACAACCACCTGTCTGAAATGGTATAGGCTCTTCTGCTTGAGCAGGGGGCTGGACTAGAAGACCTCCAAGGTGTCTTCCAGCTCTATTATGATTATATTCTATTCGAAGTCCCAGAGAAGCCAGTGGGCAATCTTTGATAACCATCTCCATGGCTGCATAAGGCTGTGGACTACAATTCTTTGTTGGCTCCTAAAACCAAAGATTTACAGCTTGGCTTGGAGTAGAGGAACAGAGTCTCCTTGATGACTTTTTCCACACCTTTCCTGGCATTCTTTCCATGGCTTCTCTGTTATTTATGAGACAGGTGACCAACAGACAGTCCTGTGCTGCAGGTGAGGGCACGCCAAGTCAAATTATCAAGTGACATTCTATTTGCAGTATTAATGAGCAAGGTCAGGCTAAGAATTTATTGGGCTTCAGACCTGACGAATAGCCTTTGACTTCCTCCTGCCCCAGGGAAAGCTGGAACCTGCCCCCTCCCAGCTGTTTCCTCCCTTGCTTGAGACCCACACTTGTAACTCACATATTTGTGAGAAGCATTAACTTAGGCGGTTTGGATCTACAGGCAGAAAAAAAAAACATAGAGCCTGAAATAAGATGCTTATTTACATTTGCCTCTATGCCTTTCTTCCTTTTCTGCGTGCTGTTCTCTTTTTCTAATTGCTTATTCAATAATAATAATAAGACTTTATTGATTAGCCCTTGGGCCATATCAAAGTGCAAAGTTCCAGCAACCAATTGTTACTAAAATTTGAGAAAAGCAATTTAAAATGGAATTCGATAAAATACGATTTAAAATGGAATTAGAATAAAATACGATTTTAAAATGAAATGGGAATAAAATGCGATCTAAAATGAAATGGTAATAGTGTACAAAAATTTAAGATATAGATTAAAATATGATAAAATTATATTTCGGAGTCGACCTTGCAATCTACCCCAATCAGTCCCACATATGCAGATCTTAACCAGATCATTTTGTTTAAGTACTGTGCTACGTTAAATGTTATTTTCAAGTTCTGACCGGACATAAGGTAAGTTATTTTGATGTGGGGATCCCAATGGGTCATTCGTTTGGTATATAGACCAAGATACCTGTCTCTCACCCTCTTATACAGGCAACAGTCAAATAGGATGTGAGCCAGGTCCTCTACCTCTGCCACTCCACAAATGCAGAGACGCTCATTGTAGGGCATGGCCTAATTGCTTATTAGATGAAGCAAAAATGGACTTGATCCAACATTTTATTCAAAAACATCCCTGCTTGGAAATGAACTGATGGATCCCAAGCATACCTTTAAGTCTTCCTTTGGACTCTTGCAATTCAAACGTTGTGCACAAAAATGGACATAATGGATGATTTTTATAATCTAGTGATTAGCAAGAGAGAGGTGAGATTCTTATAAGCTAATACCTTATAATGAAGAGTTTCATTTTTAAGAGGGGATTTTATTTAAATTGATGATGATTGGGGGCAATATTTTTAATCAAGTTATGCTGATTCGAGTGGGACTGGATTTTTAAATTTATGGATTATTTTAGGTTTTTAATTGTTAACCACTTGAGTCAATCAAATGTGGCAGTAAATATTTTATTAAAAATTAAAAGTATTAAAAATTAGATTATAAGAAGGGAGGCAGTTTGGGATAGTGGTTAAGGCAAGAAACCAGGAGACTGGGAGTTCTAGTCCTGCTTTGGGCATGTGGTCAGCTGGTTGAACCTGGCCCCATCCCTTTCTCTCAGCCCAAGGAAGGCTTCAATGGCAAGCCACTTACGGAAAAACTTGCCAAGAAAATTGCAGGGACTTGTCCAGGCAGATGCCGGAAGTAAAAACAACAATAATAATGGAGTCAAAGGATCACTCATTCACAGATTATAAGAACTATACTTCTCAAGTTCTGGAAAGTCATTCAGATAGGGCAGGGGTCTTCAAACTTGGCCCTTTTATGACTTGTGGACTTCAACTCCCAGAATTCCTCAGCCAGGCCTACTGGCTGAGGAACTCTGGGAGTTGAAGTTCACAAGTCATAAACCGGCCAAGTTTGAAGACCCCTGAGATAGGGCAAAGCTATGAATGAATGCATTTAAAATAGATTTCCAACTCAAGAAGAAGAAGAAGAAGAAGAAGAAGAAGAAGAAGAAGAAGAAGAAGAAGAAGAAGAAGAAGGAGAAGGAGGAGGAGGAGGAGGAGGAGGAGGAGGAGGAGGAGGAGGAGGAGGAGGAGGAGGAGGAGGAGGAGGAGGAAGGAAGGAAGGAAGGAAGGAAGGAAGGAAGGAAAGAAAGAAAGAAAGAAAGAAAGAAAGAAAGAAAGAAAGAAAGAAAGAAAGAAAGAAAGAAAGAAAGAAAGAAAAAGAAAGAAAGAAAGAAAGAAAGAAAGAAAGAAAGAAAGAAACTTGGGAATCTTCAAATAATTCTTAACTCTCTGCCTCTTGCCCTGTTATAGTTCTTATTGTGGGCTTTTTGCCTGCATAAATATTTTTTTTTAAAAAAAGATAACAGCCCAGGCTTAAATTGAAAGACAAGCAGGGAAGATGAAAATCAGTTGTGTTTCAGTAAACCCACACCAATATTAGGTATCAGCAAAAGGCAGGCTCATAATTTAGGCCTGGAGACAGTTAAAACTATGCATTATATCCCAGAACAGCTGGATGCACGTGTGTTAGAACTGAGAGTGTCAGAGAGAGGAAGTGTGAATATCTCTGTCAGTTCTTGCTGGAAAAGATTCTTATCGTATAACTATATGAATCATTTTGGGAACAGGTAGTTTAATAGTTCTATAAACCATTAATTGTGCTGGCAAGCCACTTCCATCCTGTTTCCAAAGAAATGCCAAGAAAATATCCATGAAGCACTAGGGCTTACCCTTGACTCGATAACTTCTTTCAGAAAATGAAAATAACCCCCCCCCCACAAATCTATATGCAGGCTACTTTAGAAGATTAGTTACAAGGCTATCCTTCCTTCAGACGTGCAATCACAAACATTGAAGACAGGAGGGACCACATGGGGGGGGGAACACAACAGTGAAGCCATAACCGACAATCAAGGTTTGTCCCTGTTTTACATGGGCAGGATTTCAATCACCTGCTGTGGCTGTCATTTTGACTTACCTGTCCCTCCCCCCCTTTACCCTCACCCCACCCCCACCCAATCAAGATTGTGAAGGAAGAGTTAAACCAAGTAAGCGAGATTATGGCATTTGTGAATAGATTTGTAGAAAAGGCCAAAGAACACTCACCATATCTAAGAAGCTTGCAAACAAGACCTGCTGTTCTAGTAATAATAATAATAATAATAATAATAATAATAATAATAATAATAATAATAATAATAATAATAATAATAATAATAATAATAATAATAATAATTTGGAAGGGACCTTGGAGGTCATCTAGTCCAACCCCCTGCTCAGGCAGGAAACCCTATACCATTTCAGACAAATGGCTGTCCAGTCTCTTCTTAAAAACTTCCAGTGTTGGAGCATTCACCACTTCTGGAGGCAGGTTGTTCCACTGGTTAGTTGTTCTAACTGTCAGGAAGTTTCTCCTTAGTTCTAGGTTGCTTCTCTCCTTGACTAGTTTCCATCCATTTTACCAACATAGCTCATTTTTTTCTCCTGGATGTCAGTTTTTTATTAATTATTTTATATTTAGCTTCAGATTAATACCAGCTCTGATCATCAGTATATATCTTTCTATGTACACATGCCCAGTAGTGGGATTCAAATATGTGAACAACCGGTTCTCTGTGTGGGTATGGCTTCCGGAAGTCCATTCTGGGCCTGGGCAACAAAAAAATTAGCTACCGGTTCTGCCCAAGTGGTGCAAACCGGTTGAATTTCACCATTGCACATGTCTGAAATCATAGAAGACAATGAACAGTGTGGGAAACAAAGTCAATGAATCAAATAATTCTGCAAGTCACGATCGGGGTGGCTGATGTTTTACTTCCATTCTGAATCTCTAAAGAGGTGAGGAGAAATTGGATTCAATGGGAGCCCTGGGTTCTCCCCAAATCTATTTTGGGGTTAAGAGTAGAGGGAGAGACAGCCTTCTCCCAATATTCTTATGCTAGGGGTAACCTGCCTTATGCTAGGGGTAACCTGCCTTGCCTACCCTACAAGCTTCCAGCCAAAAAAGGTGCCGGAACTCCATTCTGGGCGTTCTATGAGAAAAAAAGCCCTGCTTCTGTTGTCTCAACCCCTCCCCCACACCCAATTTTAAGTATTTTGCAAAAACTAAAACTTTGCCCACATATGGACAAATATAGCTCAGAGCTTGTGATGGGAACAACATTCTTAACGGCCCCTGTTGATGTATAAAATTACTACTTGGTTGGAAAATTTGTCAATGAAAAGTAATGTGTTTTGCAGCAACGCTGGAAGAAGAACACAAGAGCTGTGCAAGAGGAGAAAACATTTTCATTAGTTTTTACTACTGTCCCTTCCTGGGATTACACATTAGGGAATTACATCATGGAGTACACATTACAGAATAAAATTTACATGAAGCTTCCCTCTCGCATTCAGCAGCAGCTAATGTTTTTTTCAAAATGTAAAGTACAGATTCTCTGT
This sequence comes from Vipera berus, assembly GCF_964194415.1. NCBI lineage: Eukaryota > Metazoa > Chordata > Lepidosauria > Squamata > Viperidae > Vipera > Vipera berus. The sequence continues at coordinate 11,580,631 of NC_138208.1, read as the reverse complement.
CTGTCTCTCTCTCTCTCTCTCTCTCTGTGTGTCTCTGTCTTTGTCTGTCTGTCTGTCTGTCTCTGTCTCTGTCTCTCTCTCTCTACACACACACACACACACACACACACACACGTGTGTGTGTGTGTGTGTGTATGTATATTCAAATCGGACAAAGTTCTTTTCCCATCCTTAAAAAAACCTGACTTGATTTGAGGCTTTAGTGATTGCTTAATATTTTAGCATTCTGCATTCCAGAGTTTATGTTTTATCCACAGAGGAATTTTTTTTATATATCTGCCTCTCAGATGATTAATTAGGGGCCTGGCTGCTACCTGAACATGGGCTAGGCATAAGCTGGAGAAAAGCCTGAATCTAAATTCGGAAGCCCATCCCTAAATACCACGATTCAGTTCCTATACCAAAGGTCTAATACATAAAATTAAGATTCCCTCAAGCTGAACTCAGCTACTGATTACTTAGATTAGCACACATATGTATTGGGTTTTCTTGGCAAAATACAATAATTCTTCAGGGTTCATTTTCAAACTTCTCAGCTGTGGGATTTCCTGGTTGTCTCTCAGCCAGGCATGAACTGGGTGGAATCCAGCCTGGGTTTCTCTAGTCAAAGCTCCATCTGGTTCTTAACTACTTTGCACCAGGCTGATATTCAATGGTTATGGCTGCCATCCTGCCCTTTTGGATCACAGCCTATGAACCATGTTTTTCGATTGTTTAAAGCAGACATGTCAAACACAAGGCCCGGGGGCCGGATCCGGCCCGCAAAGTGGTTTCATGTGGCCCGCGAAGCCATCCTGGGAACAGTGAGGGAACGGCCCCCACTGCCTTGGCCCTGGCCCAGAGACCCTCCTTCTACCAGAGACCCTTAGATCTGTCCCACTCCTGCCCAGGCCCCATAGGCACCCTTGATGCGAACGATGGAGAGCTGGCCACGCCCACCCAGTAGGCCATACGCACTCTAGCCACGCCCACCCGGTGGGCCACGCCCACCCTGGCCATACCCACACGGCCCCCTGAGGGCAACCGCAATGCTGATGCGGCCCTCAATGAAATTGAGTTTGACACCCCTGGTTTAAAGCAATCAGGCTGTTGCCCTCTGCTCTGTGTACTTTGTGCCATATCTTGGACTTGCCATCCTAGATAGAATGAACCAAAAGCCCCATTTAGTAGGCCTAGTTGACATTTTCTGAAATTCCATCAACATCAACAAACTCCTATCATTTTCACAGTCAATAATCACAAACTGACATCTCATTCTAACTCAGAGTGGCCAGTTTTAATTCTCTGGATTCCACTGGGGGGTTGCTTCTAGTCCAATCAAACAATTTCCTTGTGTCTGAAACACACCTATCCAATTTCTATTCTGTCAGGCTTTGAACTACAATTCTCTGAACTTTTACCAGCATCAACAGCTACATCAGAGACCCCTGATTATGACCATTTGGCAATTGTTCACTCTACTGCCTGAAGCAAGGTAGAAAAACTAAACCCAACTGTGAAGCCCTTTCCGAGCAGGAAGCCCTCGTGGGTCTAGAAGCTGTTTCTCATCCTCCACGTTTCTCTTCCTCCAAGAATTCCACATTTCACAGCGGCCTTATGACATGTGTCCTTTCAGTTATACCATGGAATTTTGCAAGACCAATCTAACCTATTTAGTAGGTCCAGATTTAGCTGGCTATGTAATTTATAAGCACAGGAAGTTCTGTAGTACAAATATTCTACCTACCCATAATTATGTCACCTGTTAGGACTTCATCTTCAAAACAGCTGCCTTGATCTGGCTCCCGTTCACTTGGTTGACCTTGGGCAGTTGTCCTGGGAAGTTTTTGCTTTCTCCTGCCTTCCATGGTCAGCTTTCCTCCTGTGCTGTAATTAGTTTTATCCAGTGGTGGGATTCACACACAACAACTTTATTGATTAGCCCTTGGGCCATATCAAAGTGCAAAGTTCCAGCAACAAACCGTCACCAAAACTTGATAAAAGCAATCCAAAATGGAATTTGATAAAATACAATTTAAAATGGAATTAAAATAAAATACAATTTAAGATGAAATAGTAATAAAATACAATCTAAAATGAAATTGTAATAATGTACAATAATCTAAGCTATAGATAAAATATGATAACATTATATTTTGAGTCACCCTTGCAATCTACCCCAATCAGTCCCACATATGCAGATCTTAACCGGATCATTTTGTTTAAGTACTGTGCTACGTTAAATGTTATTTTCAAGTTCTGACCGGACATAAGGTAAGTTATTTTGATGTGGGGATCCCAATGGGTCATTTGTTTGGTATATAGACCAAGATACCTGTCTCTCACCCTCTTATACAGACAACAGTCAAATAGGATGTGAGCCAGGTCCTCTACCTCTGCCGCTCTGCAAATGCAGAGACGCTCATTGTACGGTATAGCATGAAACAGTGGTGGGATTCAAATATGTGAACAACCGGTTCTCTGTGTGGATGCCATTTCCGGAAGTCCATTCTGGGCCTGGGCAACAAAAAATTAGCTACCGGTTCTGCCCAAGTGTTGCGAACTGGCTGAATCCCACCACTGGTTTTATCTCATACGAAACCATGATGTGGGTAAAAACTCTGGAAACTTTCAGTTAGTTCCATAGAATGGAGTACAGTCTGGTGACTGCAAACATATTTCAATGTCACCAACCTAACAATGGTCTCCGTTTTAAAAACTCTTCCAAGGAAACCAGAAGCACTTAGAGTACTTTGCAATATGGACTCTACGTTTGACATTATGTGAAACAGCTTCTGACACACATATTTGACTTGATGAAGGCTGAGAAGGAGAAGTCATGAAAAAATACAACCATGGATCTATCCATATCATTTCTCCAGGAGGGTATAATGACTCCTACCTTGGGCAGTGGGGTTGGACTAGAAGATCTCCGAGGTCCCTTCCAGCATTATGGTTGTTAAAGTGACAAGTTCATTCAAATCTATGCTAGAGCCTAAGTATGTATTTATTTATTTATTTATTTATTTATTTATTTATTTATTTATTTATTTATTCATTCATTCATTCATTCATTCAATGTATTGCCCACCCATCTCACCATAGGGTAACTCTGGAAAGCTTACAGAGCACGCACATGTTTCAATCTAATCAAAGAAGAAAGCAATTCATTTTAAAGATAATTCATCAGTCATCCTTCTAGTGTATGTAAAGTGAAGACCCCCATCAATTGAGTACAGTATTTATGTTGCCAAAGGGGGACTTCAATCAGCAACAGCATCATTATTATCTGTCATTATCCATTCTCAAAAAGCTTTCCTCTAATTGTGATGTGTAAAAGCTGCCCTTCAGAGTAAACACACAAGAAGAGTAAGAAGCCTGGGCCAAGTTCTCTTTTCATGGGACTTCATACCTTGGACATCCTCCTATCTACCCTTCAAGCGATAGGAGTTGTGCATTTAACTCTATTCACTTTGAAAGTTATTTGGAAGTAATCATGGAGGCCTCACACAAGCACAGTGCTTCTCTGTTACATGTTAAAACACACGGGTCTTTTTCAGGCTTCCGTGTGAACATAAAAATAAGGCACGATTCCTTTAAGGAAAACAAATCATTAAAAAAAAACCACCCCAACTTTAAGGCAACTTTCAAAGTAGCAGCAGAAGTCAAGTTGCTTTAATGAACAACAGAGAAGTGCTGTGTTCACAGGATGCCTAAAGCCCCCTTTTTTTTCAAATAACTTTCAAAGTGAGCCCAGTCCTGATTTATAATTATTGAGTCCCATTCACTTCTGACAGGCTGCCATTCATCATCCTTTGACTGTCCAAGGTTGTAGCTCTTTATAGCCCATCAATTCCCAATTAACCAATCACTCCAGGTCCCTTAGGAGCCAGCCCTTTCACTTCTCATGAAAAATTCACTGCATCACGGGAGGAGAGTGTCGAGCTGATCCTGCCTGAGCTACACACACACACACACACATTTTGAACTGCACTGAATGGCCTTTTTGGAATTTCATTGCAAGTGAATTGGGGCGTGGGGGCGGGAAGGACCATACCGAGAGCCTTTTCTGTGAGCGTAACTTTGTCATTGACTTATGTGACGTTGACAAGCGCTTAGGTCAGAAAAACATGTAAAGAATCTGGAAAGCCAAAGAATGTTTAATTTTGCTACAGCCTCTAACACAGAGATCTGTTCAGTTCATAGTAGCTGCTATTCATGGTGGACCCCTGCAAAGTAGGTGAGTGTGGGTGGGAGGGTGGGTGGTGGGTGGGAGAATCTGGCTAAGCCAGAGATGGAAAACTTGTGGTCTTCCATATATTGTTGAGCTTCAACTGTTGGCGCTCTGACCAGCCTGGCCAAAGATGAAAGATGTTGAGATGTGTAGTCCAGGAACTAAAGAGCTACCCATTCTGCATTTGAGCCCTTTGAGGTTGACAAAATCTATAATTTACTGAGATAAATAAGCTGTTGTAAAAGAATCTTACAAGCCTGACTGCATTTATTCTTCTCTCGCTTCTCTAGCCCAGGAAAGTAACGATGGTCAGTATGAGATTCTTCCAGATGCTTACCTGGGCATCTTTTTGCTCATGTTGCTGTAAACACCTCCAATTTGTTTCACTAAGGTCCCGACAGAAGCATATTATGTCATTGTTTGCAGAAAAGGCAAACAGCCAAAAGCTCAACATTGCTGGGTATCATTCCTTCTCTTCAGTAAAGCCATTTTTATTTACGGATCAATGGATATGTCTCCCTCGCATGGGATCTGTAATCCCAAAGAACCCTCTTCAGCCAAGGTATCGGTATCCAGTGCACACACAAAGAAAGGGCAAAACAGATGAACGAACCAAATGGCAATCCTAGTTGTGACGACAAAAACAGGAGTGGCATGCTGCCAACCTATCACTTCTTTATATATTTGTTTATTTGTATCCCACGTTTTATTATTTTTTACAAATAACGTAAGGTAGTTTACATACCCAACACACTTTCCTTCTTCTATTTTCTCTGCTACAACAACCTTGTGAGGTGAGTTGGGCTGAGAGAGAGGGTCTGGCCTAAATCACCCAGCTGGCTTTTGTGCCTAAGGTGGGACTAGAACTCACTGTCTCCTAGCTATTGGCCCGAAGGCATCCAGTTGGCTTTCATGCCTAAGGTAGAACTAGAATTCAGAGACTCCTGGTGATTGATTGGCCCAAAGTCACCCAACTATCTTTCATGGCTCAGGTGGGACTTGAACTCATAGTCTTCCACTTTCTAGCCTGATGCCTTAACTACCTAGACCAGGGGTAGGCAACCTCGGCTCTTTTATGACTCATGGACTTCAGCTCCCAGAATTCCTGAGCCAGCTTGGCTGGCTCAGGAATTCTGGGAGTTGAAGTCCATGAGTCATAAAAGAGCTGAGGTTGCCTACCCCTGACCTAGACCAACTGGCTCTCAAGAATGAGGAAAAAAATGTCTTCATCAGTCTTTGCCATATTTATTACACAATACTTGTTCTTTTATGGATGGCTGTGTTGGTGCTGTATAGCTTCCCTTTCTCTGTAATTAAACCAACCCGACCAAAGCCATTCATTCTAAAATGATTTGGGAAGGGGTGAAATGTTTCTCACAACTGCTTTCTGACTAAATGACAAAGTATAGTGTTCTGCTTTATTTTTCCCAAAGCACACAAGGTATCAATTGTTATAATTCTTGAATAACTATTATTTACAAGTCTCTGGTTGGTCACAGCAAAATTCAAACTTTGAAAAAAAATTACTGTAGGTATCTTCTGTCTTGTATTAGGCTTATTTCAGAATTTTAAAAATCTGCTTATTATATCCCTGGGACAATAACCGTGTTCCTGTTTTTGGAACCTTGGAAGAACAGAAGCAAGAAACGAAGCCTTGTTCTCCTCACTACATTTTCCAAGAAGCTAAAGATCAGGAAACTTCAAGGATGGCTGTTGTGTTTATAATGGTGGTTTGTACTGTTGGGATTTGTATATTTGCAATTCATTTAATGCTTAGCAAAGGTCAAGAAAGAATAACATTTTGAAGAGGTTACCTAAGACTATAAAAGGTGCTCTCTCCAAATCTCAGAGGATCTGGGTAATATTTTACTGCTGTGCAACCACAGGCTGCCATATGTAGATTTACGTAAACTATTTCAAAATCTCCTGAAAAGGAAGATACAATATGAAACCTATTACTGGTATATCAGTCCCACTGAGAAAGATCAGAGACAGGAAAGCATCAAAAGCCATGGCATTCCTAACCTTGTGTTACATTTTTAAAACTCATGAAAATGATGGTTCTTTGCAAAGAAGTACATAAATGCTAAATGGAGTTGATAAATGTTTCCAGATAAGCAGGCCCGTTCCAATGTCTCAAGTTATTGAAAGCAGAGTAGCAACCCACTTCTTCATGTCGTACTGAGATTGGCAGAGGGGAAATGTGATATATATTCCCAATAAAATCTTGGGAATATATGAAGTAAAAGTTAGATCAATGGGGAAAGGGGATGACTGCTATTTCCTACATTAATGGTTGCCCCCGTGCGGAAGCCTCTCTAGTCTATATCAATCAAATCCCCAGATTCATAAGCAGAATCCATTCTCAAAGTTGTGCCAACAGTCATTCTTGGAACTGAGCAGCTATTGAAAGGACTGATAAAATCTGAGCCTCAGTTATGTGGAAGAATGTTTTCCTTAGTTCTCTGAGGTCTATTTCTGAATGGGCATGAGTAGGAGATCTAGACATGGAGGAACGAAAGAAGCGTGGAAGAGGCTCAGCCTACTTACTCATGGCATTCCAGGGTGGGGAGAGTTAGTGTTACAGTTCTTTCTGTCTGTCTGGCCTGCTCAGATGTTTCATAACTCATATAGACAGCACAGTCCACATCGACACACCAAACTGCTACCGGCATCAACTTCCCTCCGCCCTGTGCGTTCCCACAGAGAGGGCGTCCTCAGGGTGCCACCGGTCAGAGAATGTCATCTGGTGGCCCCCAGGGGGAGGTCCTTCTCTGTGGGCGCTCCGGATTTATGGAATCAGCTGCCGGTCGAGCTCCGGATGGCACCTGACCTTCGCTCCTTCCGACGCGATCTGAAGACTCACTTATTCGAACAAGCCGGCCTGGCCTGATGGGGGATGGGTTGGGTTTTTACTGTTGTTTTTTAATATATCTATTTAATGTTTTAGCATGGGCATTGTATTTAATTCTTTTTTAACTTTTGTATTTTTGTACGTTTGCCCTGTTCACCGCCCTGAGTCCTTCGGGAGAAGGGTGGTATATAAATAAAATTATTATTATTATTATTATAAACAACCCATTTAATCTATTCACGTATCAGTTGACATGTGGTACATAATCACCCCATGCGGGGAAATGTGCATTGCCCAGCTGGGTGGCATTCTTCCTCTCACCTCTTTGAGATATCCAAGATTTCCAAAGATAATCACCGTAGTTTGTTTAGACATGACCATCGCTGTTCTCCTTTCGCTCCTAGACTGGTTTTTAGCCAAGCTGTGTAAATTACACAGACAGGTAATGAACCTCAGCCTGGGAATAGTTCCCAGATTCCAAACACAGACTATCTGAGTAAAACAGCATTTTCCCAACCACTGCTAATCAAGAAAAAAGTGCCCAAATGTCTCTTCAAAATTCTCCACCACTAATTTAGGCAAGCCAGCTGCTGGTTGCTTCAACCTCTTCCAGAGTGGTGGTCCACAGCCAAGAATGAAATATACAAAGATCCTTATTTTCAGTTCCCCCCACACCCATTTTTTTTTAGAAAAAATCTCTACAATTCACCATGACAACTTATCTGGAACTCCTTTTCAAACAGTATTGTGAGCTTGCTAAGATAGACCAGGCAGGAAACATGACCAGATGAGTTAATTGTACTTTATTGTAAAGCTACATTAACAGAGTCTTGCATGGTTGAAAGTTTACAGTCCTTCTCTCTGTTTCCTTTACAGCTTGACAAATCAGGGAGGGTCCCTCCCGTGCCTCCTTTTCCACTCCTCGTGAAGCTGAAGGCTATGACCTCTCTTATCTGACCATCCCCATTTCTTCCCCTGGTCTTTTAAGGTCTTTCTCACACCCCATTGAGTGCATGAAGACAATGCATGGACATGGAAGTCACTCCATCTGTATTTTTATTCCTGCAAACAGAAACTGTTGAGGATTCTAAGCCCAGAGGACCTTGCCCATCTTTGGGTTCAAGGCTCAGATTTCGTATGACAAGTGGGGCTTTATTTTTACAAACTAAAGGATTCGAAAGAACCTTTATTGTCAAAGTACAACCATTGAGATTGGCTGAGCCTCCCTTTGTGCCCCCACCCCCAACTTACAGTGACACAACCCCTCCATCTTATTACACCATGTGAGCTAATTGCACAACGCACCGGCCTCGCAAGTCAATCATGCATAAAGTTTATAAAATTATTTCCCATTCAAAAGCCTAACAGCCCATGGATAAAAGCTGTTCTTCAGCCTGTTGGTACGGCTGGCTATACTCCTATATCTCCTACCCGATGGTAGGAGAGTAAAGAGATACCGACCAGGGTGCGAGTCATTCCTGAGAATTTTCCTCACTCTTCCAAGGCAGTGAGCCCTGGCGAGGTCATCCAGTGGTGTCAGGGAACAGCCCACAATGTCTTGTGCTGTGCTCACCACCTTCTGTAATACTTTCCTATCCGCAGCTGTCAGGCCAGCATACCAAAACACAATACAGTGCGATAGGACGCTCTCTATAGTAGACCGGTAAAAGAGGGTCATTAGCCGTTGTTCTACCCTGTTCTTCCGCAATACCCTGAAGAAGTGAAGTCTCTGTTGGGCCTTTCTGGCCACCTGAGTTGTATTAACTTCACAGGTAAGATCTGGAAAGCCAAAATAATGTCCCGTTGCTCCTTTATTATTTTTTTTCCTTTAAAGGAAGGAAACATCTCACAAAGATGGTTCTTGTGCTCCCAGATACTTGAGATGGAAGCAGGAAGTCAGTGACCAGACGGTAAGGCATAAGCGGCACGGGGCGCTCTCAAATCCCAGTCGGGAAAGTTTTCCTGTATATATGTCAGATTTTTTTTTTTGGAAAAAAAGGCTTCTTAAAAAGAACAGCAGTAATAAAATGCAACAGTAAAATTCACCACAGACACCAGGCTGTCAGATGGCAGGCCAAGAAACTCCCAGATTCACTCCAGGAAAAGAACAATTTGCCAAGAGAAACTGAAGCAGGCGGATCCAATTTGTTTGGACAGCATAATGTATGTTTAAGAGTGTTTAGAAGGGGGGAAACCAGCAAAGACAGCTCAATTAAAGAAAAAAGAGAGACAAAAACTATATTTACATACAGCCACTAGAATGACAAAAATAGATGCTTTATTTTGCAGATCTGAACTTTTGATGGGCAAGGTCTTAGCAGCAGAGGTAGGTGTGAGGCTTTTGTAAGGATAGGAATCTCTTATCATCACTCTTTTCTTGAAAACCAACCCCAACCTCCTGCTTGTTATTGTTATTCTTAGGACCTAGCCTTGGCTGCAAATCTGCCTTTCCTCAATGGAGACCATTCAGGTAAGTTGAGTATAGGGACACAAAGTTTCCTTGGGATAATTAATTAATTGAAAGCATCAGATTAAGATTTGCAATGTCTCCATTTACTTTCCCATCCAGGCAAATTTCTGTCAGGTGTTACATTTCCCTTACCTGCAAGGATTTGGTTTTAATCTCATTTAATCCTATTTGTGATGTGCCATAATTTAAAACAGGGGTCTTCACACTTGGCTTTTTTATGACTTGTGGACTTCAACTCCCAGAATTCCTCAGCCAAGCATGCTGGCTGAGGAATTCTGGGAGTTGAAGTCCGCAAGTCATAAAAGGGCCAAGTTTGAAGACCTCTGACTTAAAATCATGGAAGTTAAGGTTCGAAGGGATCTTAGAGATCATCTAGTTCAGCCTTCTTCCCAAGACAGCAACCCACTTCTTCAACATTCCTGACCGATGGCCATCCAGCTTTCTGTTTGAACATCTCCAGTCTGTTGCACTGTCGAATTGTTGAACTTCCTGTCATTCAGCCCAAATCCTACTCTATTACAGTAGGTTTTTTGCCCTGCTTTCAGCCATAGTTTGGAACAGTTTAGCCCCTTGAAATCTTGTAGACATGTTATCAAATATTATAATTTAATTTTATTTTAATTTTATATTGTATTGTTTTTAAATTTTGCCTTGTAAACCGCCCTGAGTCCTTTGGGAGTAGGGCGGTATATAAACCGAATAAATAAATAAATAAATAAATAAATAAATAAATAAATAAATAAATAAATAAATAAATAAATAAATAAATAAATAAATATATGCCAGAATGTCAACATTCAGGGGCCACAACTTTCCATTTCAATTTTCTTTTGCTATACATTAAGATATAAAACACCTTATTTGAAATGGTCCTAAAACCTAATAACTCTACAGTAACAACAGAAGGGAAATATATTGTTTTTATTCAGCTTTTATTTTGGAAATAAAGTTTCCATAAATAAAGTTTCCAAAAATTACTGAAATTATTATTTTTGAAAATCATTTGTGGTAAGAATCAGAGGGGACAGTGGGCATAAAATGCACAATTGCGTCTCTCACAATTTAGAAGTGGGCCAGGGTTACCTGACTGGGGGTGTGCAAAAATTATCCCACCAAATCAGGTTAGTTTCATAATTTAAATGCCTCAAACATTTGAATATGATCAGAACTGACCTGCATCTCCCTGGAGTTGTGTTTGACAGGATTTTATGGCTTATTATCTCTGTCAATAAAAATGCTTGGGGGAAAAAAACTCTCTTTGTTTCTGAAAATTCATCTAAGAATTGATTAATTCAGATCTCCACACCTGACCTGATTCCCTTCAGACCATCTACTCATCAATATAAAACTGCTCAAATCAATCAGGAGTGAACTTAGTAGGTAGTATCTCTCTGCGTGTAACTGTACTATTGAGTGTTAAATGCTTAGGTACTCCCTTAGAATATGTAGGCATTTAATGCCCTCTGCAAAGGCACTGAGGTCATGACATTACCATGAATACCTGAGAAGAAATAAGAACTAAATTTGAAGAACTAGGGAGAGAAATTATTAGGTGGCTTTGCTCTTTCAGCATTGCTATTTATAATCATAATCATAATAGTAAAGTTGGAAGGGACCTTGGAGGTCATCTAGTCCAACCCCCCTGCTCAGGCAGGAAACCCTATACCATTTCAGACAAATGGCTGTCCAGTCTCTCCTTAAAAACTTCCGGTGTTGGAGCATTCACCACTTCTGGTGGCAGGTTGTTCCACTGGTTAATTGTTCTAACTGTCAGGAAGTTTCTCCTTAGTTCTAGATTGCTTCTCTCCTTGATTAGTCTCCATCTGTTGCTTATAAGTTGAGAAGTTACTTTACAGAGGATGGGTGCAGCCCAAAGATCACAGAACAGCGATCAAGCAAAAATAGGTGGGAACTTCACACAGTTTTCCCACCTAGAAGATCAACATGTTCAGCTAGATAAACAGGAACAAGGCAGTTTGATTTCCTGCCATTAATGACAGCAGAAAATGCAAAGTTCACTTCCATGTTGCAAGATCATCTGGTGAACAGGAAATTGACTGCTGGTGCCTTTGGTGGCATGGACGCTGGACACCTCCTCCCAACTGTGTCTAGCCAAGCTTCTGATGTCAGTTAGTGTCTTTGAGAAATAAGTGAACTTCACAGTTTCAGAGAGAAAGCAGGAAGTGTTGTCACCTCAATCTTCCCACCGCCAGTCCAGTGATGAGAGAAGAAGATTGATGAGATGTTTATGAATGGAAGGGGAGAATATGTATAAAGGGATACATGTCCATCAAAGCTAAGCCTTGGCTCAGCCACAATAAACAGTGTCCAGGCTCCAAATAATGTCCCAGTTGTACTCTTGAGCAATCAGTGGAATTTTAATACTGGTGGAATTCATCTGCTACTGGTCTCAGTTATTTAATGGATTGTTTTTGAGAACTGGGCACTTTCAAGTTACTAGAAAACGCAGAAAGCCGTTCCTTCTCTTTCCACACAAAATGTTGCTTTTTATAACCCATAAAACCCCTTGAAATTCCCAATTGCAACAGGTCTAATCAGAAGACACACAACTGAAAAGTTTTATTAGCTCTGCCAGCATCAAATTAACCCATACTTGGAGGAAGGTAATTTATTTTACAAACCAGATAATCCACTTTAGATGCAACTAAGGTTTCATCTAAACCACATACCTTCGTTGTTCTGAAAACATGTTCAAATACCAGGCTTAGTATGGATAAACAAGATCAGGATTTATTTTATAAATACATTTCGGGAATAACATATAGAGGTGGATATCTCTGAATTTGAATTTTGGCAACCGTGGAAGAGAACCTCCTTTTCAACTTGGTGAATGTCCTGAATGGGTAGAGATGGAGAACCTTCCTGAATGGTAACCTTAAACTGTGGTCTCCCATGCCAAAACTGCCTGGAAATTGCTGTCCGGATTCCAAAGGATGGCAGAGAGCGGGACCCCTGATTAGTGGATCCCCTCACTCCTTTAATCCTCCCATCAGATTGTGTGAAGACCAGGAGAAGAATGGAAGGAATGTGAGTCATAAACACCCAGGAGATAGGAGGAACTAGGCTGGTACATCTATCATCTGGTATATGGCAACTCAGTCAAGGTAGCCAGAAAATTGAGAAGTATTATTTCAAGGTTTCTGAAAGACCTTTCCTCAAATGAAATCCATCTTGCAGTTTCTCAGATTCTATATTTAACCCTAAAAGCAGCATTAAAGACACTTAACTCAAATCTGTGTAATTGCTTCCTTGGCAGAAGCTTGAGATTGGAAAAGGAACATTTCTTAAAAATAGCGCCCTTATATACCGTAAAGGTCTTTCCATTCTCAGTTAAACATCTTTGCACAGTAGTACTGCACAAGGTTCCCTGAATTTAAGCAGGGGTACAATATGCGCTGATACTCTTTGCGGATTCAATGGTTAAAATATGTGAATCTCCAGAATGGAAGAATGGCTTCCATTTGAACACTGAAAAAAGTTGGGAACCACTGATTTATTACATTGTGGGCTGGTGGTCTTTGTGCTGGCAGCTTTAAAATAATGCATGCTAAATATTTGAAGCACCATAAAGTATCATTTTCACTATCTTATTTGTTATTTGATATTTTAGCTCCTCATGCTTTTTAAATATGGGTCTTCACTGAGCTTGCTCATTCGACACTCTTCCATGCAAATGGTCCCAAAATTGTGATACCAAAAATAAAGGGAACCATAAACGTCTTTATTTTTGTGTATCTTGCTGATAATAACTGGGATTAGAAGCTAAAGCTTGGGAACTGGACGACGTCCACATTACTTTATCAAGCACACAACCGTCATATTCAGAACCCTTTAATAATATAAACCCAGAAACACATTCCTTAAATGGGACGTTGTACTGAAAAAATATCAGCGGTTGCAGAGGAAAATTGCACAATAAAAGTTCCAGTCCTCTCTGAAAAGGGACAATGGCAAACTACTTTTCCTTTTGCTGCCAAGAAAACTTCCTGCAGATGAAGTGATTCAAAGCTGAACTTAACGCAGAAGACTCACTTTTTTTACCTAGATAAAGGGGTAGGAAACCTTGGCTCTTTTATGACTTGTGGACTTCAACTCCACAAGTCATAAAAGAGCCAAGGTAGCCTAGCCCTGATTCCTAGAATATACCAGGTTTCTGTACAAATAAAATGGTAAGCTAATCCTTATCCACAAAGCAGGTTGAAACTGAACGCTAGACTTTTCTGCAGCACATTTTCTATTGGCGGTCCTGCCAAAATAGATTTAAGATTAATTTTTATAGAGCGATACAGCTCATTGTATCACACTGTAATGTATTTAATCTTTAAGGTTGGTAGAATCATTTCAGGTTGGATGATTTACCTTACATTTTGATACATCTGTTTTTGCCTTATGTCTACTTCCGCACAATGACCCTTCAGCACGGATTCACTAGTGAGGCTCTGCATATGTTCTTGACCAAAAACTGTTTTATACATGAAGGGCAAAGATGTGATTCTCTTGGTTTTTATGAGTCAGGCACCACTTTTGGGGCTTGTCCCACAGTTTTCATGCGCTTCCTAAATTCAGAACAGTAACGAATGGTCTGGTTTCATCCACCATAGCTGGAAAAGATACCAAGAGATGATGTGTAGGCAAATCTGGAGTACCATCAACCATGACTTTAGTTATACCCATGAAGAAACACCTAAACCTCTTGATTCCTAAATTTAAGCTTCCTTTTAAGCCCATCTACTCCAACTCAATGTCTTTGAGAATATTCTAGGATCCTGCAACTGGTTTTCTGGCCAGTTTAGTTATTTAATTTGTCTTTGTTTTTCAGGATTTCATTCCGGTAGAAACATATTCATGGAGGTGGTAAGTGGAGAGGGAAGAAACTATGGAATACCAGACAGACCGATTATTATGTGAATGGGGTAAAACCTTGATTTGATTCATAATTCATTTTGTGCATTTGAGTCAGCGTTGATTCCTGAAGACTAACTAGACACATCCTTGCAGTTTTCTTGGCAAGATTTCAGAAGTGGTCTGCCATTGCCTGTTTCATAGGGCTGAGAGAGAGGGACTGGGTCAAGGTCACTCACCTGGCTTTGTGCCCATGGCTGCACTAGAACTCAGTCTCCTGGATTCTGCCCAGTGCTTTTCGTCACCACCCCAACCTGGTTCTCTAAAATGTTGATTTAAAAATTGTTTATGGGAGAGAGGAATTCAGATTTGTGTATCTTGCCTCAATTGACATCACTTACCTTATTTGCATAATCATCTAATTAAACTAAATCACATCATTTGCAGCGAAACTTTGATTTATCAGATAACAGTCCAAATGAAAAATGGACATCATATCTGAAATCCAATGAGGAGGAATAGAATTTTCTGGGAACTGTACAGCATTAGCATGCATGCATTGTTTTATTTAAGGCTAGGACAATGACTTTGTGAACTCTGGTGCTCCTTTTGTGGGAATGATAGACCCTCAAGAAAGAGAAGGAAATGGATATAAATAAACAGTGAGACAGCATTAAGAATAGGCTATATATAGTCTCTGCTCTCACAATCTCTGCCAGAAAAGTCCTCCTAATATATTAGAACAACTTCCTCAATTTCTAAAAAATAATAAGTCAGTATCCAATTCAGAATTTCCTTTAAATGGTATGCAGACTCCAGGCTCTAAATGAGAGGCTAATATTTAGTGATTTAGATGAGGGAAGTAAAATGGTTTTGCCACTAATTCTCTGCAAATGAGTTTGGACAGTTTACAGATCAGCAGAATCACAGATGGAACAAAACCTGGACACTTTCTAGAAAAAGAAAAAAAAATCCAACTGATTTTTGAACATAGAAGAGGTGACCTGAACTTAGTTTTCCCAAAACAAAGCTAGTTTAAATGCTCACATAGCATTTATAGTACACGGAAAGAGGATTAACCACACATCCCAATATAAATTTGTCCAGAAGAAATTTGCCCGGCATTTGGAAAAAATAATGTAGGTTGGATTTAATTGATCCACACTTTCATAGTGGAAATGGCTAAAATAAACATACTGTAGGCATGCCACTTTCTCCACTAAACCTATTCATTTATAAATATTAATATCTTTGCTTTTAATTTACATCTCGTTTCATCTCCCCCCCCCAGACCCTTTTTCTATCTTGCTACTCTGATCATTTTGTTTTATGAGATTTTTAAGCTTATGGGAAAAGTTTCCTGTGTACATTTTATCGGGTGCCTAATGCTTTCTCTGTACATTAAGTGCTTGAGGAATAGTAAATTATTATGAGGTACTAGAATCACGTGGGCGATACGGCTTCGGCTTGACTGTACCATGGAATTAATTTTAAAAGCATACTTTTGCCATGCTTTTATTCTGTGTCTTTGAGACCAATAGATCTGGCTGTGGTTTTTTTTTTTTTTGTTTTTAAAATCACTTTAAAAAAAACACACTTCATTTGTGGAAAGAAAGCACACAGATAATAGTACTCCATATATATATATATGGAGTATATATAGGGTTTGCCATGAAAACCCTATGGACAGTACCAAAAGGCAAAATGATATGACACTGGAAGATGAGCCCCTCAGGTCAGAAGGCGTCCAATATGCTACTGAGGAAGAGCAGAGGGCTAGTACTAGTAGCGCCAGAAAGAATGAAGTGACTGGGCCAAAGCCGAAAGGATGCTCAGCTGTGGATGTACAGTATCTGGTGGTGAAAGGAAAGTCCGATGCTGTAAAGATTTTTTCTCCATAGGAACCTGGAATGTAAGATCCATGAATCAAGGCAAGCTGGACGTGGTCAAACAAGAGATGACAAGACTAAACATTGACATCTTAGGTATCAGCGAACTAAAATGGACAGGAATGGGTGAATTTAATTCAGATGACCATCAGGTATACTACAGCGGGCAAAAATCCCTCAGAAGAAATGGAGTAGCCTTCATAGTCAATAAAAAAATAGGAAAAGCAATACTGGGATACAATCCTCAAAATGACAGAATGATCTCAGTTCGAATCCAAGGCAAACCATTCAATATCACAGTAGTCCAAGTCTATGCCCCAACCACCAGTGCTGAAGAGGATGAAATTGACCAGTTCTATGAAGCCCTATAGCACCTTATAGAACTAACACCAAAAAATGATGTCCTTATCATCACAGGGGATTGGAATGCTAAAGTAGGAAGCCAAAAGATAACCGGAATAACAGGCAAGTTTGGCCTTGGAGTACAAAATGAAGCATGGCACAGGCTGATAGAATTTTGTCAAGAGAATACGATGGTCACAGCAAACACTCTTTTCCAACAACCCAAGAGACGGCTCTACACATGGACATCACCAGACGGTCAACACAGAAATCAGATTGACTATATGCTCTGCAGCCAAAGATGGAGAAGCTCTATACAGTCAGTAAAAACAAGACCAGGAGCTGATTGTGGCTCAGACCGTGAGCTTCTTGTTGCAAAGTTTAGGCTTAAACTGAAGAAAGTAGGGAAAAGCACTAGGCCAGTCAGGTATGAATTAAATCATATCCCTGTTGAATATACAGTAGAGGTGACAAATAGATTTAAGGAATTAGTTCTGATAGACAGAGTGCCTGAAGAACTATGGACAGAGGTTCGCAACATTGTACAAGAAGTAACAACTAAAACCATCCCAAAGAAAAAGAAATGCAAGAAAGCAAAATGGCTATCTGAGGAAGCTTTGCAAATAGCTGAGGAAAGGAGGGAAGCGAAAGGCAAGGGAGAAAAAGAAAGATATGCCCAACTAAATGCAGAATTCCAGAGAATAGCTAGAAGAGATAAGAATGCCTTCTTAAATGAACAGTGCAAAGAAATAGAAAAAAAAACAATAGAATAGGGAGGACCAGAGATCTCTTCAAGAAAATTGGAGAGATGAAGGGAACGCTTAATGCAAAAATGGGCATGATAAAGGACCAAAACGGCAGGGACCTAACAGAGGCAGAAGAGATTAAGAAGAGGTGGCAAAATTACACAGAAGAACTATACAAGAATGAGCTTAACATCCCTGATAATCACAATGAGGTGGTCACTGACCTCAAGCCAGACATCCTAGAATGTGAAGTAAAATGGGCCTTAGAAAAGGTGAGCAACAACAAAGCTAGTGGAGGTGACAGTATTCCAGCTGAGCTATTCAAAATCTTAAAAGACGATGCAGTAAAAGTGCTACACTCAATTTGCCAGCAAATTTGGAAAACTCAACAGTGGCCACAGGATTGGAAAAGATCAGTTTACATTCCAATTCCAAAGAAAGGCAGTGCCAAAGAATGTTCAAACTATCGCACCATTGCACTCATATCTCATGCTAGTAAAGTTATGCTTAAAATCCTACAAGCTAGACTCGAGCAGTATGTGGATCGAGAATTACCAGAAGTACAGGCAGGATTTCAAAGAGGCAGAGGAACTAGAGATCAAATTGCCAACATATGCTGGATCATGGAGAAAGCTAGAGAATTCCAGAAAAACATCTACTTCTGCTTCATTGACTATGCTAAAGCCTTTGATTGTGTGGATCATAACAAACTGTGGCAAGTTCTTAAAGAGATGGGCGTACCAGACCATCTTATTTGTCTCTTGAGAAACCTATATGTAGGCCAAGAAGCAACAGTGAGAACTGGACACAGAACCACTGATTGGTTCAAAATTGGGAAAGGCGTCTGGCAAGGCTGTATACTGTCACCTTGCCTATTTAACTTATATGCAGAGCACATTATGAGAAAGGCAGGGCTAGATGAATCAAAAGCTGGAATTAAGATTGCTGAAAAAAATATCAACAACCTAAGATATGCAGATGATACCACTCTAGTGGCAGAAAGTGAAGAACTAAAGAGCCTCTTGTTGCGGGTGAAGAAGGCAAGTGCAAAAGTTGGGTTGACACTTAACATTAAGAAAACCAAGATCATGGCATCCGGCCCTCTCAATTCCTGGCAAATAGATGGGGAAGAAATGGAGGTAGTGACAGATTTTATTTTCCTGGGCTCCAAGATCACTGCAGATGGGGACTGTAGCCAAGAAATTAAAAGACGCTTGCTCCTCAGAAGGAAAAGGCATGTGTTGGTTTTTCCTTTAGGTTGTAGATTTACCAAGGCAAACACAGAATGTTACTATTAACCAAACAGTTGCCATCTAGGATTGACTTGAAGCAATAAACGATATCAATGAGTTTTAAAGGAATGTAGGACCATATGCAAACACCTCAGGGAAAAGAGCTGCGTGGTGGTTTGTGTGTGTGTGTGTGTGTGTGTGTGTATGTGTGTGTGTACTCATGTGTGTTGGCACCTTCCATCACTGTCATTTAAGAAAGTTATGAAGAAAAGGGCTAATGCAATCCAGAGTGTCAGCTGAGAATGCTGTTCTATCCAGTAGTTGTTACAGTACACAAAGCTTTTCAAACTTTGCTCCAAATCTCCTCGCCTCCCGAAAGATTCTGTCCTTGAGGTGTCATATTAGCACTCTGCTCTGGAGACCAATTATTTGTGGACATGTGAGAGCTATTAGACAATGCGATCTACATTCTTCGAAAATGAAAAAAATGCAAGGCAACATTACATTTTATAAATGCAAGATGTTTATTATTACTACACCAGCAATAAATGTTTAGAAACTGGAGAAGATTCACAATGGTCCTGAGCGGGAACATATGACTGCAGAGTCATTGAATTTTGGCATGGAATAAAAGTGTCTGGAAGCTATTATACATTTAGCCCTCAATGAGCATTTAATTATATCAATAGAAGAACACGGTTTCTGTTGCGTGCTTTATGATGAATGTCTTCATTTATTCACATTACAACAAATGAAAGACGAGTTCAGGCCAGATGTGGGAGCTCATTAATTTTGAGGAGGCTCCTCTGAAACTTCCCAGGCCAAAGTGTTGACCATCAGTGGAGCTCCCCATGGTCAGAAGGTTTTGTGTTTCTCACATTGTGAGATACGGTTACATAACGATGGACATGGATGGAGAAGGCCAAGAACTATAGTCATTCTCCATTGTTGGATCATGTTATGAAATTCCTCCTTTAATAAGGAAACCAAAGCTGGTGTTCACATGGGCTAGTATAAATAGAAACCATTTTTTCTTCATTTCATCATTACACTTTTTTGATACTTCAGGAGAAGTAAAGAAAC
Source organism: Vipera berus (assembly GCF_964194415.1). Taxonomy (NCBI): domain Eukaryota; kingdom Metazoa; phylum Chordata; class Lepidosauria; order Squamata; family Viperidae; genus Vipera; species Vipera berus. Next base: position 11,560,939 of record NC_138208.1, on the reverse strand, counting down.
ATCCCTAATTCCAACCTTTCTCCATGTCTTTTGATGCTCATCAACTATACCAGGGATAGGCAACCTTGGCTCTTTTATGACTCGTGGACTTCAACTCCCAGAATTCTTGAGCCAGCATGGCTCAGCTTCGAAACCTCTCCCTTTTCCCTCAGCACGGCTGGTTCAGGAATTCTGGGAGTTGAAGTCTACAAGTCATAAAAGAGCCAAGGTTGTCTACCCCTGCCCTATACAATGATTGTGGCCCCACCTGCTGTTCACTTCTTTTAAACCTTTTCTGGAAAATCTTTCCACAGCTTCTGGATTTTGTGCTTGCTGATTAGGTAGGTTTGTTGTTATAGAAATGGCTAGTAGAGATTACTGTGTAAAAGTAAAAAGTTGAATCTACAATGATATTATCTTCTGCTCTGTTTAAAAGAGTCAGAAGTCGCTTCCCCCCCTTCTACCTTACACTTTCTCCTCTTCCCTTTTTCCTCCCTTTGTTTCCCATTATTTTCATTTTATTTTGCATTTTATATTCGGATAAACTAATAAAAGCTTGAAAATGGAAGTATCGCAGAGAGAGAAATAGTTTGTTCAGTTTCTTGACTATGATCAGCTGGCAAAGTCTTGAGATAAAAAATTAATAAATAATAATAAATAAAAATAAAAATTTAAAATATTACTCCAGGGCTCTCTAAGTAAAGGAACAGATATCAATTTGTTCTGTTAAAATGCAGAGATCATAAAATAATAGAACAAATTATTAAACTATTAACTATTTAAAGCAAAGTTGCAGTCATAATAATGACCGCAAGCCGTCTGGTGTTACCTCATGGTAAGATGGACAGCCAGTAATTTTTATAAACAAAAAACAAACAAACAACCGTTTAGACTAATCTGCACTAAATCAATCTAAGGCTACCAGATTGGGGCTGAAAATATCCAGATGATCACAAGTTGGCAGCAAAGAGGCACAAAGCATTCTAACTCCAAGACTATTCCTTAAAGACTTTTCATCTCTCTCTCTCTCTCTCTCTCTCTCTCTCTCTCTCTCTCTCTCTCTCTCTCTCTCTCTCTCTCTCTCTCTCTCTCTCTCTCTCTCTCTCTCTCTCTCTCTCTCTCTCTCTCTCTCTCTCTCTCTCTCTCTCTCTCTCTCCAGGTTTTCAGTAAGCTTGAAAAAAAAAAGTTGGCTGCCTTAAGAGATCCATTAATTTTAATAAGGAGATTCCTAAAGCAGCGGGAACTCTCTTTCAGGCTCATCTGGAAATGTGAAACAGAGGAGATGCTTCTGTGAACTTTACTCTTGACGGTCCCATTAGAGTCTTTTGTGCTGGTTACAGTTAAGGGATCGAGGGAAATCTGCAGAAGCCGGGCAGTCTCAGGGCTGATTAGTGCTTGACTAGGAGAATATTGCAAACTCCCAGGACTGTAGATGGGAGGGAGAGGATGAAGTCCATTTTGAGAGAAAGGCATGGCAATAAAACTCCATGAATAATAACAAAAATGGTCACTGCCAAGAGTCAATGTGGCTCAAGGGCGGCTTTATTTTTTAATCAGCATTAGTAGGCTTTTATTCAAGCCTCTTGGTGTGGGGAGGTTATGAATAAAAACGGGACTGGGAGGAGAGCAATGAAAAGGCTAAGCTCTTAGGGGACTTCCAACTATACCCTGATAAACATTGAGCCCATAGTAAACCGGGCGTGACTGTTTTTAAAAAGAAACAAGTATGGATGATTGACATTGTAGTAGCTGAAGACTGAAGGGGCAATAAGAAAAAAAACCCTTAAAAATGAGGAAATATAAAGACTTCTTGAATGGTAAAGGATTTGAGATTGCTTTCAAAAAATACTATATTTGTCCCAGTTTCCACCTGTAAATATACCGTACTCAATTCCTTAAAATGGACAATATAATTCCCATTTGGAGGACACACCTAATATGGATGTGAATCAGCTTGGAAGCCTAAGCCAAATGAACTTGGTAAATCTCTTCAGTTGGGACCCTTAATGCCGCATTCATACATATATGTATTTCAATAGTCTGAAACAGTCCAAATTTATTTGATTTAAAATGCTGAATCTTTGCACACCATTAGTGCCTAGTAATATCATGGATTTAAATATTTTACTTTCAGGAAGAGCAGCACAATCTGGTTGCCAGTAGACAATTGTCCAAATACGGCTGCAAGCATTGCAGAAACAGCCTAAAACAATCTAGTATTCATAGTTGTGTTTTTTTTGCCCCGTGTGCTATGTCAGGAACAGCAGAAGTCATGGCATGCCAAAACAATCCTGCCTTTTTCTCTTTCATTTCACTCTCCAGCTTTTTAATCCAATATGCAGACCTTGGCTGACTTCCCATTCCTGTAAGCGAATGAGTTACGAACCCCATACCCTTGTTGTCTTCTGTTGATAAACAGGCCATTATTCTGTTTTACAGACCTGTTGTTTTTAGAGGCTGAAAGGTTTACCAAAGATGATTTAGGGAAGGGCGTTATTAGAACGGCATTGCTGAAAATGACATGAAGGACTGTTCTGGCACAGCTCCAGTCAAATTCACAAAAGCTGCTTTTTGTTCATAAACCAAAGTGATCAGCTCTGTTGATACACAGTGAAATCTTTGACATCAGTTGTACGAATGACAAACGATAGCCAATGCACCATAAAGGCAATTTAAAGCTAATCGAAAATTTGTTTTGCTTGCTCACGCATACACATACAAAACATAGGTAAAGGTAAAGGTAAAGGCTCCCCCGCACATGCGTGCTAGTCGTTTCCAACTCTAGGGGCCGGTGCTCATCTCCGTTTCAAAGCCAAAGAGCCAGCGCTTTTCCGAGGATGTCTCCGTGGTCATGTGGCCGGCATGACTAGATGCCAAAGGCACATGGAACGCTGTTACCTTCCCACCGTAGTGGTCTCTATTTTTCTACTTGCATTTTTACGTGCATTCGAACTGCTAGGTTGGCAGAAGCTGGGACGAGTAACAGGCGCTCACTCTGTTACGCGGCACTCGGGATTCGACCCGCCAAACTGCCGACCTTCTGATCGACAAGCTCAGCGTCCTAACCCACTGAGCCACCGCGTCCCCATACAAAACATACCCATATACAAAACACACTCGTACAAATACATACACACCACACCAGATCCATAGAGGAATGTTCAATCTGTAAGCTATATCACATTTAAGAGTTAGAACTTCAAACCTTTTCTCCCTACCTCGATCATTGCCCTCACTTGTGGTGTTTCCGGTCTTCCAGTTTTAAGACAAGTATTATTAACTTTTCTTTCTTAAGGGAAAGAGGTAAGAACAGATAAGTCTGTTCATCTTTGGAAGCTGTACGATTTTGATGGATAAAGCTGTCTTCTGCAGAAAGAATTTATCGAAGTAGTACAAACTTACAAAAGATAATGCCTTCCCCACATGTGTGTTAAGAAAGAAGGTTTATTTATATTTTTAGTAGAAAACAAAGGAATGACTTTCTGACAACCACAATGGAAGCTTTTACTTGGCCCTTCCTAAACTGGCGCTGATGGTCACACATTCCGTATCTTCTGATGATTACACCAAACACCCAACAGTTTTTGAAAGCATGCAAATGGTTTTTCTTGTAAGCCTGCGCACCCTATCCTAAAACATGCATAAAGATGTTTTAATATTTCTTTCCTAAAAAGGCCTTTGTGGAATCCTCTCCCTCTCTTTCCTTGTTATTCCAAATATAGAACTGAATCATACTCTGAAAATCCTTTTGGAGTTGAGTTTCTACTCAAAGACCAGAGGTAGCTGTGGCCAGGAGAGCTTTTGTGTAGTTACAGCTGGTGTGATAGCTACAATTTCATCTGGATTGTGAGGCCTGACTCCAGGTCACTCAAGCAAAACCCAACATTTTTTGAAATTCATAACAGGAAAAGCAACAAACATTTTTTTCAGCTCCACTTGCTGCCCTCCATTTTTTTTCCTTTCTCTTTCTGATCCTTAACCGAAAATGGCAAAAATAAAAACAATAAACAAAACAAATAAAAATAAACAAAAGAAATCCCACAAACAATAGCGTTAAAATAACCATTCTTCTTTTCTCAGGAAAAAGAAAATAAAGAAGAAAAATCTTAGGAACGTTTTAGCTGAAAAATATGAAATTTAAGATAATTTTTTAGTCTGGATCTGGGGTTTGGAAGAGACTAATTTTTATTAAGACGTTAAGATATTTTGTTCCATCCCTCATGACAGCAGAATTAACATTACTGTCAGTCTCCACGGTCCTTCCTTCCAAGTATTTGAATTATCATCTTCTATCTACATTTATGAGGCATTTTAAAACTTGGACATCTTTCAGTGAGATCATGAACCTTTCCTGAGTATCTAACAATACATATTTTATATTAATTCAAATTCTATTTTATAAGTCAAATAAAGTTATTCCTTCCAAATTTGACTCTT
>NC_138208.1:11219023-11551523 GCF_964194415.1 Vipera berus | reverse complement strand
GCTCACCTTATATTTAACAAAGTCTTGATTATTCTTTTTAAATATCCATAAGTTCACTCTTCCTAAAGAGATATATAGAGTCTAATCTAATATTGTTCATCAATACTACTGGCCTTCCATGGTTGCTTACTCAGTTCACATAACTACCATCCTGAATATGCCAATCATAATGAAAGGAACATGCTGGAAATAAGGAATATGGTTAGTTTTTATTAGGATTTTGCAAACACTAAGAGAGAGAGAGAGAGAGAGAGGGAGGGGGAGAGGGAGAGTGTGTGTGTGTGCGTGCGTGCGTGCACACGCTTTATTAGAAAAGGCACATGGTGGAAAGTTGTCAGTCAAGAAAAGGAGTGTCAATCAAAAGAAGAGTGTCCTTTTAGTAGTCCCATGTTCAGTCCAAGGAGACAACTCTTTGAGAAAGCCTAAGGCCTCATGATTGTGTGTCTTCAGAGCTACTGAGGTGTCCACAAGGTGACCCAAAAAAGTGCATTGATCTGAGACTTTGGATATTGTAGACCAGAAGGTTTAGTTTAAGCCACAAAGAGTCCAACTTTACTTAGACAGATGGATGTACCCAATATGAGTCAGGGCTGAATTGAACATGCTTGTTTGATTTTTATTGGTTCCCTGAAAGAAAAAATAAAAAGTTTAGAAGTTAGATAGTTTGTAAACCAATACTAGCTACTCTACCTTCCTTGGAACTGCCTTTTAGCCCACTGTAAACTTCAGCTGTCTGGCTGCCATCACAATACTTCAGTCTGGCTTTTCACTGGATAATGAATAAATTTTGGCAATTAGATTCTCCTTCAGGACAGTTTTGGATAGTTTCCAGAAATGGAAGAAGTAAGAGTGACTCATGTTTTTGGATATCTCTCAGGCAGAGAAAAGCAGATATTCCCTGGCCTCTCTCTCTCTCTCTCTCTCTCCCTCTCTCTCTCTCTCTCTCTCTCTCTCTCTCTCTCTCTCTCTCTCTCTCTTTTAAAAAAAAACCCATTCACCTCATATTCAGAAGGTGTTCTGTCCCAGCCTATGTGAGTCCTTGTTATGCTCACAAAGAGAAATCCCTCTTCCAAGAAACAGGTAGGAATTGCAAGGAAAAAACTAACTGCTTTTATTCTCACAGACCTGAGTCAATGTCCAAGGCAAACAAACACAGTCCACAGAAATTTGATCCTCAACACGAATGGTTGCCTTTGGCAGCAAGCACCTCCCACACCTTCCCTTTTATAATTCATCCAAGGCGTGGCTTCCCAATGCCTTCTCCTTTGCCTTTGGAACCGTCCCATTGCATTCCTCTGTCCTACTCGCTTCTCTTTCCTGCGCATTCATGCATCTGTGATTTGTCCCAACTGTTCTTCATCACTGTCCAACTCAGGCTCCCAGCACAGCTGTGTCTCAGCTTGAGTGCGAGTAGAGGGGCCAGGCTCCTCATCCAACTGTAAGTCTTGGAGCTCCTCAGAGCCTTCCTCTGACTCTGATGTCACTCCAGGCCCCTCCTCCTTATCTGATTCCTCAGACTCAGCTGCCGGATCCACTGGCTGGTGAGGAATCACAACAGAAGAAATAGGTGTATTCCTCAGATGAAGTGCACATTCTTCGTATGTGACCTGAAAGCACAGGGAAAGAGAAGAATATGGTTCATTCACCCTTGTGTACTGACTGCCTTGTTTAGGAACTGTTTGAACTTACAATGGTGTAAGCAAAATACTTGTGTGGCCAGTCCTTGCACTTACAACCATTGCTATGTCTGCAGCCACACAACTGCCATTTCTGTGCCTCACAACTAACTTGCAAGAAGCAAAGTTAATGTCTATGGAGATTCTCAGTCATCCAGATTATGGTTTTCCCAAAGATACTTTTTCACAAGGCAACTGGATGTTCTTACTTTTTCTTTGAAAATATTTCACTTCTCATCCAAGAAGCTTCTTCAGCTATGACTGGATTGTGGTGAATGGAAGGATGTATACTCTTTGCAGAGAGCTGGTCATTTGCATTCTTTTAGAGAGTCATTGAGGCCACCTGGAGGTTTATCTGTGTCCTCAGGGTCAGCTGAATGGTGCAAATGGGTGTGGAGCCTCCTTGGAGCTACTGAAAGGATTGCGTTGTAGTCTGGAGATAGATGATGTCGTATCCCTCCCCCTCTATTGAGAGTGGGCTATTCAATTTTGACATAGATGACCTCTTTGACCCCTCTTTGAAACCAGTGGTCCTCTCTGTCCAAAATGTGGACTTTGCTGTCTTCAAAAGAATGGCCTTTGTCTTTCAAATGCAGATGGACTGCTGAATCTTTTCCTGATATGTTTGTTCTCCTATGTTGTGCCATGCATTTATGAAGTGGTTGTTTTGTTTCTCCAATGTACAGATCGGCACGTGACTCACTGCATTATATTGCACATACCATGTTGCTCAGTTACTGTGTCTTTTAAATGCAGATGGACTGCTGAATTTTGTCCTGATGGGTTTGTTCTCCTATGTTGTGCCATGCATTTATGAAGTGGTTGTTTTGTTTCCCCAAGGTGCAGATCTGCACAAGGCTCACTGCATTATACTGCATTTACCACAAACTAAGCAACGTGGTTGGGGCAGCACAGTGGCTCAGCGATATAAGATGCTGAGCTTGTCAGCTGGAGAGCTGGCAGCCCGGGTTCAAGACCCAAGTGCCCCATGATGAGGTGAACTCCCATCCTCGCCCCAGCTTCTGCCCACCTAGCAGTTTGAAAGCATGCTTTGAAAGTAGATAAATAGGTACCACTTCAGTGACCACAAGGTCATGCTAGCCACACGATTGAAGAAATGTCAATGGTCTTGAAATGGCTCAATGGTCTTGAAATAGAGATAGAGCAGCGCCCCCTAGAGTTAGAAACAACTAGCAGAATAAAATTCACAGGGACTCTTTTACAGGTGCACATTAGAGCCTTGGTGGAGCAGTGGGCTAATGCCTCCTTAAGTAACACCAGCTGCCTGCAATTAGTGCAGGTTCGCATCCCACCAGGCTCAAGGTTGACTCAGCCTTCCATCCTTCCGAGGTAGGTAAAATGAGGACCCAGATTGTTGGGGGCAATTAAGCTGACTTTGTAAAAATGCCGCTGGGGGGGGGCGAAAGCCCTAATAAGCAGGCATATACATAGAATGAAGGCTACTGCTAAGCTTGTAAGCCGCCCTGAGTCTTCGGAGAAGGGCGGGATATAAATGGAATTAAAATAAAATAAAAAAATAGTTTCTTTCTCCCTCCTTCATCTAAGTTGCTAACATTTGCATTGTTCTGCCTTTTGAAGCAGCCCGACATGCAGAAATGAAATAGACGAGACTTTCCTTTTTCTTTAGCTCAGTGCCAATAAAAGCTTTGTCTGCTTCCATTTCTGGCTGCCAGCGCCATTTAAAAGTAAAAAAAAAAGAAAGAAGAGAGAGAGAGAGAGAGAGAGAGAGAGAGAGAGAGAGAGAGAGAGAGAGAGAGAGAGAGAGAGAGAGAGAGAGAGAGAGAGAGAGAGAGAAGGAGAGAAAGAGAGATGGAGGGAGGGGGGAGATTTTCAACTAGAAATACCAATCCAAAATTATAAATAAGACTTCTTGGCTTGAGTGAGTTATACATGCTGAGCAGCAAATCTCTAACAACAGAGATACAACATTGTTATCTCGAGTTATTCTTAAAGTAAAAAGAAAATGATGGCTTCAAGTATATCCTTTCTTTGTTCGTGCCTTTCTCCAAATTGGCAAGGATGAGTGATTTTTAATTGTCCACCAGAAGCTAAAGAAAAGTCTCCATGCATTTTCTGCGTAAGGCAGAGAACAGAGTATGATTAAGAGAAGGGATGGTGGAGATTATCTACTGTAACCTGCTGCAAAACATCGGTGAAGAAAGAGCCCTCCCTAAAACAGGCTTTTCTGAAGTTGAAAACCATTGTAATTTTCCCCCCAATTCCATATGGAATTTGTATCCTTGTGACTTAAGTCCTCCGTGTTTTGTTCTTTGAAGCATCTTTGAACAAGGCTGCCCCATCTTCTATGGGACAACACATTTCAACTATTAAAACTGTTATGTCTCCCCATAGTCTCCTTTCCTTTAGAACAAACATACTCATTGCTTCTAATTATTCCTTGAAAGCTTTTCTTTCTGGACTTCTTACGTTTTCACTTGTCATTTGGCCAAGCTCCAGTTGATCAATGTCTTTCCTAAACTGCGATAATCAGAACTGGACACAGGAGTCCATGTGTGGTCTGGCCCATGCAGAATAGAGAGGAATTATAATCTTGGCAAAATGCTTCTGACGATGCAGGCAAGGATTGCATTATGACAGTCCTTACCTACTTCGTGTTTGAGGGGAGGCAGGAGGATCGGGTAGGCACGCTGCTTTGAGATGATAAAAAAAAATGAGATGAAAATCAAAGGAATGAATAAATAAATGAGTGAGTGAATGAATGAATGAATGAATGAATGAATGAAGCTATTGATGTGCACTCATTAGGTATGATGGTTCAGTCCAATCTCTCTTTATCTGTGGTAAAATAGATGAAAATCAAAGGAATGAAAAAATAAATGAGTGAGTGAGTGAATGAATGAATGAATGAATGAATGAATGAATGAATGAATGAAGCTATTGATGTGCACTCATTAGGTATGATGGTTCAGTCCAATCTCTCTTTATCTGTGGTAAAATAGTCCAGCTCACAGTTTCCACCTTCTCTGTTTGGATCTTATGAGAGGCTTTGTGAAATGATTTGCCAGATGCAAGGATCACTATTTTCACCAGAATGCCTTTGGCTAATTAACTGGTTGTTTTGCCACCCAGGATTTCTTTGGATAGATCAGGAGGGAGATATAAACTTGAGATGATTATGATAGATAGATAGATAGATAGATAGATAGATAGATAGATAGATAGATAGATAGATAGATAGATAGATAGATAGATAGATGATATAGATAGATAATAGATAACAGATAGATAGATAATAGATAGATAGATAGATAGATAGATAGATATAGATGATAGATAGATAGATAATAGATATAGATGATAGATAGATGATAGATGATAGATGATAGATAGATAGATGATAGGTAGATAATATAGATAGATAATAGATAACAGATAGATAGATAATAGATAGATAGATATAGATGATAGATAGATAGATGATAGATAAATGATAGATAATAGATATAGATGATAGATAATAGATAGATAAATAGATAATAGATAGATGGATACATAGATAGATAATAGATTGACAGATAGATAGATGATAGTTAGATAATAGATAGATAATAGATAGATGATAGAGTTAGATGATAGATAATAGATAGATGATAGATAGATGATAGATAATAGATAGATAGATAATAGATAGATGATAGATGGATGATAGATAGATAGATAGATGATAGATAGATAATATAGATAGATAATAGATAACAGATAGATAGATAATAGATAGATAGATATAGATGATAGATAGATAGATAGATAATAGATATAGATGATAGATAGATGATAGATGATAGATGATAGATGATAGATAGATAGATGATAGGTAGATAATATAGATAGATAATAGATAACAGATAGATAGATAATAGATAGATAGATATAGATGATAGATAGATGATAGATGATAGATGATAGATAGATAGATGATAGGTAGATAATATAGATAGATAATAGATAACAGATAGATAGATAATAGATAGATGATAGATAGATGATAGATAGATAGATGATAGATAAATGATAGATAATAGATATAGATGATAGATGATAGATAGATAATAGATAGATAAATAGATAATAGATAGATGGATACATAGATAGATAATAGATTGACAGATAGATAGATGATAGTTAGATAATAGATAGATAATAGATAGATGATAGAGTTAGATGATAGATAATAGATAGATGATAGATAGATGATAGATAATAGATAGATAGATGATAGATAGATGATAGATAGATAGATAGATAGATAGATAGATAGATAGATAGATAGATAGATGTGATTGTGAGAGAGAAAGGGGAGGGCACACAGACAGACAGACAGACAGACAGACAGACAGACACAATCAGACACAATCAGACACAAAACAGGTCCAGATAATCTACTTGGTCCTACAGGCTGTCCACCTTCTCAACAACTTACCTTAAAAAGGAAGGTTGGAGACTGGATGAAAATTGTCCAGATCTGCTGGATTCAGTAGATAACAGTTTTAGGCTTGTTGCCAATACTGTGCTAAACTCTCACTTCCAATTTTCTGGAAAGCTGTCTTCTCTTTGTGCTTCATTCTCAGAATATGTTTTGATTTAGATTTTTTTTTCCAGTTTACTTTGTGGTTGTAAGCCAGCCAAAGCTGCTGCTTTTGCATTGTCCTACACCTCTGCAGTCTCTCTAGCTGTTAACATTTCCTGATCAGGAAAGCAAACAAACATGGGACTAGCTGCTTCGTGGTCTTCTCCCTCAGGATCTGGTTCAAATGTGAAAAGTCGTGAAAGGCATTGGACTGGTGGAAAAGGATTAAAAGAATGAAAGTCTGGACCTGCGAAGACATTCCTTGGCTAGATTGCAATGAGGCCTGCTCTCCATCTTTGAACAACATTTTCTCCTCCTTCGGAAACAGATCTAGCACAGTTTTATTTTCCTTCTATGTGAAGGAAAGTAGTTGTGTGAAAAGAACAGAACAATAACACAGTTGGAAGGGACCTCAGACGTCTTCTAGCAGGAGACTCTTTCGCATTGCAGACAAAATGGTTGGCTAATCTCTTCTTAAAAATGTCCAGTGATGAAGCACCCAAAACCTCTGGAGGCAAAACCTCTGTTCCACTGATTGATTGTTCTCACTATCAGGAACTGGGAAAAAAAATTCGAAATAAATTTTCAGGATAGCACTATTTTCTAACATACATTGAACAAAAGCAGTCTTTTTTTTTCTTTTGGCTTACAGGAGATTAACATCTCTTTCTTCTCTTGATCTTGCCAGATTCCAGCAGAGAGAAATAATGGACTAAAGACATACTTCCTTGTTTCTGAGGTTCACAGAATGACGTGCAATCAATGTGATGGGTTTCAGCATTCATAACACCTGATGACAACGATGCATTTCTAAGTGCTGATCCATGGCAAACAAAGAGAAAGGAACTGATGACTTCCTGTCCTTGCCATGAATGGTTTGGGCAGACTATTTTAAAGCTTCCTTTTTCCCCCCCTTTATTTGCAGTCGTGGCCATAAACAGAACTTCAGCTGCAGAAGCAAAGAGATGTTGGAAAGCCCTGGAGGTTCTTTTGTGTGTTCAAATTACTTCATAGTCTGCCTCTCCCCTTGTGAAAGTCTATGGAGAAGATCTTTCTAAACTTATTGAAGAACTATAAAATGGAAACAAAAGGGCATTCAGAAGTTGTGTCAGACGACCAACAGGCTACCAACACAACACAGTTCCTCCTCTTTCATTGCCATCTGCCATTCTATCTATTCTCCTTAATAGGTAAATTTTTCATCCTTAAAATGCTGACTGCGCAAAGTTAGCTTCACAGCAGTTATCATAAAAATGAGTACACCAGCTTATTTCTTGTGCTGAATTTCTATTTTTTGTTAGGCTCGAAGGCCTGTAATCCTGAATTGCCCATGAAGAGTCAATTTGATTTAAATCATATTTTCAGATCATAAAATTGTTTGGATCTGATTCTGCCATGTCCAGACATCCGTCAAATCACCAAGCTGGTTTGAAGACATTCAAGCAAATGTGTATGAAATCAATTTACCAATTCTATTTGAAAGACAATTCAACTGAATCACCATGTTAGTTGAATCCGTTGTTTTTTTCCAAATTAAGTTGCATTTTCTATTGGACCTTGAGAGTGTCTTATTTGTAAATAGAATGTTTGTGCTGATCAACTGAATTACAATTTTCAAATTACTTTGCATGCATTGTAGATATGATTTCAATCTTCCTAGAAGTGTCTGGTGAAATATAACTCCTAACACTTGGCATCAAGGCCATCAAACATGCACCTTACATTCTCTCCTGAGAGGTAGGGCCTATAATTCTTTGCTTCTGTTGAAGACACAGTTCAGATAGACTCTTACATGTGCAGTTTGCCTAAGGAAAAAGAAGTTCCCATGGAAAAGCTTGTCATTTTTTCCCCAATGAATATTACAGATGTCTTCATCCAGACTAGTTCCTGTGAGAACAAAGACACACAACTAGATCCATATGCAGCTTCCAGAAGCCTTCAAAAGTTGTCACCAAATTGTAATTTATATAAGGAGAGGAGGAGTAATATTCTACTCATGTAATTTGCATTTAACTTACAGTAAATTAAATCAAAGTGCAAAATGTACAAGTGCAAAATGGCTTTTAAATGTGGTTCTCAACTGAACATTGTAGGCTACTAGATATACTGACTTCTCAATAAAGTTGAGTTAAACTCCCAAAGGACACAAAATTAATCTAGATAGAGATTAAAAGTCGGATCCAATTTTGAAAATCTAGATTAAATTCTAGAGATCTGGAACTAGAAATAGATTCCAATTTATCCATCATTTACTGAATCAGATACTTGAATCAAAATGACATTATCCCTCAACTGATCAATTGTCCTTTTCTAAATAAAAATGCAGAAAAAAGTGCATATGCTGGAGAAAATAAAAAAGAAAGAGAGAGAGAGAGAGAGAGAGAGAAAGAGAGAGAGAGAGAGAGAGAGAGAGAAAGAGAGAGAGAGAGAGAGAGAGAGAGAGAGAGAGAGAGAGAGAGAGAGAGAGAGAGAGAGAGAGAGAGAGAGAGAGAGAGAGAGAGATGATTGACAAAACTGCATGTTAGGGAACATGCTTAGAAAGATGCTTAACATGGCCTGGAACAATGAGCAATGTGAAGAGAGAATAAGACAGCTTCTAGTACAGTGGTAAGAAAAACTGGGCATTTTTCCTGCCTCTTCAAGATCCTTTGAGGAAATATATTTTTCTGCCCTTTTAATATTTCCTTCTCTGGGGGGCTGACTTCCCACAGTTGACATGACAAACATTAAATTCTTCATTTCTGATCCTTCATGTTATGTTGTAAACTCTTTTGATATCCTCCACTAGCATTCATTCTTTTCTTACATAGCACCCTATTCCTTCATGTCACCTTCAACAATATGGTACATTGAGCTGATTATTGGGACCATGATGAGGTAGACATGACTCTCCCTTGACCTAGACCAGGCATGTCAAACTCGCATCATCATGTGATGTCACGTGACGTATCGTGACTTTTTCCCCATTGCCGGCAATGGGGTGGGCCTGGTTTCAGAGTGACGCATCTGGCCCACAGGCCATCAGTTTGACATGCCTGACCTAGACTAACACTTTAATTGCTGTACTACACAAGCTCAAACTCATTTCAAGGGAATAGCAAATTCTCGTCCTCTTGAGAATTGTTGCATAAAATGGCAAGAACTGGTAAAAACTCATACTGGATCTATAGCCATATCTCTTCTACATTCTTTTTCAGAGGTATTGTGATCTGCACAAGGATATGCTGACTCTCATTCTTGCCCTTTACTGAATATAAAGTTGTCTGTTATAATGTGAAATTGTTGTTTGACAGATGGGATGTCAGGGTCAAGGAATGGAACTTGACATGAGCTTGCGGTGGGAATCCCTCCAAAAGCACTTTTTGGTAATCCTTCACTTCTTCATATCAATTGGCACCATTAAGGGTCAAAATCAGAGGGGGGAAAATGCACTTCTCATCCTTCTATGAATTTCCCTCACAGGGCTGAAGTGTCACCCTGCACAATCTGGACAACTGTGTTTTGAATTGTTCCATATTTCTTTAACTTACCTTGCCAAAACCACTATAAATCCATTTCATATGTCAGTTCCAATTTGCTGAGTCCTTTAAAAGGTCACCGTGGAGAACTCCTGATTCTCCCAGTCCTTATTGCTGCTTCTTGCACTGCATATTCAATGGGGAGCTGAGAGCTGAATGAGGCAGGGGTAGGTGGGAAGACAGGAAATCAACTTTAAGAGGAAAGCCAAGTTTTATACAAATAACACAGTTTGATTTTCCATTTATTTTTTCAGCATCATTTAGCTCACAAAAGAATTGCTTAATATATTATTAGAAGTAGTTATATACCTAGAATGGATATTTGGATAAGAGTAGGGAAAGCCACAGTTGGGAAATTTTAAAAAGACAAGATGGTGACCATAACCATTTGATTGAAAACCCACTCCTTTAACATGAGTGTGAGTATGCAAAAAGGCCTCTCATGAATTAGCCAATGTTCTGTTAAAGAAACGCAACACATACCAATAAATTACAAAATATAAACAGAGCCAGTAAAAAAAAAATACACGTTATCGTGTATTAGATGCATTTTCTTTCTTTTGAATGAGGCAATCTATTCCCAGTCCAGCCATGTATTTGACTGAGAACTCTGCATATGAAGCAAATTACTTTCTAAAGCTCTTCAGGATCATTGGCTGAGAAGTTTAATGTAGCTTCTCCACTCATGATTGGTCCATTGCTTTGGGCCCCCAGAAGATCTTGCTTTAATACAGGGCTCTTCAAACTTGGCCCTTTGATGACTTGTGGACTTCAACTCCCAGAATTCCTTAGCCAGGCACCTTGGCCAGTAGAAAAATACATGTTATCATATATTAGATGCATTTTCTTTCTTTTGAATGAGGCAATCCATTCCCAGTCCAGCCATGTATTTGACTGAGAACTGCCTCTGGCAACAGTACAGCTAGAATTTTGTAATTTATAGAGCCACAAATACAGTGGTTGGATGGACTTAGCATCAGCTGGAATTGAAAAATCTTCCCATCCATTCAGTTGTGTGACATATGCACCATTTTGTGCATAGGATACCCCACCAGACAGTGGCAAGGATGCCAGATGACAAAATGAGAGCTTGTATGTGATATTGTGGCACACAACACATCATTTGAGAATAGCACTAGCAATTGCAGTGCTTTACAGCCCTCTCGGAGTGGTTTATAGAGTCAGCATGTTGCCCCCAACAATTTGGGTCCTCATTTTACCGACCTCAGAAGAATGGGAGATTGAGTCAGCCTTGAGCTGGTCAGGATCGAACTCCAGGTTGTGGGCAGAGCCAGCCTGTAATGCTGCATTCTAATCACAGCACCACCATGGCAATGCTTATAGTTAGCAATAGATACTGGTTCTCCTCATTTGTTAATAAAGTATACAGTATATATTTTATATAATGCATATTATATAATTTTTTAAAAAAATCATAATTGGGCTTAATGATATAATTTCCTGTTTTGGCTGACAGAAATGCCTCCACCTTGACAAAAAGTTTCATAATGGACCTGCCAGGGATGTTGGCATCCCATTGCCACCTAAGTAGGAAGTCACTAAAATATCCTTTAAGTAGTTCTGACTCAGGGATTGTAATAAGACATGTGGTTGCATCATTTAAGTTAAGGCATCCTGCAAAGAACCTTTTAATTTATATAATATATAAATTTGGGAAACTGAATTTGCCTTTCATGTTTCATTGGATTCCTCCCGTACTCATAAGTGCCCTTTGTTTTTATGTTTGATTTCCACTCAATATCTTTTCTACGTAAATGAAAACAGTGCCATGTGTGTCGTAAGTAATTCCAGATGCCAGGATGCAGACGTAAAACATTGCCTTTCCCTTATTTGCATCCTGTCTGCCTGTAAGTATTTTTAACATCAAGCCCTTTGTGTTTTCAACTCCACAGCCCCCATTTGTTAAGAAAATTGTTTTGCTTTTAATAACTGTCTTCCTATCTTTTAGTTTTAAGCCAAGATTTTTCCAGCAGCTGAAAAGATAATGATTAACCAGAGCAAATCTGCAGCCTCTTCGGTCTGGGGACGCTGTCCATATGAAGCAAATTACTTTCTAAAGCTCTTCAGGATCATTGGCTGAAAAGTTTAATGTAGCTTCTCCACTCATGATTGGTCCATTGCTTTGGGCCCCCAGAAGATCTTGCTTTAATACAGGGGTCTTCAAACTTGGCCCTTTGATAACTTGTGGACTTCAACTCCTAGAATTTCTCAGCCAGGCATGCTGGCCAGTAGAAAAATACACGTTATCATATATTAGATGCATTTTCTTTCTTTTGAATGAGGCAATCCATTCCCAGTCCAGCCATGTATTTGACTGAGAACTGCCTCTGGCAACAGTACAGCTAGAATTTTGTAATTTATAGAGCCACAAAAACAGTGGTTGGATGGACTTAGCATCAGCTGGAATTGAAAAATCTTCCCATCCATTCTGTTTATATCTATATCTATATCTGTATCTGTATCTGTATCTGTATCTGTATCTGTATCTGTATCTCTATCTCTATCTCTATCTCTATCTCTATCTCTATCTCTATCTCTATCTCTATCTCTATCTCTATCTCTATCTCTATCTCTATCTCTATCTCTATCTCTATCTCTATCTCTATCTCTATCTCTATCTCTATTTCTCTCTCTCTCTCTCTCTCTCTCTCTCTCTCTCTCTCTCTATCTATCTATCTATCTATCTATTTATCATCTATCATCTAATTTCTAAAGTTGCCCATCTTACATGCAACAAGGCAACTAGACAAATGCATATTCCATATTGTCAGGTTACCTTTCCAAATCGACTGCTGCTTTTAATTCACTTCTCTGTTTCTACATTGGCTGAAGTTTCCTACATCTTTATTTTCAGCCCTTTACGCTCCCACTCCAAATGCTGAGTTCCAGTAAAGGCCCACCCACAGAAGGAGGGGGATTGGCAATTGGTTTCCTGGCACAGCAGGGGGCAAATTGCCCAGCGGTGAAGTCACAAGGGATTTTGGTGATCCTGCCGATGCTTTTCATGCTGTTTTCTGCTATAACGCAAACTGTTTTTGAGGTCCCTCTAATTTCAAGAAGGCATTTTGAGAAATAAATGGGATTATGCTCGTTAGGTAAATGGGGTGTACTGCAGAGGTCTTTGGATTTTAATCCATAAGAAGATAGTACCCCACTAATAGAGATGTAGTAAATATAAAATCAAGGACTATCTATCTATCTATCTATCTATCTATCTATCTATCTATCTATCTATCTATCTATCTATCTATCATCTATCTATCTATCTATCTATCATCTATCTATCTATCTATCTATCTATCTATCTATCTATCTATCTATCTATCTATCTATCACTCTCTCCCTCTCTATCTCTCTGTCTCTATTTCTGTCTCTGTCTCTGCCTCTATTGCTATGTCTCTATCATTGCTATATATTCCTACCTCCTTTTGATATAGCTTAAGAGGTTTTCAATATTATTCATCCAGTCTGATCAAGTATAATCATCTTAGGCAGTGTCTCTGGAGATTCTCAGTCATCTAGGTCATGCTTGCCCCAAAGGTGCTTTTTCAAAAGGCAACCAGAGTTTGTTTTTCCTTGAACATATTTCACTTCTCATCCAAGAAATTCTCCAGTATTATTATTATTATTATTATTATTATTATTATTATTATTATTATTATTATTATTATTATTATTATTATTATTATGCAAAACAGTTATTATTTAGTTGTTAACAGTTATTATTAAGTAAAACATTATTAAGCAAAACAGTTATTAAGCAAAGTTATGAAGTCGAGTGGAGATTTTCAAAAGGCAACTGGACTTTGTTTTTTTTCCTTGAAGACGAAGCCAAGCAAAAGTCCAATTGGCTTTTTGTAAAGCACCTTTGGGACACCTTAGGCAGTCACTTTCAATCTCATCTACAACCTTGGGACCTGCTGCTGGTCCCCATCCACATGCTCACCAAATGCAACACTTCCTGGACGTTGGAGACCAACAAAACCCAGCCAGGTGCTTGTTCCTGCCTGTGACACTTTCATTATTATCATCATTACAGCAGCCATTGCACAAAAGAGGCAGCACTATTTGAAGTTAAATTTGAAAGCTCAAATGTTACATTTCTCAACACATCTAGGCAATTTCCCTCCTGGCCTGAGGCATCTGGCAAGTCTCCTAATATTCTAACAAGTTCAGGAAAAAAATTATTTGCAACTTGTAAAAAAGCAATCCTTTGACTCCAACGATGGAGCCTGCAGCCAATCTGCTAACTACATTATATTCAGCAAAAGGAAATTTACTTCAACAAGATTCCGTGGTGTGGCACTAATTATCCTGGTTACAATAGGAAGTGTCAGAAGTGAGCAAGGAAGTAATGTGTCTGCATTGGGTTCAGCTCATAAATATCCTGTCCTTTGATACCAGAAGTCATAATTCCTGAAGCTTTGCTACACAGCCCAGCATGGGGGACCACTAAGCTCACTCATCCACCAAAGTCAGAAGAAAATAATAGAATTGATTCCACCAAGCACAATCTGGGACTCATTCCATTGTTAAAAATACGATATGCAATTATACTGTGTATGTATGCCCAGAGGATTTCCATAATATATGGGCTGAAAGCTGAAGAGCTGTAGTTCTTGGTATTCTGATAAATATAGGTCCCCTTGTATACATTTTTTCCATATAAAGTAACAGAAAGGTTAGCATGACTTAACAGGGATACTCACGGGTGTGGTCAAAGAACTCAAGATGAAAAGGTCAGAAAATTTGTAACTTATATACATGATTATATGTATTGACAAGGGTAAGAATCTTACATACACAAAGATGGAAAGACAGGTTAATGCCCACAGTGGAAGAAGGGATGGGTGATGAAGTTAGCAGAGATGGTGAAAATGACTGTTTTGTTAAAGAGAAGAATTTATCTAGTTTTGTTTCTACTGGAAAATCTGAAATGTTGTGAAATATAAAACAAAAGGTTGATTTATTTATTTTTTTTTGCAATCTACTGCACCTTTTGAGTTTTATTAAATCCATCTTCAATTTTTTTCAATTCATCCAGCATTTTTATTACAGTCTTTTTGAGTTTCCCATAAATTTTCCCAAACTGGATTCTTTCCTTTATGTTTGGTTTCTGCTTTTCAGAATTTTTATTGCCATTTATATTTTGGTAGAATTGCCTCTGGTCTGATTGAACTCCTGATATTGCTTAAAGTACAGCAGCTGTAATAACTCATATGTTCTATCTACGAAGGGATAAAACAAACCCAAACAAAGAGGAAAGGGAAGATTTCCTTAAAACACATTATAGATATCCCTCCATGTTTTTCTCTTTTTAATTTATTGCTTGTAACATTTATCTATATTCAATTTGAAATATATTTTAGGGGTTTTCCTAGATTCACCAGCTGAAAAAAGAGACAGTGTTCTTCCCACATTTGTGTGCACCGAATCCATCAAAATATATAATTGTTTATTTAGTGGACTCTTCACCTCCTAAAAAAAAAAACATTACATCAGGTTCCCTTAACACATATAAATAGAATTCCATAGTTTATTTCTCCCGTTGCCCTGGCCAAGTTCTGAAAATGTCAAGCATATGCCCACATTTTAACTTAAACAATAACTCTTAACACCTGAAGGTTTCTATTATGAACGTGGCATGATTAATGTGGAGAACATGCACTTTGCACTTTTGCTGTGAATGCAGATTTATTTCTACAATAAATAATATAAACATTTACAAAAATATGATTTAAAATCACCCCATCAAAACTTTCCAGAGAGGTGCTGAAAATAATTGTGTTAAACAAGGCTTTCCACTTTCGTTAGACTTTCCACATAAGGCAAGATCTGAAGTCTTCAGGGATGAAACTCACAACTGAGTTATCTCCACCTTCCCAAGTAGCGCTGCATAAAAGTCCTTGGAGTTGCACCCAGCAGTTGTGTTAGTTTTCCCCTCATTTACACAGGTAGAAAAATAATATACGTGCCTCAAAAAACTTGAATAGGAAAATTATATTCAGGTTATATAAGAACTTAATTGATGACTTCAGCATAAGTAGAGTAAAGGTAAAGGTAAAGGTTCCCCTGCACATACGTGCTAGTCGTTTCCAACTCTAGGGCCCAGTGCTCATCTCCGTTTCAAAGCCGAAGAGCCAGCGCTTGTCCGAGGACGTCTCTGTGGTCATGTGGCCGGCAGGGCTAGACACCAAAGGCGCACAGAACACTGTTACCTTCCCACCGTAGTGGTCCCTATTTTTATACTTGCATTTTTATGTGCTTTCCAACTGCTAGGTTGGCAGAAGCTGGGATGAGTAACAGGCTGTTCTGTACCAGCCTGCTACTGGCCCTGCAGAAAAGGTGCAGAAAAGCCTTGGTGGAGCAGTGGGCTAATGCCTCCTTAAGTAACACCAGCTGCCTGCAATTAGTGCAGGTTCGCATCCCACCAGGCTCAAGGTTGACTCAGCCTTCCATCCTTCCGAGGTAGGTAAAATGAGGACCCAGATTGTTGGGGGCAATAAGCTGACTTTGTAATAATGCCGCTTGGGGGGTGTGTGAAAGCCCTAATAAGCAGGCATATACATAGAATGAAGGCTAGTGCTAAGCTTGTAAGCTGCCCTGAGTCTTCGGAGAAGGGCGGGATATAAATGGAATTAAAATAAATAAATAAATAAACCCCTTTACAAAAAGGCAAGAGGCTGGAACTAAGCCTGCCAAATTTATTGACACAAAACAGAGCAAACAGAGCAAAACCAAAACACGAACCATGAAACAGGAGCTATTCAAACGGTTGCCTTCAGCAAACCATCCCTCCCACGCATTCCCCTTTTATACAGTTCAGGGCGTGGCTTCTCTCTTCCTCCTTCCGAGGTGCCCCATTGCCATCCTCTGTTTACTCCTGATTGACTGCCTCCTGCGTTGGGCATCCTTGAACAGGGCCAGCTGTGGGTCATCTTCATCCACGTTGTCAGGCTCACACAGCTGGGTCTGCGTCGTGACCAGGTGGAAGGTGCCTGGCTGAGGGCTCTCATCAGCAAGCTCTCCAACCCCCTCAGCAACTTCTCCAACATCCCCCTCCTCCTCCTCCTCTGAATCTTCCAACCCAAATGCCGAACCCACAGGCTGACCCTGAATCACAACACTGGCACTCACTCTGTTACGCGGCACTCGGGATTCGACCTGCCAAACTGCCGACCTTCCGATCGACAAGCTCAGTGTCCTAACCCACTGAGCCACCGCGTCCCTCTATAAGTAGAGTAGGAACATTTAATAATGGAAAATATTTTTCCAAAGTAGAGAAAACTGAAGCTAAGTAATCAGTTTTAAATCAATCTCAGTTTTCATAGAGTTGGCTCACTTGGTACAAATTTACAAATGTGGTTAACAGTGGTAATTAAAAATTAAGATCAAGCATAGCAGGGAAATTCCTTCATCAAGTATGCAACTAAGTCTCTGTGTTTATTATTTAGTATAATAAAATGACTGTGAAATGCTTTTTTAAAAGCATTCTGTTTTCAAAGTTTTCACTATAAAATACTATAAAATAAAATACATAGCCTCTTTTAATATGAATTAGAGCATCTTCATTTGATAGTGTCCATCTGCTTTATAAATAGAACACCATGTCTCTGACATCTCTTTCTGAGACCTGGAATAATAATAATAATAATAATAATAATAATAATAATAATAATAATAATAATAATAATAATAATAATAATAATAATAATAAAAATAATAGTGATGATGATGATAATAATAATAAATAATTAGAAGGGACCTTGGAGGTCATCTAGTCCAACCCCCTGCTCAGACAGGAAACCCTGGGCATTGTGTAAAACATACAACTTACCTGTGTCCGAAAAGTCGTGGGAACATAGGGTGGAAAAGGTTGTCGAGAATGACAGGGTGAAGATATTGTGGGACTTCGGAATACAGACCGATCACCATTTGGAACACAAAACGCCAGATATTGCAGTCATAGAGAACCGAAGTGTACAGTTGATTGATATCGCTGTACGAGGAGATGCCAGAGTCAAAGAAAAAGAACTGGAAAAAAAATACAAAATACCGCGACCTGGCCATCGAAACTGTGCGATTATGGATGAAACGTGTAACAGTGATGCCCACTGTCATCGGGGCACTGGGAACTATGTCCAAAAACTTTGCAAAATACATCAAGAAATTGCAGCTTCCCGCAATAACTCCAGCAAAGCTACAGAAAACTGCGCTACTCAGAACATCTTACATTTTAAGGAGATACCTGGTTGATACCTAGGATGCTGGCAGCAACCCGTGTCAACCATTAGTGCCAGTCAACTTGAGTGTTCAGTTGACTGAGTTTCATGTTTTATGAATAAAAGTTTTATAATAATAATAAAGTTGGAAGGTACCATGGAGGTCATCCAACCCCCTGCTCAGGCAGGAAAGCCTATACCATTTCAGACAAATGGCTGTCCAGCCTCTTCTTAAAAACTTCCAGTGTTGGAGCATTCATAGCTTCTGGAGGCAGGTTGTTCTACTGGTTAATTATTCTCACAGTCAGGAAGTTTCTCCTTAGTTCTAGGTTGCTTCTCTCTTTGGTTAGTTTCCATCCGTTGCTTCTTGTCCTGCCTTCAAGTTGCTCTGCAAATTGTTTGTTTGTGAGTCAGAAATGATTCCTGATGATGACGGGACTGCAGTCCTGCAATTTTCTTGGTCAGGCTTTTTATAAAAGTTGTTGCTCTCACCTCCTTCCTAGGGTTAAGAGACCGGGACTTGTTACTCATTACTTAGTTGTGTTCATGCCTAAAACATGACTAGAACTCACAGTCTCCAAGCCTGGGTCCTTAATCACTACCAAATGAGTAACTAGGTATTAGGGAACTTAGGAAGACATAGGTTCTCATGCCTGGAACGCTTTTGAGCATGCTCAGAACAGCATCCTTGACCTCTAGTTTCAAAGGTAGCAAGTCATCTAGTTCATATGAAGCTGTAAGGTGGCTTGATTGGTTCTGTCCCAGATTGATGGGTGACCACTGTGACTTAATATAACGTATGTCAATCCTGCCTGCATCACCTAGTGCAGGGATCTTCAAACTTGGTCCTTTTATGTCTTGTGGACTTCAACTCCCAGAATTCCTCAGCCAGCGTGCCTGGCTGAGGAATTCTGGGAGTTGAAGTCCACAAGTCACAAAAGGGCCAGGTTTGAAGACCGCTGATCTAGTGTCTTCAAGTGACAGAATGGCAAGATTTCATATAAGTTCTCAAGAACATTGCATGAGGTCTCCCACGATGCATTTTATTATACATCCTTAGGCAGGGTTAAAAATAGCTTCCTAGATTTTCTCAGCAAACTGCACTTGGCTGACCTTATCCAGGCTTAGGGGCTGTTTAGAACTTAGACAGAAGATTAACAGGGACTCTCAGGGCTGCAGGCTACCCGGGGAAGTTTAATAAAAACCCAAAAATCACAATGACAAATCACTTCCCTTTTGCTGCCCAAAGGTTTATGGCCATATCAGCAGGTGCTGCATTTCAGCTGAAGGACACTTGACCTTAGCTGTCATTTCAAGATAAAGTTTGAGCAAAATGAAAGGGGAAAAAAACCCCTCTCTATTTCCTTCAGGAGCTTGAGGTGTCTTTTGAAGGAAAGTTAGATGTGTTCCATCATGTTCAACTTTCCAATTTCTAAACCTAGCTTTAGTTATTTTTTTCTCTGTTTAAGCCAAAATAAATCCAATCCCTGCTCAATACATTTGGGTGAGAACTGATAGCACATTTCAAATACGTACCTCTAATCAGCTTTCACCTGCTCTAGGCCAATTCACAATTACGCAGTTTTAATCATTTTCATGCAAGAATTCACTTTTTTGGCTATTATGAGATCTGTACCGGCAATTTGTTCAAAGATTTGGAAAAATGCCAAGATAACTCACTTGAACATCTTCCCATCAAAATCCTTTTCTTCCCTTACTCATGCATTCACTATCGTGTTGTGTAGTCATTTTGGTTGTGCATGTTGTCTCCCAGTTACTTCGGTAACTGCAATAGCCACTCCTGTTATTATGGGATTAAAATGGCCATCACCATCTTGTTTGATTCTCTTGATCAAAATGAAAAGCAAAAAGACCTCTCTAATTCTAGAAATCAAGTTGGACATATTGTGTTGTGGCACAGCTGGCGAAGGTTCCTCAGCCGTGGGACAAGTTTTCACCACAATTAGGCACATTAGACAATCCAGCGGTACAAAAGAGAAGAAATCGTCTTTACTCTACACCAGGGATCTTCAAACTTGGCCCTTTTATGACTTGGAGAACTTCAACTCCCAGAATTCCTCAGCCAGCATGCCTGGCTGTGGAATTCTGGGAGTCGAAGTCCACAAGTCATAAAAGGGCCAAGTTTGAAGACCCCTGCTCTACACAGAACACAAGACCAATAAGAGAAAAAGTGAGAGCCAAGTAGTGATTAAAAATAAGATTCTAAAAAATTATGAGCATGTTTGTTGTGAGCATTGGGGTGACAGCATCTGACACTATAGTATCACTCCTTATTTTTCCCTGGCTCAGTGCCTCATTTAATATATATTGTAACAATAGCACCTAGACTTATATACCGCTTTGCAGTGCTTTATAGCCATCTCTAAGTGGTTTACAGTGTCAGCAGTGACCCCCAACAATCTGGGCCCTCATTTTACCAACCTCGAAAGGATGGAAGGCTGAGTCAACCTTGAGCTGGTCAGGATCGAACTCCTGGAGTGAACAGTGAGTTAGCCTGCAATACTGAACTCTAACCACTGCACCACCACAACTTTTAATTATGCCTAAATGTTGGGTCGATTTGATTATTAGATAGATAGTTTCTCTCCTCTGGAATATGTTTATTTAATACAGTATTTTTGTTGAATAAGGATGGGAAATCTCATAATTATTTGTAGATCCATTATGTAAGGAAAGGAGAACCTATCAAGTTATTCTTTTTTTAAAAAAAAAAATATTTATTCATTTTTCAGCATCCAGCCAGGGTGGATTCTTT
This sequence comes from Vipera berus, assembly GCF_964194415.1. Lineage (NCBI taxonomy): Eukaryota > Metazoa > Chordata > Lepidosauria > Squamata > Viperidae > Vipera > Vipera berus. The sequence goes on along the minus strand of NC_138208.1, from coordinate 11,530,701 downwards.
ATGTTTAAATGTGAGATATATTAAATGTTTGGGTGTTTGTTTGTTTTTCCCCTCCTTGTTTCCCCCCCCCGCCTAGTTTACACAAATATTTTTTTCTCTTTATTTTTTTTCCTTTGTGAAAGTTGGATGTTCGTCTTTCAGTTTTGTCTTTTATTTTTTGTTAAATGAAGAAATGAAAATAAATATGAAACAACAACAACAAGGTAAGACTGTAAAGACTAAGCAAAGCCGTGACAAAATTGGAAGTATAGAATCACAGCATCTAGAGAGAGGTTGAGAAGATGATCCATGCGCAATAGAGACACATTTTTTCACATCCTGTAAACACCTATTTTGATCTCTCTTTCCCCTTCTCCAGTTTCTCCTGCCCACTTAATTCAAGTCTTTCAGTAACCCTGATCTATTTTTTCCCCAGCTTACAGAAAGCATTCTAATGTGGTCCTCTGCTTGGCAGCAATCTGCCTGCATCACTGGTGAGTTCAAATGACTTTGAAGGTCAACTGGACAAGAGAGAACATGCCGAGATCTGTGATAAAGATACTTGGGCAGAAGGGAAATTGTGAAGGATAAATACACTATTCTTTGGAAGAGTGTTAAATCAGAGAGTCAAAAAAAAAGGTCTTCTTAAAGAAGCTTCTCTAAGAAATCAGTCCTAATATATTTTAATAGATGGTCGGCAGTTTGGCGGGTCGAATCCCGAGTGCTGCGTAGCAGAGTGAGCGCCTGTTACTCGTCCCAGCTTCTGCCAACCTAGCAGTTCGAAAGCACGTAAAAATGCAAGTAGAAAAATAGGGACCACTACGGTGGGAAGGTAACAGCGTTCCGTGCGCCTTTGGCATCTAGTCATGCCAGGCACATGACCACGGAGACGTCCTCGGACAAGCGCTGGCTCTTCGACTTTGAAACGGAGATGAGCACCGGCCCCTAGAGTTGGAAATGACTAGCACACATGTGCGGGGGAATCTTTACCTTTACCTTTATGATTTAAATGAAAAAAAAAACATTATATTGAAAATCAGTTCTGTGCATACAAATATGTTCTTTTTAAAAAGACATAATGAAAGCATGATCTAGACATCTTCATTTGCTGAGCCCTTTTTCTAATTCTCTTCTATAATTAGATGTGATCTACTATTTGGCCTGCCCTGTAAGGAACTCTCATTATATAAATACGTATGAAGAATGGTTAGAGGAATTGGATATGTCTAATCTAGTGAAAAGAAGGGCTGGGGGGTGTGTGTGACATGATAGCAGTCTTCCAATATTTGAGAGACTCCTATAAACACAAGGGGGTCAAACTATTTTCCAAAGCACCAAAAGTCAGGACAAGAAACAATGGATGGAAACTATCCAAGGAGAGAAGCAATCTGGAATTAAGGAGAAATTTCCAGTTAGTACAATCAATCAGTGGAATTGCTTGCATCCAGAAGTTGTAGGTGCTCCATCACTGGAGGCTTTCAAAAAGAGACTGGACAACCATTTGTCTGAATTGGTATAGGCTCTTCTGCTCGAGCTAAGGGTTGGACTAGAAGACCTCCAAGGTCCCTTCCAACTCTGATAGTCTATGTTCTATGGATATGTACTTCTGGTGTTTTCAGTAATATATGAATTGACTTGTAGCATTGGGGAACAAGAAGAAATAGAATCGGTGCAACATAGATTTGCTTTTATGATACTATCTTTTGAAGAAAACTGGAATGAGATTTTTAAAGAGAAACATAGGGAACATATGCTGCAGTGCTAAATGTATGTACTAATGACAATTCCAACCAGCTGAAATCTGACTCATTGATTCACGAGCCTGAAATCATCGACCGGTTTTTCATTAAAGTTGTACATTTCAGTTTAACCTCTCTTGCTAGTTTCTGTCTGCTAAAGATGAGACGAATATCTGTTCCCAGATTGAATTCAGATGCCAAGTCTGAAGGGTACACACTTATGAATATTTATGTTGCATCTGATATACAGCTGTGACAGAGTTGAGGTGACATTTTGTGAAGGCCTGAGAAAAAAAGGGAGGGAGGGAGGGAGGGAGGGAGGAAGGAAGGAAGGAAGGAAGGAAGGAAGGAAGGAAGGAAGGAAGGAAGGAAGGAAGGACAGCACTATTGAAAACAGCAGTAATTAGCTTAGTGGGGGTTTGAAAGTTATTTATAGTCCAAGACCAAATCAATAGACATTAAAGGTAAAAGGTAAAGGTTCCCCCGCACATGCGTGCTAGTCGTTTCCGACTCTAGGGGCCAGTGCTCATCTCCGTTTCAAAGCCGAAGAGCCAGCGCTTGTCCGAGGACGTCTCCGTGGTCATGTGGCCGGCATGACTAGACGCCAAAGGCGCACGGAACGCTGTGACCTTCCCACCGTAGTGGTCCCTATTTTTCTACTTGCATTTTTACGTGCTTTCGAACTGCTAGGTTGGCAGAAGCTGGGACGAGTAACAGGCGCTCACTCTGTTACGCGGGACTCGGGATTCGACCCACCAAACTGCCGACCTTCTGATCGACAAGCTCAGCGTCCTAACCCACTGAGCCACCGCGTCCCTCTAGAGATTAAAACATGTACATAAATTAAATATGTGCATAAAAAATACCTGAAAATCAAAAATGTCCAAACCTGTGACAAAGGGACCATTCATTTTTTATAAGCTAAAGCTGCAGACTGAAATTTCGCCACCGCCCTTGATACATTTAAAAATCGTTTTGCTTAAAACAAAAAGCATTGTTCTCTTCATCATGGGGGAGAAAGCTTCCTTGTCCTCCCTGCCTTCCTATTCCATCTTAAGGCCTCCCTCCATAAAGGACATGGCTGTGATGGGGAAGGCACACCTTCATTGCTATAGAACTCTTTCCCAGCTATTTTTTTGAGCACCTCGGATCTCAGCCGTGTCTGTCCTAGCAAGAGATCTGGCCATTTAATTCCATCCATAAATAACATAAACATAAACCCAAGTTGCAGTCCTCACCTCACTCGATGTCCCTGAGATACAGTCGTATCTGAGAGACTGTTGTTGTTGTTAGTTGTGAAGTCATGTCTGACCCATGGTGACCCCATAAACAACGTTCCTCCAGGCCTTCCTGTCCTCTACCATCTTCTGGAGTCCATTTAGGCTCACGCCTACTGCTTCAGTGACTCCATCCAGCCACCTCATTCTCTGTCGTCCCCTTCTTCTCTTGCCCTCAACCTTTCCCAGCATTAGGCTCTTCTCCAGCGAGTCTTTCCTTCTCATTAGGTGGCCAAAGTATTTGAGTTTCTGAGAGACTGTACTCTCCCAAAAATGGCTGTATCTCACTGACAACAAGTGAGGGGAGGGCCAAAACTTGGGTTTATGTTATTTTATTTCCAGCATTTCTATAGAATCAGGGTGGATTATTTGCCTGACAAAACCTCTGAGTCCACCTCTACTTCCACTTTGGTTAATCACCTGGAACAATGGACAACATTTTTGACTACCAGTTTATCTCCCCAAGAGAGAACATCTGCCTAGATAATTGGTTTTTTTTTTTAAAAAAAAAATCTAATCAAATTGTGGATTTGATGAGTGTCATCATGATTGTTTCTGCTTCTGATCGGCTTTGAATGAAATAAGCATCTTTTTTAAAAAAAAACATTATAGCTTATCCTTCGATATTTTGTCTTAAATCTTCTCCGACAACCAACTGGGTCTGTCAGTCAAGATTCCTTTGGCTGAAAATTTTTAACATGTAATTGATTCTGACTGTGGTTAACTCAGATTACTAATGGCAGAAGAGGAGGATGGCTGTGGAAAGGCTTCACCTCAACATCTGGGACAAGCTACCTGGTTTCCTTAAAAACAAGGGTTGTCAGAGGCACTTGCACAGAAAACGTTTTTTCCATTAAGGTTTGCAGACATAAAGAAGGGTAAGTTAGATCTGCAAGAGTTTATGCTGTTCCCACTTGTTCCTACATTCCAGACAGGGATTCATAAGAATTTCATTTAAACCTTTCTTGTTTTGGAGACAGAGGCACATATAGGAGGCACCATTCTGCGTGTTAATACATGCACTTAAATGCCCACACTCACGTATGAGCATAAAACCCTGATTATGGTAAGGTCCAATGAAACAGTCTCAGGCAGTGCTTTTTTTGTAAAAGAAAAAGGTGCCGGAACTCACACATGTCATACAACCTGTCTTGCTACCCTACAAGGTTCCATCCAAAAAAGGTGCCGGAACTCCGTTCTGAGTGTTCTATGACAAAAAAAGCCCTGGTCAGGTGAGGAATGGAGTTGCCAATTGTCAGCTATTCTCTAATTCACAAGGTCCGTGGAAAGTACATTCATTGAGCCACGCACCAGTTGTGGAAAACAAATCGGCCCTTAGGCTTGGTCAGCATTAACTTTATCCTGCATGTCAATATTAATCTCAGAGCTCAGTTGCAACAGAATTCCTCTAATCCTTGTGTTCTCTACACAATACTTCCACCAACAGCACCACAATTTCTCAAGCAAGGCTGTCAGACATTTTATAAAGCAGTTGCTGAAGCATGAAAACAAAATTAGAAACAAGGTTAAAGAGAGCAAAACTGGCAAGGAAGAAAAAAGATGGAGTGGAATGTGAGTGCACAGGCACGCACAAACACACACACACACAAACACACACACACACACACGTCATTTGAACTGTGTCTGAGCACTTGACCATTCTATGTATTCAAACACAATCTGGAAAAATTCTTCATGAAGATTTTAAACCATGCAACTAAATGGAACCATTGCATTTATGGGAAATCTGGGATGAAAAATACATGAAAACCTATACATTTCAATCCCTAATTTCTTTCGGTTTTAGGGAAATCATGTTCATTGCTTCCTTCTAAACATTATAAAAAGCGAACATAACCAACAATTTTTAAAGAAAGTTTATAAAATATGCATTTGGGGAGCTCATTAAAACATAAGGAGTCTATTAAGGAGATTTATTTATTCATTCAAGTTTGGATGCCACCTGACACAAACTGACTCTTCGTAGCTCACAACTATAAATAACATAAAAATACAGACAAAAAGGACAAAAGATAACCAGAAGAACTAAAGGGGCAAAAATGATATTGGCTACTACAAGCATTTGGTCAGTTTCATTTATTCTCGTGCCACTAAGAAACCTGGAAAACTTTTATCTGCAGTTAGGAAAATTAGCTCTTCAGTTTTTAGGAATTCTTCTTTTCGCAGGACTTGACTTTGATGTCAATCATATTTAGGCACCTGGAGGGGTATCTTTGCCTTCTCCCAGCAAGTGACCCCTTCATTTTTGGAGTTGGCAGAGCTAAGTAGACTTCTAACCCAGGGACAACTGCAGTGTCTGAGAGCACCTGGTCTGTCTTCTCTGATCTCAAGACTGTGATCTGATCTAAGGTGTCTTTTTGTGGCTGATCTGAATGTAGGGATTGACTAGGAATGTGTTGGGCCCAAACTAAACTGGATGCTCCCTACAGTAATTTCCCAATATGACTCTTATGCAATATATTTGTTCCATACAGTATTAACCTTGTGAACTCTAAAGCTTCTTCCTTCCGTTATGCATTCAAGATGGACAGTGATTAATATTTATATGTCACTTATATGTAAGAGTGTAGGTCTATACATATATTGTATATAGTATGTTTAAATGTGTGTTACGTATGTGTACACTTTGAGGGCAAGCAAGTAAATTTCATTTTTAATGTGTACCATTGTGCCCACAGTAAAAAATGACAATAAAGGTTATATGTCTGTCTGTCCATCAGTATGTCCATCCACCCATCTATCTTTCTATCTATCTATCTATCTATCTATCTATCTATCTATCTATCTATCTATCTATCTATCTATCTATCTATCTATCTATCTATCTATCTATCATCTATCTATCTATCATCTATCTATCTATCTATCTATCTATCTATCTATCTATCTATCAATGAGCTGTTAAGAAAAGAAGAACTTTTATTAAAATATTAACATTTTGCCTGGTTGGAGAGAATCTTGAGGCAGTTTGTCCCTGTGAAGTGGAAGAAGAAAAAAAGGCATGGGACCTTCTCTTTTCCACAGAGAGACTGCATGAATTGGGTATGTGTTGTTTAATGAAACGAAGGATTAGGGGTGACATGATACCATCTCCCAATGTTTGAGGAGCTGCCACAAAGAAGGGGGGGTTCAACCTATTCTCCAAAGCATCAGAAGGCAGGACAAGAAACAAAGGATGGAAATCAATCAAGGAGAGAAGCAACCTGGAACTAAGGAGAAATTTTCTGGCAGTGAGAACAATTAACCAGTGGAACAACCTGCCTCCAGAAGTTGTGAATGCTCCAACACTGGAGGCTTTTAAGAAGAGACTGGACAGCCATTTGTCTGAAATGGTATAGGGTTTCCTGCCTGAGCAGTGGGGGGTTGGACTAGATGACCTCCAAGATCCTTTCCAGCTCTATTCTGATTTATTGAGATGCCCATTTCACTCCCTTCTCTCTTTTTTAATAAAAACTCTGGTCCGGTTGGGAAAAACATCATGCAGTCTTTCTTTGTGAAGACCGAGACTCAGTTTGGTTGAAATAAGTGTTTAGACTGAGTGCAAAGTCTGTTATAATAAATAAAGTAATAAATCAGTTCAAGTAGCTTTTTTGGCTTTATTTTTGAACTTTTTATCTTTACCAGATTTTTCATCAGCCTGTGTGTTAAAGGCTGATCAATGTCGCTGCTGAAATATCGGTCTGCCAATAAATCATAGTTCTAAGGTATAATTATCTTACACGAAGGGATGTCAAAAGCTGTTAAATAGTCCAAAACGTTCAGGACTATTTAAATCATGAAAAGCCTTTAGAAATCTTCTGGATTCAAGAAAGTAATAACCAAAAAGGCGAAAATGTAAGAGGACTTTTGTCTCAGGCTTGGAGACCAATTCACTCAGAATGTATTGATTTTGGCAAATTTTGTCATTAACAGGATGTATGTGTATGTGTGCAGAGAACCTAATAACAAACCTAAAAGCTGACTTTGCACCCCAATTTTGCAAAAGTGGGGGGGGAGGGAGGGCGGAGTAGAGAAGAGGACTTTCACTTTCATCGAATCCCATAATTTCCAGATGCCAACCTGGAAGTGGCCTTAAAGAGCCAGGGCACTGCTATCTATGGGGCACCCCCTTTGAAGTCCTGCTGAAGGATCATTTGACACAGCCTGTGCTTTAATCCTACAAATGAATTTATGGAGTGTAAAATACAGCAATCTAAGGCTCTTCTTCCGCCTTTCTCTGGGCTGTAATGCTTTCTTTTATATGTCAAAAAGTGATTTTAAACATAATCTGAAATGCCGGAACTGCAAAGAATAGTATCTCAAGTTTTTTTTTTTCTTTTCTTTCTCATTTTGAACACAGGCTAAGTCTCAGTGGAGAGCAGTCAATTTACACCTGTTGGAAAAAAAAAACAACAACAACCCCTGATGCATTTACAATGTATTGTAAATGTATTTGTGTTTTTTCCCCCCTGACTTTGGAGGTCCTGGAAGATCAAGTGTAGCCACAATATCTAAACCTTACTATAAACGTGGTAATAAAAACAAGATGTGCCTCATTCTTTCTGCTGATTTGCATACAGGAAAAGCCACCTACTCAATGTCAGAAATGACATAAATCAAATTACTTGTTAACAGAAACAGAATCCTAAATAGGGGGAGTTTGTTTTAATTATCTTATTTAAAAAGTACATTTTTCAGAATGATGAAGAAAAGGCAACAGTGAACAAAGCAAAAGTACTGGCGCCTCGTAAATAGAACAACAGCGAAGCTATTGACTTAGTCTATTAAAGTAACTACAAATGTTAGTTTCACTTCTGATCATCAATGTTAATTTTATTATAGTTGGATTGTGTAGCAATTTTGATCTATGAGTATAGCAAATTGAGTACAGCAAAAATTATTAACCAGGAGAGCCAATAAAATTTCAATGATCTGTAAGCATGCATTGTAAACTTTTATGAAATCCCCATCCATCCATCCATCCATCCATCCATCCATCCATTCACTCATTCATTCTTTTTTCATTCATTCATTTATCTGTCATATTTGTAGGGCCACATCTCTCACAAAAACCTGAGTCTGGGTGGTGAACGACAGTGAATAAAAATGAAAAAGTGGTCAATGCATAAAAATAGTCATAATTAAAAACCGTGTAAATGCCGTTGGCTGAAAACGCCTCATCCCTGTATACGATCCAGATCTCATTGCCTAAACAGAACAGCTCCTCAGGATGCCCCACAAAACCCAGTTTGCCTTCTTCAGCTCTTTGCAGTTGGCACTGTCTTCTGCAGAGAAAGGAACAGACGTGCAGCCAAAGCTTTGTCTCCAATTCTAGTCAAACTTCCTTGCAATATTTTGGATAGCAAGGAGAGTTCCTTGACGCCTGAGGCTGGAGAGCCAAGAGAACTGCAGAGGGACTACCAAAATGATAGTCTAGGTTTTAAAATGCAAAAAAAAAAAAAAGGTCTTTCAACGGAAGGACTCTGACAGATGAGCTCCGAGAGAGAAGCATTGCCTCTTACTTTACAATTACTCTGTCAACACCATTCATTTCAATGCGCCAGTGTCATAAATACATAGATACAGAGCTCTGGAGCTTTCTTCTCCTGTTTCGTCTCCACTGATCAGACAGATATCCCAGTGACATTTCCCTCTGCTGGGATCTCTCAGTGATGTAAAATCTGTGCGTTGTGCTATGTGGGTATCCAAAAGGGGTGGCTGACCACCAGGTTGCCTCGGGACAAATTGGTTTTCTGTTCCTTCCTTTCCAGAGCATCTTTCAAATAAGGAGTGATATAATGGCTGGCCGTAGGCTTTCTTTGGCACCTGAAAACCAGGCCTTTGCATTGGACTAAAGAGAAGGAAAATAGGCTAAACAGGGATGGGAATAACAACAACAACAACAACAACAACAACAACAACAACAACAACAATAACAATAACAATAACAATAACAATAACAATAATAATAATAATAATAATAATAATAATAATAATAATTAATAATAATAATAATAATAATAATAATAATAATAATAATAATAATAGTAAAGTTGAAAGGGACCTTGGAGGTCTTCTAGTGCAACCCCCTGCTCAGGCAGGAAACCCTATACCATTTCAGACAAACAGCTGTCCAGTCTCTTCTTAAAAACTTCCAGTGTTGGAGCATTCACCAATTCTGGAGGCAGGTTGTTCCACTGGTTAATTGTTCTAACTCTCAGAAAATTCTCCTTAATTCTAGGTTGCTTCTCTCCTTGATTGGTTTCCATCAATTGCTTCTTGTCCTGCTTTTAGGTGCTTTGGAGAATAGCTTGACTCCCTCTTCTTTGCGGCAACCCCTGAGATATTGGAAGACTGCTATCATGTCACCCCTTGTCCTTCTCTTCATTAAACTAGACATACCCAATTCCAGCAACTGTTCTTTATATGTTTTAGCCTCTACTCCCCTAATCATCTTTGTTGGTTTTCTCTGCACTCTTTCTAGAGTCTCAACATCTTTCTTTACATCATGGTGACCAAAACTGGATGCAGTACTCCAAGTGTGGCATTACCAAGGTGTTATAATGTGGTATTAAACTTCATGTGATCTTGATTCTACCCCTCTGTTAATGCAGCCTAGCACTGTGTTGGCTTTTTTTGGCAGCTGTAGCACACAGCTGGCTCATATTTAAGGGATTGTCCACTAGGACTCCAAGATCCCTCTCACAGTTACTATGATTGAGCAAGGTACCAATGCACAAGTACTATACTGTACCTGTGCATTTGTTTTTTTTTTCCTTGCCTAAAAATGTAGAACCTTACTTTTTTCACCATGGAGTTTGATTTAAGAAATTCTCCCAGGGGTTCACCAATCTCTTTTTGCCCAGTTTAATAAGGGGCCACCTAATGATGTTGAAGTAGACTTTTTTTATATGACATCTGTTTATATCATGCATATATAGCCATTGCAAAGATAAACTAAGTATTTAAGGCATAGTATTCTCCTTTGACTGTTTAGTTGCTTCCTTTTTTTCCAGTATGACTTACCTATTCCAGTTCTCATATTTTAAATTCTGGTTTATTTATTTATTTATTTATTTATTTATTTATTTATTTATTTATTTATTTATTTATTTATTTATTTATTTATTTATTTATTATTATATTTATATACCGCCCTTTCCCGAAGGACTCAGGGCGGTTTACAGGGTGATTAAAACAAAAAATACAAAAGTTAAAAACAATTAAAAAAAATTATATCCATCCCTGAACAAATAAAACCCCAGTTAAAATTAAAATTAAAATTCTCAGATTATCAAATTGTGAAAAAGATGCCTACGAGGAATTTAAAAAAATAAAAAAAATAAAAATCTTACATTCCTAACAGAAGAAAATCAAACAGAGGGATAATAGTAACATCTATAGCAAAAATATGCAAAACTTGTTATTGTTCTAAAGGGAGAAGGATAGTAATATCAGACACATAAGTGTAACTCCTAAGAATGTTGTCAGGAGTGTCTTTTGCTCTCCTAGACATTGTAGGAGGAGACCAATGTTAGTTGCAAAAACTTATACACAATCTTTTCCAATTAATAAATTGTATTAAAAGGCATAAACTTTGATTTATGGCACTCAGTACCCTAAGATTACACTATTCATAGATGTTGTAAAACAGCTAAATTTCAGTGAGGTCGTGAAAACGATTGTTCAGAATTTTAAGGGTATGTGAGACTGGGAAGAGTAGCAATTTCCTACTCAGCTCTCATTCCCTCTATTCAAACTCTCTGTCTCTCTCAAAAAACAAAAACAAAAACCCCAAACCACAGTTTCACATCCCTTCCACTGAGGTTATCTCCTTACAGGATGGCCTCCTGCAGCCCTTCCATAGATTGAGAGGCCTGGGCTGAAGCCTTTGATCCTGCTCTAACTTGCCTAGCATGTATATAAATGGGCTTTTGGTTCTCATCTCCAGTTCCCTGTAATTCCAACAAAACTAATACAATGCGAGCAAATATTTCTCTCCACTTCCCTTTCTTCTCCTATGTTCTGCAGAGACCCAGGTTTCTTTGCTGATCCCAGTTGGCCTCTAGAAGTTGTAAAACAGACAGGAAAGTAAGATCTACCCTTTCTTCTAGCCTGGTCTTCATTTGGGCAAAGGGCTAAACCACATCTGATTTCCTTGTTTATTTCCTGCTTGCCTCTCTTCCCAGCCCCTCTTGCTGAAATGTAGATGGCAAAGCTACTGGAGGCAGGGTTGGTGTGTATTACCCCAAATCTATATTGCTGTTGATATTCATCTATTGCAGGGGTGTCAAACTCAATTTCATTGAGGGCCGCATCAGCATTGCGGTTGCCCTCAGGGGGCCGGGTGGGTATGGCCAGGATGGGCGTGGCCTACTGGGTGGGCGTGGCTAGAGTGCATATGGCCTACTGGGTGGGCGTGGCCAGCTCTACATCGTTCGCATCAAGGGTGCCTATGGGGGCCTGGGCAGGAGTGGGACAGATCTGAGGGTCTCTGGCAGAAGGAGGGTCTCTGGGCCAGGGCCAAGGCAGTGGGGGCCGGTCCCTCACTGTTTCCAGGATGGCTTCGCGGGCCGCATGAAACCACTTCACGGGCCTCATCCGGCCCCCGGGCCTTGTGTTTGACATGTCTGATCTATTGGTTCACCTTGGGTGGATTATTTTTCCCTTTCAACTTGCTTGTGTTTGCAGCAAACAGAAAATTGTCGCTGTGTAATCTGTAAAATCTCCAAAAAAAAAAAAAAAAAGTTTGGAGAGATTTTTCAGCCAATTGATCTCCCTAAGGCAGGGGTAGGAAACCTTGGCTCTTTTATGACTCATGGACTTCAACTCCCAGAATTCCTGAGCCAGCATGGCTCAGCTTGGAAACCTCTCCCTTTCCCCTCAGCGTGGCTGTCTCAGGAATTCTGGGAGTTAAAGTCCACGAGTCATAAAGCGGCCTAGGCCTAGGTCAGGGGTAGGCAACCTTGGCTCTTTTATGACCCGTGGACTTCAACTCCCAGAATTTCTGAGCCAACATGGCTCAGCTTGGAAACCTCTCCCTTTCCCCTCAGCATGGCTGGATCAAGAATTCTGGGAGTTGAAGTCCACGAGTCATAAAAGAGCCAAGGTTGCCTACCCCTGCCCTAAAGTTGCTCTCTCAGTTATTGAAAAAGGAAGGCATTGCTAGCACCCCCTTGCCCTAGGGAACCCAAAGATTAGGACATGGTTATTAATGGATGTAGGACCGAACAGGCGAAGAGGGATCTCCACTCAGCCAAAAGAACCAGAGGCCTCTGACTATGTGAATCCAATCAGCTAAAAAGGCAGCTCCCTTAAGGTGGTTTCAAAAGTTCAACATTACTTCTCTGTCCCATTGAAGCTGGGTCAAGGCACAGTTCCAAAGAACTGAGCGTGCCTTCCCTCCACTGATTTAATCAGAGTGTGTTTTATAGGGCTCAAAGCCCACCGTGGCATAGTTAGGAGTGGGGGAATCAAAGGTCACTGACTTTCTCAGGGTGTGCAGTTACAGGATCACACCCGACATGCTGCACATGAAAGCCAGAGTTTCTCTCAAATAATCCGGCCCAGTGACTCAGAACCTGGTAGGACAATCTGCTGGGGTTGCCCTAAATGAAAGGAGAGGAGAAGCTGCTCTGAATAATTCCTTGAGGTCAACCCATGGTTTGGTTTGGGGCATTGTCTTGCTTGCAAGGCTTCTGCCACTGTTGATCAAAGGACTGCATGCAAGCAAACCAGTATTGTTTTTCTGTATCAGTATTGTTTTATGGAAACATGAAACCCTCTTCTGTACCAACCCGTACTTTATTACCATCACCGATCCAGGAGAAAAACTGAGAGAGCCAGTTTGGTCTACTGGTTAAAGCACTAGAGTAGAAACCAGGAGATGGTGAGTTCTACTTCTGTCTTATCCATGAAAGCCGGCCGGATGGATTTGGGCCAATCACCAGGAAACAGTGAATTCTAGTTCCCACCTTAGCATGAAAGCTGGCTGGGTGACTTTGGGCCAGTCCCTCTCTCTCAATCCAATCCACCTCAAAGGTTGTTTGTTGTTCTGGGGAAAATAGGGGGAAGAAGCAAGAGTAGAATAAGGTAGAGTAGAGTAGAGTAGAGTAGAGCAGAGCAGAGCAGAGTAGAGTAGAGTAGAGTAGAGTAGAACTAGAAGGGGCCTTGGAGGTCTTCTAGTCCAGTCCCATGCTCAACCAGAAGACCTATACCATTCCAGAAAAATGGCTCTCCTGTCTCTTCTTAAAAACCTCCAGTGAGGGAGCACCTACAACTTCTGGAGGCAGGTTGTTCCACTGGTTAACTTTTCTCACTGTTATTTTTTATTTTATTTTAATTCCATTTATATCCCGCCCTTCTCCGAAGACTCAGGGCAGCTTACAAGCTTAGCAGTAGCCTTCATTCTATGTATATGCCTGCTTATTAGGGCTTTCACACACACACCCAAGTGGCATTAGGAAGTTTCTCCTTAGTTCTGGGTTGCTTCTCTCCTTAAATTAAGGAGAAACTCAATTCGATTAGTTATGTTTGCTGAACTGTTTACAAAAACAATAAAGGTGGGCTGTAAATGAAACAAATAACCAAAACACAAAAGCATGTAAGAGTATAATAATCAAGGGACAGAGGGTTTGATGGCATTTTCATCCCTGCCACACAGAACATAAGCCACAGTGCTGGTAATCATCTGCTTCTCTTAGGAAACCCATTTGCTATATGCAGATTTTGCTCAGCCGAAGGGCAGTTTCCTGACTGAGGGTCACCTATGGACCTCGCCAAGCTCAGCGTGGCCCTCCGTTTTTGCCTAGACTGGCTTCCCTTTTGCAACTTAGTAAGGTCTGTTCTCATTTACCAAAAAAGACATGGCTAAACAATCTAGGAGCACTGTTTGCCTTTGTTGGGAGGCAGACAGTAACGTGCAGAGCTGTCTGGTGTCTGCCTGGCACTCTGCCATTGGCCTCCCAAAAAGAGAAAACCCAACACAGCGGTCCGAGGCTCTGCATGCTTTTCCTGGAATGGTTAAGGAAGCTTTACAACCTACAATCTTCCACACAGCCTTCATCTGAGATCAGGCCCTGTCGAGAAGCTGTCCTTCCCTTTGGGGCTGGTGCTATGCACCCAGCTGGATGGATTTAAGAGAGGCCCAGCCTTTTTCCAGAGCATCGTGAGACAAGGGGTGCTGCTGCTGCAGCTGATGATGATAAATAGATCCAGGTAGAAGACTAATTAGAGGAAAGAAAAAAAATAAAGACGAGACAGAAGAAACTGCTGTTTCCCAGATTGATAAAAGCCAGGATACAGTAAACGATTCCAAAAGGAAGATAAAAGAGTGGGGAGGGGACTTTTGAGAGTGTTAACTCATTCTCTCCCTCCTAACATCCTGACCAAGTTTCCCTTTCCAAAACTTCCATTTGCATTTCAAGAGAAATCTGGCCTGGCCTGGTCTTGAAATGCAAATTGCTTCCTCCCCCCCCTCCCCCCCAAAAAAGTGATTTATGTGGAGACGGGTGGTAGAAATAAAGAGTAGCTTTTGGAAGCCCAGCCATGAAGCAACAATCGGGAGTTTCATTAATTTCCCACAACCCCAAACATAAATTACTTCTTGGGCTTCCGTTTCAAGAGAAGTCTCCATTGAGACGAATGTCAAACCCAGGACAGGAAGAGGAAGAGTTACTCTCCGCCATATTGCTTGGTCAGGCTCCAAAAGACTGATTTGCATTGTAAAAAAAAAAAAATAAGGGACGCAATTATACCTCCATGTGTTAATTGGGTTTACACATTCGTGCCACTAATGTCAGTGCTCTGGTTTGATCTCCACCCGGCTGAATGCCTGGAAGGCCTCAGAGGGGTCTTTGCCACTTTGAAGAAAACTTGTACAAATGAAGAGCTGGTGGGTCAGGGCTTTGCACTGGAAGCCAGAAAAGGTCCATTCACACCATCTCCTTGTTTCTCTCCAGCCCCTTCCCCCGGTGAGGACAACTTCACCAACAGTTGCTGGGATTGGCAATAAATCTCTGGCCACACAAAATGAATGAAAGAACTGTAAGAAGGAGGGCAGGAAGGCCCATTTGTCTGCTGCCCAGAGAAATTGCCTGGTAATTTGGTTAGAATTAAACACCCTTCCCTCAAGAGAGTGGGAGGAATAAGACATCACCGATCTCCAGTCTACACCTGCAGCAGTTCCAAAAAGGTTCCACAACCAATTGCACCCTGATTCAGGTGACCCTGAGGGCACAGATAAACTACTCCTCCTCCTCTTCCTCCTCCTCCTCTTCCTCCTCCTCCTCCTCCTCTTCTCTTCTTCCTCCTCCCCTCCTCTTCATACACCTTCTCTTCCTCCTCTTCTTCTCTCCTCCTCCTCTTTTTCCTCTTCCTCTTCCTCCTTCTCCTCTTCCTCTTCCTCCTCCTCCTCTTCTCCTCCTCCTCCTCCCCTCCTCCCCTCCTCCCCTCCTCTTCATACACCTTCTCTTCCTCCTCTTCTACTCCTCTTCTCCTCTTCCTCTTCCTCCTCCTCCTCCTCCTCCTCCTCCTCCTCTTTGAGACAACTATGAACCGGATGGTTGAGAATCTGCACAAATTGCCTAGTAGCCCTCAAATCTTTACAGTGTTGCCAGAAAGAACCTAGATCTTCGCATTATCATCATCATCTTCATCACCACCACCACCACAATCATCCCCACCGTCTTATATAAAACTGTGATAATGCAGCATAGAACATATAAAGATTTAACTGTAAAACAAGTAGAAGCCCCACAAAATGGTAACATCCTAAACCTAGGATAACTAGATCAATGAGGCACAAAGCAAGAGATTTATAAGTCGCATCCCGCAATGGTGCAGAGGAAATTTAAATGCCAGTGCCTTTATCTAATCTAATCTAATGGGTTCAACCAGTCAACATAAATATTTCTGGTGGAGGATATGGCCAGTCAGCTTGGGCTAAAGCTGTCAGTTAACCAAAGTCCTTTTTTACAAGTTTTTGTGGTATATTTGCAATGCACGCACAAACACACATATTTCCTGAAACATTCAGACAAGGAGCAAAAGCTATTACTAAGGTGAGATGTGCTGCCATTCTGGGATTTTTTTAGGAATGGCAACTATGCTGGAGAATTGCAATAAATAAATATATTCACACAACTAAGTCTGGAGTCTCACATAGCCCAGCAAACGCATACGTGGTCCTACTTCGAAAAGAGGTGGAAAATGTAACTGCCTTGTGAAACTCATTCAGGGAATACTGTAGAATAAAAGCTTGGGTTTTTTTTTTTTTTTGGTCTTATATAGGAGAATTTGTTCTCAAGCAATTCCAGAAATTCTCTTTTCATTCTGGCAAAACAGGCAGGGAAAAAAAAATATTTTGAATGCACAAAATAAATTCTAGTTTCCTTTCAGCCCAGCATTAATTAATTAATTAATTAGTTCATTCACAATTTTTGAATAGCTTTGTTATTTTTTTTCCAACTCCACAGTTGCCACATTCGTGCATGCATACATAAACTGCTGATGTTACATGAAACCTAAATATTTGGACTGATGGTCCAACTCACATTTCCATAGATCAGTCTGTTCTCTCCCATTCCCTGATTCATTTCCATTTTTAAAGTAAAAAAAAATCACCATTAAACATTGCAACATAATTTCTTCATCCAGGTTTGGCATTGTTAAAGCCTCTCCCGTGTTGTCTCATTCTTGACAAATGTGGGCAGCCAGATCCCCCCAAACCCAGCATTCTGGAGAAAGGATCTTGTATATTTTCAGATTTCTCCTTAGGGGCCAGTTTATTTTCTGCAGAGTGTGGCAGTATTTTCATGGTTTAAGATAAGCAGATAATGGAGTTTGTTTTTCACTGGGTCTATAGTAGCCTCTGCAAGAGACTCAGTGGCTCAGTGGGTTAGGACGCTGAGCTTGTTGATCAGAAGGTTGGCAGTTTGGCTAGAACTGCCTAGAGTCGGAATCGACTAGCACGCATGTGCGGGGGAGCCTTTACCTTTACCTATAGTAGCCTCTAGCTAAACTTGGCTCAAAAAGCTGTGTAGGTTTAGACTTGGTTACTACTACTTCTTCAGAAAATCATCTTGAAATCCCAGAATCTATAGATTCAGATACGGAAGCCAAATTAAGCAATCTAGAAGGAAATGGCAAACCATATCTCTGTTGTGGCCAACACACACCTACAGAAAATTGTCCATGAAATCATCAGGAGATGAGCTCATTTTGGATGGATCCAGTATGTTGGGGTGTTAGAGATTTCTGATTCCCCCCCCCCATTTTTTCAGCAGCATGTCAACGCTGCTAACATCGGATGTTCTTGCTTTGACAACATATGGAAATGCAGCCATTTTCCTTCTTATGTTTTACTTTTAGAGTTAGAAATAGAAGATACTGGGGGGAAAGGAGGAATGTGTAGGGGGGTTAGTTAGACATACTGTAACAATATGGCAGTAATATAAGAGTCAAGGTTTTCTGAAATAAGAGATGATAAGAAATGGCGGGTTGGAGGACTGGAGGGAGGGAAAGTCTACGTTTCAAATTAATTGGAGAATGCGATTTATGATTGTAAATTAGAGGAGGGATATGTGCTAGATACTATGTGTTCAGGGGAGGGGAATTCAGATTTGGGCTTCAGCTATGTTTGTGCCAATGTTAAGCTACTCGAATAAAGATTCTTTAAGGTAAACAATGCCTCAAAGTTCTTTGAAGAGTTTCATCTGTCGGAACCATGAAACAGCATTCATGGAGTGGGAGTAGGTTAGACTGATTTAAGCTGCATTGGGCTGTCATAAAGAGTCACCATCTGTTCTTTCTATTTGCATCCCATTTTGATGGGGAGTACCTGAGCTTCCCACCTAGATATCGAACCTGCAAAGTGGACATCTATGGGATGTTGAGATACCAGGGCCTCTCTCGTGTGTTCCTTCAATGCTCTGTGGTTTTAAATTGTTCCATTTATGCAGAATGGCTTCAAAGGCCTTTGGGGTGTTCCACTGCCTAATAAAGAGAAAACAGGAAGGGGGAAAAGTTGCATTTGTCTTCAGCCACCTCTAAGTGAAATTAGACTGATTTGTTTGCCTTAGTCAGAAGCACTGGGAAAAATCAATGGAAGGTAATAAGCCAGGATGAGAAGTTGCTCTGAGCTTCTCTCGTGATAAACTGCACTGGGAAATTATCAGTCTCAGCAAAGCCATTTGAAGGAGCAGTTGGCTCTAACAAACCAAACTCAGTGAGACTGAAAAAACGGATCCAATACTTGGGGTTTCCTTGTGATTCTGTTCAGATGCCAGCATTGGCTTTGAAACCGATCAACCCTGGGATGTTGGTTTGACTTTTCCAAAGGCAAAATGTATTACATGCATGACAATGAGAAAACCTGAATCCTGATGAGGCATTCATCAAGATGATGTCTAAGTGATTGGAAGTGACTGCAGTGGAAACACCTCTTCCCAGGGGCCTTGAGGGGGCCATCAGAAATGTCAAGATGGTGGTCCAGCATGCGGTCAGAGCCTCCCTCCTTTTTTATATGTGTTACATGTACATATATAGGGACACAGTGGCTCAGTGGGTTAGGACGCTGAGCTTGTCGATCAGAAGGTCGGCAGTTTGGCGGGTCGAATCTGAGTGCTGCGTAACAGAGTGAGTGCCTGTTACTCGTCCCAGTTTCTGCCAACCTAGCAGTTCGAAAGCACGTAAAAATGCAAGTAGAAAAATAGGGACCACTACCACTACGGTGGGAAGGTAACAGTGTTCCGTGCACCTTTGGCGTCTAGTCATGCCGGCCACATGACCACGGAGACGTCCTCGGACAAGCGTCCTCTTCGGCTTTGAAACGGAGATGAGCAGCGGCCCCTAGAGTCGGAAACGACTAGCACACATGTGCGGGGGAACCTTTACCTTTACCTTTTTACATGTACATATAAACAAAAAGGGCCAGAACTTTAGCTTTCCAGCTGCAGCCACCTGTAGGCATTTTGCGTTTCTGTCTTTGCCTCTGTCTCCCTCCTTCTGATTGCAATTTGTAATGAAGAAGACTCAAGGTTTGAACTAATCAGAACCAGAAAAAAATCAGGAATTAGCAGTGATGCCAAATCATTATGGCATTATGCAGCTTTCCATGGAGGAGAGTTTCTAAGTTCCAGCTGCACTACCTTGAATTCCTTCTTATTTTCTCTGGCCTAATGAGCTGAGCAATGTTGAAGTCCATTTAATGCATACCTGCATTGCACCCTTAAGCTACTTCTATCCTGTGCTGCTTGCCAGATGGATTTAAAATGAGTTAAGACAATTTTTTCCAGATTTGGATGACTTGGCAATGATTTCTCACAGCTCCAATCAACCAGAAGGCCTCACTGGACTATCTATCTATCTATCTATCTATCTATCTATCTATCTATCTATCTATCTATCTATCTATCATCAGTGGACAATCTATCTATCTATCTATCTATCTATCTATCTATCTATCTATCTATCTATCTATCATCAGTGGACAATCTATCTATCTATCTATCTATCTATCTATCTATCTATCTATCTATCTATCTATCCATCCATCCATCCATCCATCCATCCATCCATCTATCTATCTATCTATCTATCTATCTATCTATCTATCTATCTATCTATCCATCCATCCACTATCTATCTATCTATCTATCCATCCATCCATCCATCCATCCACCCTCTATGTATCTATCTATCTATCTATCTATCTATCTATCTATCTATCTATCTATCTATCTATCCATCCATCCATCCATCCATCCATCCACCCTCTATGTATCTATCTATCTATCTATCTATCTATCTATCTATCTATCTATCCATCCATCCATCCATCCATCCATCCATCATCTATCTATCTATTTATCTAATTTCTAAAGTTGCCCATCTTACGTGCAACAAGGCAACTAGACAAATGCATATTCCATATTGTCAGGTTACCTTTCCAAATCAACTGCTGCTTTTAATTCACTTCTCTGTTTCTACATTGGCTGAAGTTTCCTACATCTTGGGAGGCCGGTGTGTGGTGTAGTTGGTTCACATGGTGTGGTAGGATGGAGGGTTTGTTGTCACTGTGTGTTGGGGGGAGAGAGCACGGGGGGAGGCTCAGCTAATCTCAATGTACACATGTTGTACTTTAACAATAAAGGTTTATTATTATTTTCAGCCCTTTACGCTCCCACTCCAAATGCTGAGTTCCAATAAAGACCCACCCACAGAAGGAGGGGGATTGGCTTTCCTGGCACAGCAGGGGGCAAATTGCCCAGTGGTGAAGTCACAAGGGATTTTGGTGATCCTGCTGATGCTTTTCATGCTGTTTTCTGCTATAACGCAAACTGTTTTTGAGGTCCCTCTAATTTCAAGAAGGCATTTTGAGAAATAAATAGGATTATGCTCATTAGGTTAATGGAGTGTACCGCAGAGGTCTTTGGATTTTAATCCATAAAAAGATAGTACCCCACTAATAGAGATGTAGTAAATATAAAATCAAGGACAGACTAGCAAAATGCACACATACATATCTATGTGTAGGTAAGCAATAGTATACAAAGCACAGAAAAAAGCAAAAGGATTAAAAAGCGGCAATGAAGAAAAAGACAGGAAATCAATTAGGTCATTGCACATAAGGCCAAGAATATCAACATCAATACCCATCGTGACTTTGGTCAACTGAAGCATCCATGTAAAGCTTTTCAGTAAGATAAAGAATGAGAAGGCCAAGTTCCTGGCCTCACTTGTTCCTGTGCTGCATGTAGTAATCCATGCTAGTGTGAGGTCAGTATGGATCAGGTTTAACACATTTTGGACACAAATGCTACTGAACCCCATTTTTATCCTAAGGATGTTACCCTCTCTCTTGGGTAAGCTTGGATGTCTAATTTAGTGGCTACCTTACAAATATTTATACTTTTCCCCAGAGGTATGAGCAGGAATTGACACATTTGATTGCCAAAGTAAACCATTTTATCAAACCAGAGGAACAAAAGGGGATTTTACAAGACTATAAAGAATTGCCCTGGTGGGTTTAACTATGAGCTCCATTGAATTTATTGAACTGAAGTATGGAATTCACTCTAACCTAAAGATACACAAAGAACCAATTGCCTCAACAACACAAACTCAGTGAAAGATGTTGAATCTTTGCACTAGGCAACCTTGGCTCTTTTATGACTCGTGGACTTCAACTCCCAGAATTCCTGAGCCAGCATGGCTCAGCTTGGAAACCTCTCCCTCTTCCCTCAGAATGGCTGGCTCAGGAATTCTGGGAGTTGAAGTCCACGAGTCATAAAAGAGCCAAGGTTGCCCACCCCTGTACTACACGTTGATGATATAGTACCTATTTCTGTGAAACTGCTGACTTGACAATAGTTTTCCCAATGTATTGATAGAAAACAGTTATAAATGAATGTTTGCATTACATTTTGCTCACATGGGAAAACAAGCAACATGGCATGAGCTTAGGATACCCTATTTCAGCCAATTGTGATCTCATTCTAATTTATCCCACAAGATTGTTGTGATGCTAAATTGCATCTATGAAGGCCACAAAGGGGTATAATTCAATAAAGAATGAATTAATTTACTAGTGATACAAAGAATGTTGAAGATTGATAGTCAATTGAAACTAGAATTTCTTTTCTTTTTCTTTTTTTGCTGGGCTAATGGATAGAAATTAGAAAAGAGTTACAGAGGATATTTTTGCATATGGTAACTGCTGAGAGATTATTAATGGAAAGACTCTGAAATACTTACTTCAGAGGAATGGATGGAGAAGAGGACAGAATTAGTAAAGATAGCAAAATTAACTTGTTTGCTAAAAGAAAAATCAATAACTGCATTTATTACTGACCCCTTATGGACCTTTTCCTGAAAAAAATGTGCACATTATTTATGGGTTTGATGATTAGAAAGAGTAGACTATAGAAAAAAAGAGGAAATTATGTTCTAAAACCTAAAGGTACTTCTAACTGCTGTTAAGATAGGAAGTTTTTTTTCCTCTCCTCTCCTCTCCTCTCCTCTCCTCTCCTCTCCTCTCCTCTCCTCTCCTCTCCTCTCCTCTCCTCTCCTCTCCTCTCCTCTCCTCTTTCTGTCTTTTTTACTTATTATTTTATTTTATTTTCAAAATTTGTATTTGCATATAAAATTTACTCAAGTAGATTTTCATACCAGCCTGTCACAGACATTTAAAGAAAGTTAAGTTATAAAATCTAAATAGAAAGTAAGGTGAGATGAGAAGAACTCATGTCCAAATATAAAATTAAAAATAAGAGCTAAGCCCTTAAAAGACCACAAGGTAAGGTAGTTCCACAAAGGCTATAACCACAATATATATAAAAAACAATCTTTAAAAGTTCCCTGGACAAACTGCAGAGGTGTCTAGAGCATGGGCTCAAAAAAAAAAATCAAGATGGCAGCCACAAGTGTATGATCAAAGACTAGCCTTTTTTTACCTGCATTGTCAGTTGTTCAGTCAGTCACCATCTTGTCTTTGACTTTGCTCCCTCCTCCATTAGGTGCCCTGGCAAAGCCTTTTCCAGAAGTCTTTTTCACAGGTCAACAGACTCCCTTATTGATCTATGAATTTGCTAGTTAGGGACATGCAAACTTATGAATTGTAATCCATCAAAGCTCTGACTACTTTTTTTAATGGGAAAAGAGACACACATAAAAGCACAAATACACACAGAGAATTTTCCAAGAACGACATGTTTGCTCCCTAAAAGATTCCTTTGCAGACAGATCCACGTGGGTGACATGATAGGTTAACTGTTTTTAATGTTGTAATCTAATAATAGGTAAGTGCTAGAAAAATGAGATACAAATTACAGTGTAGTACATAAACAAAATGGGACACGGTGGCTCAGTGGGTTAGGATACTGAGCTTGTCGATCAGATGGTCAGCAGTTTGGCTGGTTAAATCCTGAGTGCCGCGTAACAGAGTGAGTACCTGTTACTCGTCCCAGCTTCTGCCAACCTAGCAGTTCGAAAGCACAGAAAAAATGCAAGTAGAAAAATAGGGACCAGTATGTTGGGAAGGTAACAGCGTTCCGTGCGCCTTTGGCATCTACTCATGCCGGCCACAGTGAAGTAGCCGAAGGACCACTCGGGACGACAGGTTACTTAACTAGGGTTTATTTTGGAACAAGGCAAAAGGCAGAATAACTTGTCCGGCTTTTATAGCCGGCAGCTGTCAGTGTAGTCCAATCAGGATCGTTTCTTTTGGCGCCGCATCTAGCCGGACCAATCACCGCCGTCTTGTCTCTGACAGTTCTTCTCTCCGCATGGTGAGCCGGCTTGGTGTTTTGACAGCCGCGAGCTGTCAAATGGCTGCGCCTGCGTCCTGGCGGGGAACTTTGACAGCTGTCAAAGTTCCCGCGTGTTCCCCTGTCAGTGGTGTTTACCTCATGGAATAAACGGAATAAACGGTTCTAACTTGTTGATAACGTTTGTACACATATATATTACACCCATGACCACGGAGACGTCCTCGGACAAGCTCTGGCTCTTCGGCTTTGAAATGGAGATGAGCACCGGCCCCTAGATTCGGAAACGATAAATCACGCATGTGCGGGGGAACCTTTACCTTTACCTTTTACATAAACAAAATCTCCAACTGTTTGTTTTAAACCCTATCCCACCAACCCCAGAATCAAATAAAGAGCCTTGTCTTGGATTCTGATAACCAAGGGAAGAGGTGGGTCCAGTTATCACTAATAAAATCCCATTTTTTTTATTTGATTGCAAAGAATTTGCAATGGACCCTTCTTTATAGGAAGTCTGACAATCTGTAATTTCAAAAAAGGGATATTTTTTTGTTGCTCTTGTTATCTTTCAAACGGATTCGTGATGATCTGTCAGTCCCTGGAGGGGAAAAAAAATCAACAATGATCAAGCTAGAAGCAAAATGTCTCTTGTTCCTTCCATTTATCTCCTGTCCCCAGAAGGAATAAATCCATTAAGTTTGGGCCCTTTTGTATTTCATTACAGAATTCTTTTAAATTAATGGTTGGGCATGTGCTTGGGCTTGGAAAAACACCTGTTTAGCTAAGCTGCACTAAAAAAGGAAAAGAAACAGCAGAATGGAAAAGAGAGTTAGGCATATAAATCTGAGCACAGCTTTCCCTGCTACTGTTCCTATGAACATTTCCTAGCCAGCAATAACTGGGCTTGATTTATTTAACCTATTATAACAAGGGGAATATTCCAGATTTGTATCAGAGACTGTTTTTTTTTGTTCCCCCCCCCCCTCTCTCCCCAAAGTATTCTCCAAAGTGACCTGGCCCATGTTGTTGATTTAGATTCAGCCTATCCATTTGTCAGCCCGGAGTGGACTCTCTTAGTGTTTGCCAAACATGTCACTTTTCATTGTAGGCGCTCAAATGCAACTTCCTTTTATGTGACTGCTTCGCTTTGCAAATCACATGTCATGCAGATCGTATTAGAGTGTGCATGTATTTGATTAACAGGTGACCTCTAGAGTCATCAGATGGGTCCTTGAATACTGTGGCACTTGTTATCTGCAATGGCATTGCCCCAGCAATTCAGATTGCTTTGTCCGTCCTGGGTTTTACCAGACCCAGGGGGTGAAGCGTGATGGCTTTTGTGTTGTTTTGTGTTATCAAGTCTTGTTCTTTTGTGGCATTGAGCTTTCATGGTGGCCACGCCATGCAAATGAGATATGAAAAAATATGCCAAAATATATGGTTTTTTTTATAAAGACCAGGCAGTGTTTGACCAGATGCTATTGTCTTTAGATGAAAAATTGATTTTAAAAACTCTATAATTTTTTTGTTAAACTTAAAGATGGAAGATGAACAAGTTAAAGAAACAATGATAACATGGGCAAAAAACTTTGGGCACAATGTAGAATTAGAAAAATGGCAAAACTTATGAGAAGTAAATTATAAAATGATAAGGGCAGCTACCTATAAAGAAAATTTATATAAAATGTTTTATAGATGGCATTTACTACCTGCAAGATTAGCAAAAATGTTTAAAAACATGTCTAGCAACTGTTGGAAATATAGGCAAAAGCCAAGCACATACTATCACCTTTGGTGGATATGCCCCAAAGCAAATATATATATATATATATCTGGTCAAAAATACATATGTGGTTAGAGAAAATGTTAGGAAAACATGTAGAATTTAAGCTGGAACTATTTCTTTTAGGTATAATCACAGAAAACTATAATAAAAATTGTAAATATTTAATATTCCATGTACTAACAGCAGCAAGAATTACATTTGCACAGTATTGGAAAAATGAAGAAACACCAACGGAAGAAGACATAATTAGGAAAATTTTGGAGCGTGCGGAAATGGATAGGCTTACATTGAAAATGAAAGGGAAAGAAGATACAGAATATTTTCAAATATAGGATAAATTTTACAAATGGCTAGACAAACAAAGTAGCGAGTAGGAATGGAAGTTGTATTATTATTAAATATGTGGAGACAGAAAACATGTTGGTTATTAAGCACTTATTAAGATTTGTAACTATAAAAAATTATATATATATATATATATATATATATATATATATATATATATATATATATATATATATGTAGATCTTTGGTCATTCGGGTTTTTTCCCACATAGAATTGAAGGTATAAGAGCAACGTTTCGACGAAATCTCATCCGTCATCCTCAGGCTGGTGGCTTCAGCTTCGTTCTCCCAGAAGAACGAAGCTGAAGCCACCAGCCTGAGGATGACGGATGAGATTTCGTCGAAACGTTGCTCTTATACCTTCAATTCTACGTGGGGAAAGACCCGAATGACTATATATATTGCTTGTTAACTATTTAGATTACTTTGCTAGGCCCCAAACATGGGACAAATCTTTATTTCCTGTTTCAGCCTAACCAAAGGCCATCAACATGCAGTAGTCACAACAGTGACAGCTCATATTTGTGTAAATTTTAGATTGCTAACAAAGAATTAAAGGGAGACTGATATGCATTTCAAACTTATTTGTTTTCATCAGTCAGCCATACCCTTCTGAGATTCGAACCTGGGCTGATTGCACATTAGGCAGTTGTTTTAACCTCTAGGCCACAAGCTCTATCTCACTTTGTTAGCTGAGAAGCAAGGGAGATATGTGTTAAATGCTTGTTAACTATTTAGATTTTATATATATATATATAATAGTTATATATATATATATATATATATATATATATATATATATATATATATATATATATATATATATATAATAGTTAATATATATATATATATATATATATATATATATATATATATATATATATATATATATATATATATATATATATATATATATGTTTTCGTAGATTCTCGCGGGTGTCTGTATGTGTAGGTCTAGAGTCTCGGGTTTCTTCCCGTGTTCCTTTCATCTTCAGAAAGTTGTGGCGACGTTTCGACGAAATCCCATCCGTCATCATCAGGCCGGAGTATTCCTCCTGCTGCTTTCAGGAGCAATGTGTGGTCTGTCTGTTCCTTTCCTTTCAACTGCCGGTGGGGCTGTGTTCCGACTGGGTGGAGGCGTGGCTGCTTTCTGATTGGGTGGGGGTGTCTTCCGACTGGGTGGAGGCGTGGTTGTCTTCTGATTGAGTGGAGGCGTGGCTGTCTTCTGATTGGGTGGATGTGTGGTTGTCTTCCGATTGGTTGGAGGCGTGGCTGTCTTCTGATTGGGTGGGGTGTGTTCTGAATGGGTGGGGTTTTTTGTTGTGTCGTAATATCCTGAGTGTTGTGATTTGGTGTCTTGGGGAGTGGGCTGTGTAGTGGCCTCCAGAGCTTTGGCTTGGCTCCGAGTTCGAGGACCCGCCATGCATCTCTGGTATGGGTCAGTCAGGTTCGTGTGTGCATTCTTCTGCTTGGGTGATAGCACTTTTGCTTGACTTGTTCTATCTTCTGTGTGGGAGAGTTTTTGTTCTGGGTGTGGATGAGTCTTGCTGGGGCTGGTGGCATTTGGGGTTGTTTGTTGGTTTTTTAAATCCTTGTTTGCTGAAATTCGTTTGTCTATCAATGCTGGTTTCCAAATGGCATGTAGGCGGGAGGTGTCGTCTCGCTTGTTCATACTGTCTGGGTGTTTTTCTATTTCAATGGCTTCTCTGATTATTCTGCTATTGAGATGTTCTATTTTGGCGATTGTTTTTGTACCTTCAAAATTGATGTTGTGTCCCGTAGTGTTTATGTGTTGTACTAGTGAAGATGTGCGATCTTTCTTCTGTACTGAGTTCTTATGTTCTTCTACACGTACCTCTATTCTTCTGTTAGTCTGTCCGATGTATGTTGCTGGACAGGAGGCGCATGGGATTTGGTATATGCCCTGGTTTTCCAGTTCTATTTTGTCTTTGGGATTTCTCAGGATGGTTGATATCTTTCTGTCAGTGTTAAATGTGGTTTTGATGTTATGTTTGCGTAGTACTTTACTGATTTTGTCGGTTGTTCCTTTTATGTAGGGCAAGATGGCTCGTCCGTTGTTCTGTTCTTCTTCTTGGGTGTTTTTCTGTTTCGGAGTCTGCTGCTGAATTATATTGGTGATTTTGTTTTTTTGGAACTTGTTTGCTGTCAATATGTCTGTCAGGGTGTGTAGTTCTGTTTGTATATGTGTTTCATCTGCAAGGCGTCTGGTTCTTGTTATTAGTGTTTTGGCTACTGAATTTATTTGTGCTGGGTGATGATGTGATTGCGCATTGAGGTAACGGTTGGTGTGTGTTTTCTTTCGGTAGACTGTGTGTCCTAGGGTTCCGTTTTGTTTTTTGTATATAAGTACATCCAGGAAAGGTAACTGGTTGTTTGTTTCAATCTCCATGGTGAATTTTATTTTGGGATGTAGGCTATTCAGGTGTGTTAGGAAGTTTTCTAGCTCCTTTCTTCCGTGGGGCCAGATCACGAAGGTGTCATCCACATATCTGAGCCACAGTTTTGGTTTGTTTGTAGTCTTTTCTGGAGCGTTAGTTTCAAATTCTTCCATGAAAAGGTTGGCGATAACTGGTGATAGAGGGGATCCCATTGGTGTGCCTTCTATTTGTTTGTATCTATGGCCTCTGTGTATGAAGTATGTGTATTTTATTTTTATCATTTGCTAGAAGGAAAACATGGCTTCCTTGGAATTATATTTTGCTTTTATTGCTTAAATAAAAAGACAGCCACGCCTCCAACCAATCGGAAGACAACCACACATCCACCCAATCAGAAGACAGCCACGCCTCCACTCAATCAGAAGACAACCACGCCTCCACCCAGTCGGAAGACACCCCCACCCAATCAGAAAGCAGCCACGCCTCCACCCAGTCGGAACACAGCCCCACCGGCAGTTGAAAGGAAAGGAACAGACAGACCACACATTGCTCCTGAAAGCAGCAGGAGGAATACTCCGGCCTGATGATGACGGATGGGATTTCGTTTCGTCGAAACGTCGCCACAACTTTCTGAAGATGAAAGGAACACGGGAAGAAACCCGAGACTCTAGACCTACATATATATATATATATATATATATATATATATATATATATATATATATATATATATATATATATATATATATATATATATATATATATTATATAAGTCTTGTTCTTTTATGGCTCTTATTAGTTTTATCAGACCATGCCAATTGACTGGTGATTTTGTTGTTGTGGTTGTTGATTTTATTGTAAGCCACCCAGGGTTGATTGAGTTGGGCAGCTGTACAAATCTGAACGAATGGGCATGAATATGTTTTACATGTTTGATTCTATTGGGATGGTCCTAGATGATGAATCTGGATGTAATTTAGAAATAGTGTTTAAAATTGGACTTGCTGTGAAAAAGAAATCTGATACTTTAATTTGTTTAACACTTCAGGGAAAAAAAGATGCTTAACATTATAATTTAATTCTTGTTGCCTTGTGCAAATGACTTTGTATAGCAAGGATGACTGGCAAATACATCTCATAGGCAATCTATTTGAAGTCTGTTGTAGAAATATTTCTGCAAACTACATTTAAGAGGGACTGTGTTCAACTGTACTTTAGTGATAAAAGAGTGTATGGTGGTTGCAAAATAAAAAAAATTGGTAGAGTTCATAAGTTTGGGCTTATTAGCTGAGCCTGGTTAGTACTCAGTACTACTGAACTGGAACGATAAAGCATATTCCAGAAGAAGTTGAACACATCTAACACATCCAACAACTTTGTAGATGTGTCCACAAGGTCACCAGGAGATGAATTCAACTGGGAGGAGATTTTATTTTTATCATTTGCTAGAAGGAAAACATGGCTTCCTTGGAATTATATTTTGCTTTTATTGCTTAAACTTTTGATAAGACTGGGCACGTTGGAACACACTGCTGTTCTGGAGCTCCCTCATACAGTGTCTAAATTGGTCATATTTCTTAAAATAGCTGCTCCTCTACAAGATGTCACTGACAGAGGGACATGAGGCATGTTTTTCACCGTATTAGATGAAATTCATGTTTAGTGGCCAGCATTTGGAAGTTTGGGCCACTCCCTCAGTCTTGCTCACCTCACAGGGGGTTCTTGTAGGGAAAATAGAAGGAGGCATTGTGCAAGTTCCTTGCCTGGAGTTATTTACAGATATAATAAAGGTGGGATGTAAATACTGCAAATAAATAAATAAAAAGTCTATATCTATCAAATTACAAAGCACTCTAATATGGCGAATCAAAGTCCATGTGTGTAAACATGTATATTTATGTTATGTATTGAGTTCCTAATGACTGATGTAGATGGATTGCGACATTTAGAAATTCCAAATAAGGGATAGAATTTGCAAGTTCAGAATATTTTTCTCATTCGCAAGTTACACTGCTAAGGTCCAGCCCATGGACAAGTGTGAATATATAAGGTGTTTTTTTCTATATATTTTGTCTTCCGCACCCGGAACTATATGTCAGGTACATTAAGCTGTTTTGACAGCTGATGAGACAGGGGATGAAGCTTCATGTTAATTAGCCAGTGGGCAAATGATACTGAAGCTGACCAAATGAGACTTTCAAATAGGGTGCTGATCTAAGGCTTGCTGGCATTTTGTCACACAGCCACGGCAAGTCTGGGCACAGCCATGGATGAACGAATGCTATTCCTGGAAAGGCAGATGGCAACCACCCAGCCTGGCTCACCCTGACACTGATTAACAGCTGAGCGAACTATGAAAGGCAGCTTTATAAAGCCCCATTGAGATTCCAGGGGAATAGAGATGTGGGCATATGTCAAGCTATTGAGATGTCAGCTGAATGGGAACCAGGGTGTCATCCAACAGTTATTGCAATTCCGGCCTAATAGGTATCCGTGCTAAAATTAGTGTGAGCTGAAGTAGGCGGATGAAATGCTACAGCAAAAACGCAAAGGAAGTCAAAGCCACAATCATGTCCTCTCTCCCCAGTTCTGCTTTTCAAACACTGGCCTGAGGTTCTGCTTCATACTCTTAAATTAAAGATGATTTAATTTAAATTAAGATGAGTGATGCAGGGAATATTTCTGCCCAGAATCCTGGATGCAAAAAAAAAAAAAGACAGATTTGGGACGGCACAATCCAGTCCCATTAAAAGTGGGAAATTACAGCTCAGAAGCAACCCTGCTTCCATTGCTTACATTACAGTCTCAAAATGGCCCCGGATCTCCGGTCCTTTCGCCGCGGCCTTAAAACATTCCTTTTCCATCAGGCTGACCTGGACTGATGACAGGGATTTTTAAAATGTTTTTAATTTTATTATTGGGGCTGCTAGTTTAATTCTTTTTTTAACTTTTGTATTATTGTATTTTTTTATTGTTGTTAGCCGCCCTGAGTCCTTCGGGAGATAGGGCAGCATATAAGTCCCAAAAATAAATAAATAAATAAATAAATAAATAAATAAATAAATAAATAAATAAATAAATAAATAAATAAATAAATAAATAAATAAATAAATAAATAAATAAATAAATAAAATGAGAGTAATGGCATGAGAGAATGACCTTGGGAGGCAGGTGGGCAAAGAGATGCAACAAGGGGTGGGGCTGGACAGATAAAGGGCATCTGAGCCCTCAGTAGGAAGAAGGATGGGAGAAAAAGCTCCGAAGGGACCCTCCCTAGTTTTTTTTTTTGAGTTGTAAAGGAGGCAGGGCAGGGAGAAATGTAATTTCAGAGTTGAAAATTCTGTTAATGTGGCTTTATAAAAGAAAAAAAATCAGAATGAACAGAATAACATATTTTGAAGGGACCTTGGTGGTCTTCTAGCGTCCAAACCCTTGCTTAGGCAGGAGACACCATTCTGAACAAATGGCTGGACATATTAGCTCATCTTGTCAGGTTTCCTATCTGGTCTACCCTGTAAGGCTCAAAACTGTGACACTAAAATCCCACATTCTGCTTTATGCCACTAAATCATAAAATAAATAAGAGCAAAATATTCGGAGGTGCCTCTCTTGGTGATATCATCACAGCCCTCTGTTGGCCCAGCTGAGGATCAGTCCTGCACACGGACTCCGCATTCAAAGGCTGCAGCCAAAATCTGCCTCGTTCGATGGATTCTTTCCCGTAATTTTATTTCCCAGCGGATCCAACTGAAAAGCAGGTCTTTCTCCTCAGCGGAGAGGAATTTGGTTTCAGCTGGACGGAACGCTTAAAAAGCAATGGGTGCATGCTTTTGAAAAGTGGGGGGGGGGAAGATGCCTTGAACAACTGTGCATTTTAATCGTCCATGTCAGAGCAATATCTTAATTATTCTGGTTGATGACAGTGATTGCCGTCCGAAGGATCCACGGAGTAATGTTTCCATCTGAAGCTCTCTTCTTAGGCCAGCCCTTGGGGCAACTTCCTTAAAGGCTTTGACCTCTTGACCAGAAGACACCTGCTAACGTTTCTCCTTCTTAGGGCTGAGGATGTGAAGATTATGCCCTTCATGTGACCTGGTGCCATATTTCGGGGGTTGGAAAGAAACCTCAAACACATTTTCCTCAACAGGACTTCGTTTCAAGAACGCCCCTTCTGAACTGCACGGAATATATTAAGGTGAACATAGCGTAGCCTTCATCCTATACAATTGGCCATACCTGCACGCTCAGCCATGTCTACAAGGTGTAACTTGTAACTTGCACGTCCCAGTGATTTTAAAAAACAAACAAACAAACAAACAAAACAGCCAATCTTTGGATAGATTTTTTTTTAATCAATAGGTGAACAGAAGGATCAAAGCAATCCTATACAATCTCCTGATTAGGTTCTATATGAATTCCATTCCTAAAGTTTTATTCTGTTGTAAATTTATTTTCAGTTGTTCGAATCCTATGCATTTTACTCTTTTAACACTTGCAATGTGTAGGAATTGCCCATTTTCTTTCTTCCTTTCTTTCTTTCTTTCTTTCTTTCTTTCTTTCTTTCTTTCTTTCTTTCTTTCTTTCTTTCTTTCTTTCTTTCTTTCTTTCTTTCTCCCTAAATGGCTCCATTTGGCTTTTGCATCACTTTGTGAAATTTCACTTAAAAAATAATAATTAAAAAATCAATGCTCCTTTCTAGGTTTTACTGAATGTATTTTATCTGTCTTTCGGTCATCTGTCATCCCACTGTCTGTTTTCCTACCTCATGCCTCTTGCATAGCAAATATTTGTGCACTGTTTCCCTTTATACAATACACATTTGTGTTGGCAGCAATGGTGTCTGTGGCTGGGGGTAGATGGGAGTGTGGCAATGTGACCAAGGCCCACCTCCCTCCATCATTTTGATGCATAAACATACATTTCTTCTCATTTTAACAACTGAATCCATAGTTATATGGCTGCCTTCTTCCTTTTGACCAATATCCTCAATCCATGGGCAGATTAATAAAATCCCTCCTTATGAAGTCTGGGCCATCATGTTTCTAGTAGAATCTGATACTGCAGTGTGCTGCAGCTGCCAAAAAAGCCAACACAGTGCTGGGCTGCATTAACAGAGGGATAGAATCCAGATAACGTGAAACATTAATACCACTTTACAATGCCTTGGTAAGGCCACACTTGGAATAAGGCATCCAGTTCTGGTCACCACGATGTAAAAAAGATGTTGAGACTCTAGAAAGATTGCAGAGAAGAGCAAGAAAGATGATCAGGGGACTGGAGGCTAAAACATACAAGAAACGGTTGCTGGAATTGGGCATCTCTACTTTAATGAAGAGAAGGACAAGGGGAGACATGATAGCAGTCTTCCAATATCTCAGGGGCTGCCCCAAAGAAGAGGGAGTCAAGCTATTCTCCAAAGCACCTGAAGGCAGGACAAGAAGCAACGGATGGAAACTAACCAGAGAGAGAAGCAACCTAGAATTAAAGAGAAACTTCTTGACAGTTAGAACAATTAACCAGTGGAACAACCTGCCTCCAGAAGTTGTGAATGTTCCAACACTGGAAGTTTTTAAAAAGACACTGGACAGCCATTTGTCTGAAATGGTATAGGGTTTCCTGTATGAGCAGGGGGTTGGACTATATGACCTCCAAGGTCCCTTCCAACTTTTTTATTATTATTATTATTATTATTATTATTATTATTATTATTATTATTATTGTTGTTGTTGTTGTTGTTGTTGTTGTTGTTGTTATTTGAACAGGAAAAGCATCATGGTTGATGACATTTAATCCAAGCTTTTTTCATAATTCCAGCAAATTCATTTAACTGCTGACTGATATCTATATCTATCTATATCTATATCTATATCTATATCTATATCTATATCTATATCTATATCTATATCTATATCTATATCTATATCTATATCTATATCTATATCTATATCTATATCTATATCTATATCTATATCTATCTATCTATCTATCTATCTATCTATCTATCTATCTATCTATCTATCTATCTATCTATCTATCTAAATATCTATCTAAATATCTATCTATCTATAACCTAAGTGTTGCTTAGGTAAAATGGAATGTCTTCTTCGAATGAGGAAGGATGGGAGGGAATATCTTTGACCTTCCTCCTCTTTCATTCAATTTTCATGCTTGCATCCTGGTTCTTCCCTTTTCACGCTGGCCAGGATGTTTCAGAGGAAACAAGGGGACCTATCTTTTCCAAGAGAAACAAAGGCATTCCCAGTGAAGGACTGATGTTTCATCCCCGAGACCTTGCAAGGCCTTCAAAACATGGAGCCTCCCTTTCCATATTTATCTGCTCATTGTAGTTTAGCAGTTTTTGCCCCACTGAACAAAGCCAGAGCTGTGTTCACATGAAACACTCAATCAGGTCAGGACAACAGGGCCTTCATATGTGTCAGTTTTTCTCTGAGAATGTTATACATGAACCTCAGCTATTTCATGATCTCGTGAATTGTGCAAATCCAGAAAACAAGTTAATTTAGCAGCCAAACTATACTGTATGTATTGTGTGAATATGATTGGGTTCTGGAGAAGAATTCACATTTTGTTGAAGATTTTCCTAAAGCAAGGCAAAAAGTATGAAAGTGAAAAAAATAAACTATGGTATGAGGCCAGGATTAAACACAGAATGCTCAAGGGAAAAAAAATGCATACAGATAAACAGAGATTTCCAGCATGTTAAATGAGGCCAAATAAGAGATGAGGTTGGAGACAGATGAAAAAGAGAAGTTGTTCCACTATTATCTGGCTTGGAAGATAAAAATGTATCAGTAATGACTGAATGACTCAGTCAATCAACATAGGATCTCATATACTTTTACGAAACATATATTTTTACGAAAACCCTGTGTTTAGACTTGCATTTGCTATTCGTTGCAAGCCTACAAAAAATCAGCTACCATACACTGTATATAATAATTTCATTATTGAGAGAAGTTTACATGCCTCAACATAAGACATATTACACTAATGACATATTGTACTTTGCATGTAGCTTTTACGTTGTACTTTTTCACTTATTTTAAGCCCTTCCATATATATTTTTTATTATGCATGTATTTTTGTGTTTGCACCTTTTCAATATTTTCTGCTGTTATTTAAAAAGCCATAGAATTTATTTTTAAAATGGGCATATGGAGGGTTATTTTTGAACAATGGAGCCAGAAGTTAATCTTGCCTCCTTCTAAAAATAGACTAAAAGATATAACAGAAGAGGCACACGTTTTGACAAGATCTAGATTGAGTTCAACGTGGTGCCATAATTCAAAAGGGTTAATGACACTTGGGAGCAAGTTCAGGAGGGCAGGTAAGATGAAGAGTCTGAAAACCAAACCCTGAAGGGAACTGTTAAAGCATCTGGATAGGTTCAGTTTGCCGAAAAGATGACCAAATGGAGAAGAAGGCATGGACCTCTTTTCTAGAGATCCAGTGGGCAGAACCAGACTTTTTGACCTAAATTAACAAGGAAGGAGGTTCAGGTTTGACATCAGGATAAATCAATTCTATGAGGTAAATGAAGAATATTTGTAGCTCAGGGTTGAACTGTGGTGTCCCTGGTGCTCTCTGAGCTTGGTTATTTTCTTGCAGACATTTCATTACCAAACTAGGGAACACCATCTGTGCTAGAAAGGAATGGGGCTTGGTCTCACTTTATATTTTAATGGCTTGCACTGTCAGTGTTGGTGGGGGTGGTCTTAAAGCTTCTTTGGTTGGGCTCTTGACAGTTAGCTTGTTTGGCAGTAAATGGTGGAGACTTTCATATGTTCTTCAGGCCAGCAGTTTAGCAAGGAGTGGAAAGGTTAATGCCAAAAGACAACAACAACAACAACAACATACAAAGTCAAAATTGACAAGACAGCAACAGACAGTAAGTGCCGCCTATGCAAAGAAGCTGAAGAAACAGTGGACCACCTGGTAAGCTGCTGCAAGAAGATCGCACAGACTGACTACAAGCAGCGGCATGACAAAGTAGCAAGAATGGTGCATTGGAAGATCTGCAAGAAATATCATTTGCCTGTAAGCAAGAACTGGTGTGATGATAAAATAGAGAAAATCATAGAAAATGATAAATTTAAAGTGCTCTGGGACTTCAGAATTCAAACAGACAAGCACCTGCAACATAACACCCCGGACTTAACAATTGTTGATAAGAAAGACAAAAAAGTCTGGATAGTGGACGTGGCAGTGTCTGGAGACAGCAGAATAGATGAGAAAGAACTGGAGAAGACAACAAAATACAAAGACCTACAAATAGAAATAGAAAGACTGTGGCAAAGGCAAGCAAGGGTAGTACCAATAGTAATAGGCGCCTTGGGTGCAATCCCAAAACAACTGGAGCACCACTTGAACACCATCATCGGCATTGACAAATTCACCATTAAAAGGTAAAGGTAAAGGTTCCCTCACACATGCGTGCTAGTCATTTCCAACTCTAGGGGCCGGTGCTCATCTCCATTTCAAAGCTGAAGAGCCAGTGCTTGTCCAAGGACGTCTCCGTGGTCATGTGGCTGGCATGACTAGATGCCAAAGGCGCACGGAACGCTGTTACCTTCCCACTGTAGTGGTCCCTATTTTTCTACTTGCATTTTTACGTGTTTTCGAACTGCTAGGTTGGCAGAAGCTGGGATGAGTAACAGGCGCTCACTCTGTTACGCAGCATTTGGGATTTGACCTGCCAAACTGCCAACCAACTGATTGACAAGCTCAGCGTCCTAACCCACTGAGCCACCGCATCCCATAAATTCACCATTAGTCAAATGCAAAAGGTGGACCTACTAGGAACATTTCCATCCTGCAACAATATCTGTAATACCATCAAACATCCACATCTGCCTATCCCAGGTCCTTGGTAAGGACTCGATAGGTAGACAAAAATGCCAAATCCAGTCTGAACATCTGGCTGACTGTGTGATGATCAATAATAATAATAATAATAATAATATTCCATAAATCAATATTTGAAAAATATCAGACACAATACAAAAACGCCGTTTGTGGTTGCTTCTGAATTATCCCCATTTCCCCCTCTTATATTTTATTTTGCCATAAATATTTTCTTGTAGTTTACCATACTTGAAGGGCTTATTCTAAATGGGGAAATGCTGTAAATGCATCTGGAGCCAATAAGTTCCCCCTCCCATGAAGGGCTCACGTTCTTTGTAGCTGAGGCATTGTTTGGTCCTGAATGGGTGTTTGTTTTTACATACTTTGTATGTTTTTGCACAGGCTCCCATCCAAAGCAAACACCGAAGCATGTAAACTGGAGAGAAAAAAGGTCGGAAGATTCCTGCTGAACAGCAACAAGGAAGCACCGTGTTAGAGAGTTAATGTTTTGCCCTCAGGCACATTGTCAGAAGAAGAAAAATGAAATGTATTGGAAGGGCACCAAGAAAATCCAGAAGTTTAGGCTGAGCTGGAGAACGGGGAGAGCTGATTTTGCTGCTCTTCTAGTCCCCTTCAATCATCGGAATGGTTGAATAACACAGATTGCTGCATGCAAAGTGAGTTGGTGTAATTATAGGACTTACACGCAAAAGAACCCAGGTTCAGTATATAGTATATGGCAGGAAAAAAGACCTTCCTCAATTCTGCCCCTGCCCTAAAAATATCATAAAGGTTTACAGAGCAAAGAAGTCAGCTGCTTTTGACCAATGGGCCTTCTCTCTCTGGAGCAGAATTGGTTTTCCAGTTGACTCCCTATTATCTTCAGAGGACAAATAATAAAGGAGAGCAACCAGTTTAACTCATGGTAGAACTTCCATTCAACACTGTTGGGCCCAGGGGTTGTAAGAGAGAATTATAAAAAAAAAACAAGACTTAACCCCCATTTCAGAATTCCTCCTGCTATTTCCCTTCCAGCAGGATAAATGCCAACTGCCACATATTTGTCACATTTGAACTGGGGCAGAACTGAGTAAGCCAATGACAATCAATCTCAACCTCAATAAAGTCAGCCTCAGGGTTTAAAACCCAGGCCTTTTTGTCAATGGACCTTTGGCCATTCTTTACCTGGCCCTGAGACTCTGAGCTTTTTGTTCCATCTCTAAAGGTAAAGGTAAAGGTTCCCCCACACATGCATGCTAGTCGTTTCCGACTCTAGGGGCTGGTGCTCATCTCCCTTTCAAAGCCGAAGAGCCAGCGCTTGTCCGAGGACTTCTCCATGGTCATGTGGCTGGCATGACTAGATGCCAAAGGGACATGGAACGTTGTTACCTTCCCACCGTAGTGGTCCCTATTTTGCTACTTGCATTTTTACATACTTTCGAACTGCTAGGTTGGCAGAAGCTGGGACGAGTAACAGGCGCTCACTCTGTTACGCGGCACTTGGGATTCGACCCGCCAAACTGCCAACCTTCTGATCGACAAGCTCAGCGTTCTAACCCACTTAACCACCGCATTCCATCTTTATGTCATGATAATTCAGATAAGAATTATCCCTCGCTACAATTATTCCTCAGGACTTAACAATATAGTAGCAAAGATTTTGATGACCTGCAAATGGAAATCTGAGAAGATCCACTTGATCAGGAGTGCTGTATAAACAGGTATACACAACAAGGCAGTATCCCAAAATATGGTTTAAAATGGTACCCTCAATGATGCAATCAAAGGCTCCACCTGCTGTTTATGTGAGTTGTGTTGTGCATAAAAAATAGGTGGAGCTTTAGATGCACAATTTTAACCACATTCTTGACTTTTTTAACCATAACTTGTGGAACATTACAGGATACATCCATAATATTGCCAACAGGAGGTCATATGTGTAAGCAAGCCAAAAAAACCACACACCTTTATTAAGGATGCATTTTTTAATATGTGGAACTGGGGGTGCAGTATACCTTTATTGAATACAATCAGACTTACTTTTGAATGTGGGCCTGTGATTACAAGTAGACAGGATAATCTTATGATGCGTGGGGTCTGTTTGAGAAAAAACCAGACTGGAAAAGATAATTGTAAGAAGACTGAACAATATTACAAAGATATTGTCCTGTGCTGCAAATTATCTTTCGTATTCACATAATATTTTGTTCTTTCTCCTTATGCCTTTTGCTTTCATGTAAGGATTTTTAAAAGATGTTAGAGTGTTTGAAGGATGAGAGGTCTGCTTTTAATACAGATTCGAGATATAGATACAGTTAAAAAAAAGTAAGGAAAAGAAGAGAATGGGAAACTTTTTGAATTAATTGCAGCACAGAAGAGAGAGAGGACATGTGTCCTGCATTTCTTCAATCAAATAAATTGAATACATTAATTCTGTGTGATGATACTGTTATTAAGATTGATTCCTGGCTACTACATGGATTTGTCAACAATAAATATGAAAATGGCTTTCCGTTGCCTTATTCCAGAGTATATCTTTTTTCTGATTCTAGTTTACAACTCACTAGTATCCTGATAGGTTTCCTTGTTAAGTACTATCCTGGTCCTGATCCTACTTATCTTTTTGAAATAAGTCAAGGAGAGACAAGTACTGCCACCTACTGAAAGGGAGAATGCCTGGGGCCTGCAAATGTGAACATCCGTACTGAAGACCAAATTGGCAAAGGAGACACTTCCATGACTTTAGCTAAGTTTTAGGATGCCTTTTAGAAGAACTGTAAGGCACTTTTGGGAGGCAGGAGTGGGGAAGTCAGCTTGAGTCTACATCCCCCTTACAAAAGCTCTACTGACTCAAGAGCTTCCTGGATTCATGTATGCTCATTTTATTGTTAACAATTAGTGAATGTTTAAGATTAAATTCCAACCCATAGTTGAAATTTGCAGCTGCAGCTGAGTCCAGTGTACACAGAGGTGTGCAATCATTACAAGGGAACATGAATTTCTTGAAAGAAAGGTAAGTAAAGTCTAGAAATGCTCAGAAATATGCAAACATTCATTACCTAACAATAGACTGTGACAGAGATACTATTAATTAATCATTTCTCCTGCTCTTGACAAATTTAATTTTTCAGCGTTTTCAGACAAATGACCTTATATGGGTCTTTCAGACTAATGCAAAACACAGAATTTAACCTGCTAGCAGATTTTGTAATTTGTTGAAAGTTGTGATTCAGAAGTAGCTCATTTTTTTACTATTATAAAATGAATAATGACTGCCTCAAGATGTGCTCAAGTCTTGGTGATCACAAGACCATCACCATGACATTTCCCTGGCAGCAGTATACAAGTTATTTGCCATTTCTTTCTCTAGAAAATTTTTATTTTTTCAGTTTCCAGTCTTATCTACATGTCTGGTATTCCCTGGTGGTCTCCCAATCATTTGGTTTATGCCAACCTTATTGCATAATTTATCTTCTATGACCAGAAACTAGAATTATTCCTGATCCAGAATGACTATCTCATGATATTTCTCATGCAACAGAAGAGTTGGAAGACATTTAGTTGAAGCAATTTGCTAATTTTCCTCCAAAGATAACATTTTACATCATATCTGCATATCTGGCAGAGAGATTTTATTAGGAAGAATGATATGAAATCATGAATAATGTCTTTTCATACCAAACAAAATCTTCATTAAATCATTGTTGCTTAAACACACACACACACACACACACACACACACACACAAACACCCCCCCCCCAAAAAAAAAAGAGAAAAAAGAACTCAGCTGAAATATCTAATTCTGTGGGAAGTTGTTATCATGTCCATGATTTTGGTATAGTGATTTTGGATATGGAATTAACAGAACAATATTGCTTTAGTTCAACACCAGAATAACTCTCACTTATCCTATTATGCTCATTAATATCAAATTATAATTACCTTGCCTTTAATAACCTTTAGCTTTCATTTATCTTTGAATGTTTCAAAAAAAGGTAATCTAAATTTGTCAAATAGCATCACTCAGGTGAACTTGGTTGATCTCAAGAAGCTGAGTTGGCCCTCGCTAGCAGTTGGAAGGGGGATACCATCGAGGAAACTCAGACTTATCCCAGTAAGAGTATTTTGAATACTGCAGGGAAAACTAATTTAAATAAGAATTTTAAAAAGGATCTATGATAAGGCAATCAAGACGATCAGTTAGAAAAGAAGTTTTATATCGATGTGGTTATTATTTGCAGAAATATTAGAAAAATGTCTATATTTGTTATTTATCCAAATAATAAGAATTATACTAATTCAAGGATGGCAAAAGAGAACATTTTTGGAAGAAGAGAACATCAAGCAAAGCTATTATGCCGACTATAGAAACTAATTCTTATTGTTTTTTAAATATAAACTCAGAGAACATGATGTTTACCAAATATTAAGATGATTACGTAAAAATAAAATTGATAAAACATATATATTTTTTTAAAAAGGTATCTCAGACTCCTGTGCTAGACTGGGAAGGTGAAATTTTGTCCTGGAATAAGTCTATGGCAAACTACTTGGGAATTGTTGCCAGGAATTTGACATGGCTGCATTCATAAAGTCCACACAAATTGGGAAATGCTGTATGATAAATGAAGTCAAAGCACAACAATGGAGCTGATGAAGGTTGCTAAAATAAAGCTTCTAATAAGACAGATTCGCTACTGGTAATTTTCTAATATAGGTGGACAATATTCAACCAGTTCAGAATAGTAATATGCTCTTTTTGAAAGGCAGGACCATGAAGCTTTAATGCTTCAAGCTGAAGGCAGCACCAAATTTCTCTTCCCAGCTGTGACTGAATGCCAACCCGTGACCTGTCCTAAAAAGTCATCCATTTATCCATGGCTACTTATCTGTGCTCTGGTAACCTTCCCTTTAGATTGTGGAAATGAGTTATATGTGAGGTTACCTTTGAAGTTGTTAATGCAAACCACAGCTGGCAGAATTGTTCCTGGTGTTCTAAATGTATTTTGTCAGTTGTCAATGAGTTTCAGTACAATAACTTTAAGAAAAATTAAAGATGAACTCAAGTTAAATTCAACTCTTGATGAACTCAAATTCAACTCAAGTTAAATTCAACTCATGGACAAAAAAAACATAGGGTTTTATTGTTATTGTTGAAATGTTGTGGGTTTTTCTTTTCTTTTCTGACAATTTGGAAATGGCTTGTCATTACTTTCTTCCAGTTGGAATTTTTAAAACTTCTCTTGGTCAAGCCTACACCTAGTTCTTCTACATACACATCCAAGTATTAAATTTCTGAGCTGAGTTCAGGCCAGAGACACTAGAATGCTTAAGTACAAAACCATCATTGAATTGAGAGCAAGTACTATAGTAAGTATCTCTTTCCCTAACAAGGTGCTTAAACTTTAAGTAATTTAAGTAATGCAGGAAAGGTCTTTTCCAAGCAGCTTCCTCCTGAAAAGATCCAAAGCTGAAGCATCTCTGGCTTAAGGCTACCATGACAGGCTGCAAAAATCTGGATGACCGCTAGATTTAAGAAAAGAGAGGCTGAGATGGGGGGATTTTGTAACTCAGGGATGGAAGCCTTGGGGATCCTCATGTTCCCATTAGTCTTTAAGGAAAGCCCTGGAAATGAATAATCCTCTCATGAAGGGCTAAGTAAGGTCTCACATTTTAATAGATTTATAGGCACCAACTACTCCACAGATTCGAAAGGACATCCTGCCTGGCCAAAAAAAAAAGTATTTTTAAATGTTGAGGAAAATAAAATGTTTTGGGGAAGGTGAAGTTTTCATATTCTAGTTTGCCATTCTGAGCAGAAAATTCAGAGAAAAAATATTTTTTTCCCAAAAAAAAAAAGCTGTGATGCAATAGATTCAGTAGTGAATATACCCACTATAAATAAAGTTCTTTTCATTGGAATGTCCAGGGTATGTCTTGTCAAAATCCATCCATTTTCCCCCTTTGCAATACACATAAAAACCATGGACCTTCAACGGTGCCATCTTGATCTATTTTTCTTAAACGTACCAAACAGATATTCTGGATCTGCACCTGGGCCTAAAGTGTGTGATAGTTTCATTTTTTTAATAGATATGTTTAGCTTCTCCCTGACTGTAATGGATACCTGAGCCTTGTTCAGTGTGGGAAGGTTGCCAAGTGTAACAAATTGCACTTGAATACGGAATTATAAACTGGAAAGGAAGCTGATAACAAGGAATTCAAGTAATACTACAAAGTGGTCATTAATGTTATATATATATATATGCCACACAACTTACAGTATAGGTGTGTTTATGTGCGATGGAATTATTACATGACAAGAAAGGGAAAACAGTTGGAAGTCTGGAGATATTCATCAGTTTAGTAAAGCATTCCCAGGAGATTTCGACTTCCAAAGTATGTATATGATTACCTAATCCTGAGACCACAGTGAATACACTTAATCAGAATGCATTTGGCTGAGTGTGTATTTTGTTTAGTGCTCCAATCACAGCATACTTAACTTCTGCCTCGCTTCAGCTTTACAAGGTAACATAAAAGAAAATGTTGCTCCAATAAGCCAAAACTGCCCTGTAAAGCTTTACTGCCAGGTTAATTTATTAGAGAATTACTCTGCTCTGCATTTGCACAAGCTCAGCTGATCAGGGGAAGCGCAGGCCTTATCAAAATCAGATTGAGAAGTAAAAAAATAAATAAATAAAAAATCCCTAATGGAATACTAAGCACACTTCAAATAGGGAACCATATGGAGTCTGTTACAAGGCAGGAACAAACCATAAACTCAAGGAAACAGATGGCAGAAGTCTCAGGCCTATGAAAATGGGTCTTGGCAAATGAGGCTGCATTAAGAATGCATGTATCTTGTCAAAGAGTAAATTGCCGTATTACTACCTGGGCCAGCTCTTTGGAAAAAGCTTCTTTCCTCATCTATAAAGCACACCTTACACATCTGTTGCTAGGCAAGATGGCGGCTCTCTCTCAAGAATTCCTTCCTGAGCTGTTGATTTAGGAGCGCGTGGGAAGAACTACCCAGTTCAGAGAATGTAAGCTCCATAGCAAATATCTTTTTACAATCGATATCTTGCCAGCAGGCAGCTGGGCAATCTCCAGATGAGCATCGTGCAACTTTGATGGTTTTCTTTTATTAAAGGACAGGAAAGCTTTATAGAACATTTGGAATGATTAGGAAACCATCTTTTTTATCTCGTCTTGTAAACCAGAACTTCTGCAGCATGATTGTAAATCTGAGGGGTTGCAATAATTGTGAAAGTGCCACGTGGGCAGAGTATTGAGTTGTTCCTACTTTCAGCAAGCATGGCTACTCTAGGGTAGACACCTTGCAGCCATCTTGCATTGTGCAAAGCTCTGCACAGGCTAAAGAACCTTGGGGTGTAGAAGCAGAACAAGCGCTCCCCCAAACCTAATAACAGAGAGCAAAGAGATGCCTTCCTCCGTGAAAGATACACCTTTTCACACCTATTTTCTGTCTAGTACAGGGGTAGGCAACCTTGGCTCTTTTATGACTCGTGGACTTCAACTCCCAGAATTCCTGAGCCAGCATGGCTCAGCTTGGAAACCTCTCCCTTTCCCCTCAGTGTGGCTGGCTCAGGAATTCTGGGAGTTGAAGTCCACGAGTCATAAAAGAGCCAAGGTTACCTACCCCTGGTCTAGTAGTTGTGCTGCTGATTATTTTGTGCACATTAGAGGTGGATTACTTGATTCACCCTCCGCTGGCTCCCCCATATTACATCATGCTCAGAGTAAAGGTAATATAAGGAAAGTTAATGAGGAATCAATGGAAAGGCAGAGATACTATCTTCAGGTCTGACATACAATTTAATATATGTGATTAATGGTTTAATTATTCATCCTCCTGCCTGTCCTGCTTATGGCCTAAAGCTAGCATGAAAACATTTCACAAGAAGTTAATTGCGTAGTCATAAATCAGTCAAGAATCTTACAGAAAACAAATACTGTAGCTTCAGTCAAATACAGGGGAAGGGAGTTAAGAGTCCGGTGAGGTTCAGACTTCAGGCAAATGGATAGTACACACTGTAGCAAGGACATTAGGGATGGTTAGGCCAGACATAACTTGTATGGCTTATTAAAGAATTGAGATACAAAGTCTATGACAAGCTGGGTCAATCAGCTAGCCAGGGGACAATTACTTCCCTCTTCAGGATATGGACCTTGCTTATTGCCTTCTAGTCTAAAGGTCATCAGCCTAATGTCATGGTTCTGATAGACGAGACCAGTAGAAATAAGAACTCTGAGGCATTTGCTTTCCTCAAA
The DNA here is from genome assembly GCF_964194415.1 of Vipera berus. Lineage (NCBI taxonomy): Eukaryota > Metazoa > Chordata > Lepidosauria > Squamata > Viperidae > Vipera > Vipera berus. The sequence goes on along the minus strand of NC_138208.1, from coordinate 11,485,748 downwards.
GAACAATTTTAATGGCTACATAGCATCCACACGAACATAGGTGAAACCAAGACTGGAAGTTCCTCCCCCTCCAAAAAAAGGTTACAAAGTAAAAGTTAAACTTCCCACCCACTAAATATGTAATAAATCACAGTCTCCAATTAACACAGGGGTCGGCAACCTTAAACACTCAAAAGAGCCACTTGGACCCGTTTCCCTGAAAAAAGAAAACACTGGGAGCCACAAAACTTCCACATGCGCTCATGAGGGGGGGAGAGCTTGATTGAAGAGTTTAATTAAAAAGAAATAGAGGCTACTGTGCATGAGTTCTCTCTCTCTCCCCCTCCCTCCCTCTCCCTCCCACCTTCCCTCTCTCTCCCTCCCTTTCTCTCCCTCCCTCTCTCTCCCCCCCCCCTCTCTGATCTGCTCACCTGGCAAGCTGGCTTCACGCTGTTCTCCAACAAGCTGACACACATTCTTATTGAGCTGGCTCTCCTGCCCTTGGTCTGCCTGTCCTCTTCCTCCACTCAGTGTGAGTGTGAGTGTGAGTGTGTGTGTGTGTGTGTGTGTGAGAGAGAGAGAGAGAGAGAGAGAGAGAGCTTCTGCTTTCTGCTGCTTCCTGCTTTCTGCGGAGACGCAGCAAAGGCAGGAGCCCTGCCCAATAAGCTTGTCAGCTTGTTGGAGAAGGGAAATGCAAGTGCCTCTCTCTCTCTCTCTCCTTTGGCGGGCTTTCTAACAGTAGTTCTAGCCCGCCAAACACTTGAGCGATTTGACCTTGCTTCCCACAAGAAAGTTATTGTTATGACTGAACTAGAAGAATGTATTTCCTCTCCCCCCTTAGCTGTGGCAAGCTGAAAAAATGAAGAAAGATGGTTGTGAGCAGAGTAGTTTTGTAGGTTTGACACCTTCATTGCTCAATCCTCCTCTTCCTCCAATGCATACCTCTTGTCATCTCACTTAATCAGCCTTCCTCAACCTTCCTTGTCTTCAGGTGTTTTATCTGACGCTTCAGCCAGAACTGCAGACCAAATCATTTGAAGAGGACCTCTATTGTCCTCAACAGATACATCTGGATTTGGAAGCCATAACCATACCAGTAGGAATCTTTAAAGATTTATTCCAAGATATTATAACAAAATGACACGCCAGTAGAACACCAGACATCGATCAAAAAATATTCAACCATAAGGAGGAGTGGGGGGAAAAAGAGAGAAAAGGAAGACCTATCAGCCCTTCTCTGAATCAGAATAGAGATGACAATCATTAATATTTGGCATCTTCCTGGTTAAGTCTGCATCCAAGTTCCATCCCATGGATATTTTGCTACTATAGCTTATACAGATTCTAAACCATAATTAATCATACCTGTTTCCAATGGTCTCGTCTCACTTGATTTTGCTAAGGAAAAGTTGATCTTATCGTGGAATTTGAATGCTTTCTCTCTCCCCAACAAAGATGAGACCATCCCAAAGTTAAGGAGTATTTGTTTACATCAGGTGGGAATGAGACCATCCCAAGGTTTTAGACCAGGGGTCTTCAAACTTGGCCCTTTTATGACTTGTGGACTTCAACTCCCAGAAGTCCTCAGCCAGGCATTCTGGCTGAGGACTTCTGGGAGTTGAAGTCCACAAGTCATAAAAGGGCCAAGTTTGAAGACCCCCGTTTTAGACTAAAGAGAGGGAGGATAATCTACTCTACATGGATGGTGCACACCAGGTACTGGGCAAAACAAAGCATAGTTGTTTAGTGAATGCCTGCTTAATTCTGCAACTCAAAGTCACAGGGTGCCTCGACTTATGACTTATGGCAGTAATTCTGGGTTCAAATGCAATTGTAAGTCAAGCAGTACCTGTAGTCCTAAGAAGAAGACAAGCAAATAAACATCACAGCATTTTTTCATTATTTCATTAAATCAATCAGAATAGAGCTGGAAGGGACCTTGGATGTCTTCTAATCCCTTACTCAAGCAGGAAACCATGTACCATTTCAGACAAATGGTCGTCCAATCTTTTCTTAAAAACCTCCAGTGATGGAGCACCCACAACTTCTGAAGACAACTTCTGCTCCACTGATTAATTTTTCTCATTAATTCCTTTGGTACACTTAACATCTCCTGCTTTTCTACTAATTCATTCTTTGATTTAACTATTTATTGTTTCAATTGCTTACATTACATGCTTACATACAATAAGAGTAAGGCAGACATGTCAAACACAAGGCCCGGGGGGCGGATCTGGCCCGCGAAGTGGTTTCATGCGGCCCGCGAAGTCATCCTGGAAACAGTGAGGGAATGGCCCCCACTGCCTTGGCCCTGGCCCAGAGATGCTCCTTCTGCCAGAGACCCTCAGATCTGTCCCACTCCTGCCTGGGCCCCCATAGGCACCCTTGATGCGAACGATGTAGAGCTGGCCACACCCACCCAGTAGGCCATACACACTATAGCCACGCCCACCCAGTAGGCCATACGCACTATAGCCACGCCCACCCAGTAGGCCATACGCACTATAGCCACGCCCACCCAGTAGGCCATACGCACTATAGCCATGCCCACCCAGTAGGCCATACGCACTATAGCCATGCCCACCCAGTAGGCCATACGCACTATAGCCACGCCCACCCAGTAGGCCATATGCACTATAGCCATGCCCACCCAGTAGGCCACGCCAACCCAGGTCATACCCACCCGGCCCCCTGAGGGCAACCGCAATGCTGATGCAGCCCTCAATGAAATTGAGTTTGACACCCCTGGAGTAAGGCATTCTTCTCTTGTCATGAGAGGCTTGCAAAACAGCAGAAATAATAAACTATAGTACTATAAAAACACAATCACAGAGGCAAGAAAAAGAGACTTCAATCATCCTGAATTATTTTTTTTCCACCTTTATTTATTTTATGCTATGCCCTTTCTAGAACTCTTGGGATGTGTATATTTATTAAATCAAGACACCTATGACAGCTATAAAATGACAGATAAACTAATTCTGGAATACCTAAATGAATAAACTTTGTTTTTCCAGTTCAAAATTGCAATATGATCTAGAACAAATGGGATGTCATTTGTGAGCTCCTTGTTTATCCTTTGTTGACAATGAATCTCTGTCAAAAGACTTTGTGGAAAAACATTGACAAAATAATAAATGCATAACGTATTTCATGTGTTTTAGAGTTTTTAAAAGGACAGATTGGCTTGAACAAATTCAAGATTATCTTCCAGATTACTGGCAGTTAGGAAAACTTTGGGAAATTTATTATAAAGCTTAAGGGTTAACACAGATTGACATTTGAGTCACAGCACCATAACTAAGAAAGATTTACTGATTGGTGAATTGTTCAACAATACATTACTGTATGAACTTTTCTTCTAACACGAGCCATTGGTGGAGCAGAGGGCTAATGCCTCCTTAAATAACACCAGCTGCCTGCAATTAGTGCAGGTTTGCATCCCACCAGGCTCAAGGTTGACTCAGCCTTCCATCCTTCCGAGGTAGGTAAAATGAGGACCCAGATTGTTGGGGACAATAAGCTGACTTTGTAATAATGCTGCTTGGGGTGTGTGTGAAAAGCCCTAACAAGCAGGCATATACATAGAATGAAGGCTACTGCTAAGCTTGTAAGCCTCCCTGAGTCTTCGGAGAAGGGCGGGATATAAATGTAATAAAAAAATTGTTTCTTTCTTCTTTTTTTAAGAAAAAAATGACTATCAAATGCTTTTACACTGCCTTCTTTTCCAAACCGTATATTTATGATCAAGTCAGCTTCCATTAACAATTTGAAGTTTCTTTGGGCTAAATTCTTTTTTTTTTTGCCCCAATTAGAAAACTAACCATTGGATTATAAACTAATCTCCTTGTAGGCATTCAATCATCACATTTTCTGACTTCATTTCTCAGAGAAATGAAGTCAGAAAATGTGATGATTGAATGCCTACATTATTTGCACGTTTGTCAAAAAGCCAGCCTCAGAGGTGTTACAACGGGTGCAAAAATCTATATTCATATTTAATTAAAAACTTAATTGCTCTTTACATATCTGATGGTGTGACAACAGCTGGTTGGGGTGTGAGAGATATTGATGAGTAAACAACAAACCTGGAAGCAACCAAGATATGAAGAAAAATAGGGGAGAGGGAAAAAATTGGTTTGTTTTTTTAACAGCATCATGAAAAGGCATTGGGAATTTATATGACAGAGAACTAAACATGGCAGGTCAAGGTATTAAGTCTTGTCAGGTCTGATGGACTAAAATGGTTTTGTCAAAAGGTAGATAGAGTCTCAGAGACGTATTTAGCACTTTGCTTCTGAATCCAGGAAGCTAGTTAGAAAATTCATATATTACTTTTCTCTCAAGGCAGATTTTAGTGGAAGTAATGGATTGAAGTCACAGATATGACACCAAAGGAAATGAAAATGTTTACAGGAAAAAAAAACAGCTAAGTAAATTTGAAAAAGAATTTACATAATGACCAGCTCAAATTGTCAGTTCACGAAAACTGAGAGATATATACCAGTGTTGGCAATCTCCAAGTCTTACTCTAATTTTGACATCTACAGAAAACGAGTGCCTCAGATAAATCATAATTTTTACAAAATTAACTTCATGTTACACATTCTGAAGTATATGTGTTCTTGCCATGTGGCTTTCAGAATCAAATATTTTGCCAGGCTAAACAGCACAGGCAGTTATACCTTCTTATTCAGATTTAAATAATTTATTGTTGTAGGATAGTAAATTTCTTTCCAGCTCTTTGGCTAGTCCCTTAATGCTTAATTGTGACTGGTTATGGGCTAACCCAGGTCCTCTTCTGTATCACTGTTAGAACCATTATTTGTGGAATGTCAGAGAACCAGAGCTAAAGAGGATGGATTAGATAGCAAATAGTTGGTTGGAAGAAAACCATTTATGTACTTTGATCACACTATAAATGTGTAAGCTACTAAGAAATGCTGCAAAACTTTATATAATTTGCAAAATATATTATGTGAAAAGCAGTAGCTTACATTTTGTTTAGAATAACCTTCAATGAGCATTCAGGATATAGTTGGTCAATGTTGTGAGATTTTGCTGTGATTCACTCATTATTGTGATGGTCAATGCCTTGGGAGAAGAGAAATTCACAAACTAGCCATGATTATTCATGGCTTGTGCTAATTTTAGCAGGACAGTGCTAAATCCAAGTTTTATTAGGTGAGAAGAGAATTTGTCCAGAAACAAGTTCCTTGTGTGTCCAACCACACTTGGCCAATAAAGAATTCTATTCTATTCTATTCTGTTCTGTTCTGTTCTGTTCTGTTCTGTTCCGTTCCGTTCCGTCCCGTCCCGTCCCATTCCATTCCATTCCATTCCATTCCATTCCATTCCATTCTATTCTATTCTATTCTATCCTATCCTATTCCATTCCATTATTCTATTCTATTCTATTCTATTCTATTCTATTCTATTCTATTCTATTCTATTCTATTCTATTCTATTCTATTCTATTCTATTCTATTCTATTCTATTCTATTCTATTCTATTCTACTAAAGACCGTAGATGTCCAACTAAACAGAAGTTGTTTCTTGCATGATAAATTGCAAGCAAAGCTTGGCAGCTGCTGCTTGATAATTTCCATTGTTAGATTAGGAAATGGTTGTAGGTCATGACAATGAATTTGCTTCTACTGCAGCCCAAAGGATTGCAATATTTTTTTTCCAGCCTGAAACTTTCAGAGCTACCTTAGGAATAAATCCTCTCATAAGCATGCATGCTTTGCCTCAACATGTTTGTGGTTTGGAAATAAAACTTGGAAGATGAAGTTTGACAGCTCCATGCTATGTCTTGTATGGAATCCATTATTGGCAAAATAGCCCATTGTAATCAAAGGGAACGGTGGTCAGAGCTGCCATATGCCGAGGTTTGACTGGATAAACCCTTAGTATTAAAATAAATTGCTTTGGCTTTTCAAGATGAAACACCATTATGTGCTGGTATCAATCAGACCTTGTCCCATGGGAGAAATGGAGCAATGTTCGCTTTATGTTAGCCACTTGGGTGATTTTCATTTTGTTTGTGTTCAGGAATGCTGTGGAGTAGACTCAAGAATTATTTTCCCAGTGTTGCCCAAGTGTTTCTGTTGAGCAACTTCATGATAGGCTTAACCTTACCTTCAACTGTCCCCTGACTAGCTCAACTAGATAGTTTGATGAGATTAGGAAGGTATCAGTTGTGGATGGCCATCCAGTTCTCCAAGGATGAGTTCTGTCCTCAGATGCTTTCTCCTGTCTGTCTTATTTTTTGTGGTTGTATGATAGGCTCCGTTAAAAATCCTCAATGTGCTTTGCAATCAAAGTTGTAGCCAGGGAGAGACTTCTTACAGATTTATCCTTGGCAGAGATGTTAGGTGAAGGAATTTTAAATCTGAATTTGGAGAGGTAGGGATGGCAAGTTGGCCATTTCCCATAGCTTTGTGGGGGAAAAGGCCAGTTAAAAAAGCATTCATTTACACATAGTGCTACCAGCCAGCCACGCAGGATCCTTACCAGTAAGATATTGCATGCTATCCAGGGTTACAAAACCAATCTTACAATTCTTGCGGTCCATTTCCTCCACTAAACACTTCACTCAAAAAGACATCCATACACGTATCTCCCCAGTTCAAAGTCCAGTTGGCTCAGCTTAATTTGTGCTCAAGAGAAAGTGAGGTTGGGTGCTTGATTAGGTGTGATGGCTCAAACCTTTTACAGTTCTCATTCATTTGATAATTTCTGACAAGTCTTAGCTAGTCCTAGCTTTGAATTCCTCTCACACGTCCTGATATTTTTCCATCTGAACGCCTTCACCTCTTACCATTTCAAATGGGAACCATCTCTTATCTTCAGAATCATTTCTTCTGTATCTTCTTAGAAATATTCATCTTTAATCATTAGTGGCAAAATGTAAGAAGTGCTGTATTTCTATAAAGAGAAGAGACCATTAAAATAGGTTAGAGGAAACTCTAATTAAAGTTCTATCTTTTATATAAGTTCTATGAAGGATAATATGGTCTAGATAATTGTCCAGCATATGGAAGCATTTTTTTGCAGACATTGCCAAAAAAGACAAAAAATAACAAAGTCAAACAGTGACTATAAATGTTTATTTTAAGCCCTTGTTCTAACATTGGAAATATTTTATTTGAATGCAAGAGGGAACAATATTTGTATTTATACTCTTGTGATACATAATTTTAATGTTAAATGACATAGTGATAGAATAAACACTTCTTCAAGAAATAGCATTCTATTATATACAATACATTTAATTTAAATCTACAGAATTCAAAGAATTAGTTTTATTTTTTGTGGTTTTTTTTTAGAAATGAGCTGTTGGCTAAGTCTGACCAATATTATTAATCATTTTGACAATATATTTAAAATGTTCTGTTGATCTTTAGGAAGAAACACATTTTTTTCAGGTTGAGTCTTCATTTGGGCAAGTAACCAATAAAAACTACTAGCTGCCTATTTCTGGCTAAGAAAATGCTTGAAATGCTTTCATCTAGGTGAAAAAATACCTAGTATGAAAGAAAGGATGGTTTCATGTTTAAATAGGAGAGAATTCTAACTGTCCTTTAGAAAATAATGAAAATGCAAATAAATATAAGAAAAAAAAATCACAAGGTGGAACCAACTATTAGGCTGGAATAAAATGCTTCATTCCTGGATTGGAAAATTGTGGAGCTCAGAATACATGTGGAGATACCACAGATATTCTGGAGATTTATTTCTGGGAAATCTGGAAGACTACCCATATAAAGGCCACAACAGTGCTGTCTTGATGAAGAATAGAACATTCCAGAGTTCCCTGAAGCATTTGGTGTCTGGAATGTGATCTTCTGGAGAAAACTAATCCATGCTGAATTTCACCCCAAAGAGAAAAAACATAGTAATAGTGGAAGATAAACTGAAATTTAGATGGAAGTTTCATGAAGGGTCATGGAATTCAATGAGAATAGGGAGAGAGAAGAATGTTCTTTGTCCTCTAAATGAGATGGAATATGGTTATAGACTGATATTTATAGAGATTCTCAGTCATCCAAGTCATGGTTGTCCAAAAGGTGCTTTTTTCAAGAGGCCATTGGACTTTCTGGACTGGACTGAAGAACTGAAGAAGCCTCTTGGATGAGAAGCGAAACATCTTTAAGAGAAAGAAAAATGAAGAAAGTCCAGTGGCCTCTTGAAAAAAAAGCATCTCTGGAACTTTATAGACTGGTTCTTCCTCTTTTCTGAATGTTCCAATACAATTGGCAACTGAACACATTTATAGATTGAAAAAAAATGGTGCATATCTGAAGAAATCAGAATTAAACTCAGAACAGTTTCTAAGAGAACTGGTGTATTTGAAGCGTGGTCGATACATGATGCTAGTTTTCAGACACCTGTGCTTCAAATGTTACCTTTACACAACTGCTCATCGTCCTCTAAACTTCAGAAGGCAGGATTTTGTTGAATATTTTAATCTGCATGGAGATGCTAGTGGTAGCATCCCTGCCTCCTACACTCCTGGAAGGGTCACATCAACTTATTATAATTGCTAAAAGAAAGATCGAACCCTGACACTTTGACTTCATGGTCATCTCCTTCCAATAGCTTCCTTTAATGACTTCCCTGCCTAATGAAAATTAATTGCCAGCTCGCCTTGACAATTCAGTTGTGTTCGATCACGTTGAGAGAAGTGGCAAGGGTCATTGGGTGCAATTCTTGAGCAATCCATTAAATCTGCAGCAAAGGATAACCTTCTGCTGTAGTCTATATTAAGAAATGCTAATGGTGATGCTAAGTGTCATCGTTTATTCAAGAATCAATACATCAAATTGCCTGCTTTCTATGAACTCTGCCCAAAGGTGTTATATTCTTAACAATAAGAAAACACCTTTGCAGCCTACCTCATGTTGTCTTTCAAAAGCCAGGAGGCATTTATACAGGGCAATGAGTAGCTTTATTCCTGACTGGAGTCACTCTGAGTGGGCACTTACCAAATCAAGGGCAGTGAAAGTACTGAAATGATATCAAGGAGTTTCAATAATGGGTAATTTTGCTTTAGAATCTTAAAAAAGCACTATTATTGGTTTACTAAGAGTATGGCGTAAATCCAAAGATCAGTTCAATGAGGTATGGAGGCAACACAATGTGCCTCGCTGGAGCTCTTCACTTTGCTGCAGAACAGTGATCAACACTTACGATGGCCAAGTGATGATTGTCCATATATTGTCCATGGAGTCTCTTGTCGCACCGTTCCTAAAAATAATAGCTGAGAATCAAATCATAAGGAAGGTGATATCATAAGGAAGGAGATATCTAAAGCAGCTTTTCCTCTCGAAATTCAGAAGAGGCAACCAAAGCAGAAAACTGTGTGGAGGATATGATAACATTAATGACTCTGGAAACTTAACTATCCTGCTCTCACTGTATTTGCGAGACCACCTGCTGCCATTGTCAACCTCCCATTGCCCGGTTCGCTCCCACAGAGTTGGCCTCCTCAGAGTTCTGTCGGTTAAGCAATGCCGGCTGGCGACCCCCAGGGGGAGAGCCTTCTCTGTGGGCGCGCCGACCCTCTGGAATGAGCTGCCTCCAGAGCTGCGGATGGCCCCCGACCTTCGGTCCTTTCGCCGTGACCTGAAGACATGGATGTTTCAACAATCGGGCCTGGACTGACTATAGTTTTAAATTTGGTTTTATGGGGTTAAATTACTATGTATTGAACATATCTACTGTTTAATTCTTTTTTAAATTTTGTATTTTCATGTTCTATTTTAGTTTTTATTGTTGTGAGCCGCCCTGAGTCCTTAGGGAGAAGGGCGGCATATAAATATAATCAATCAATCAATCAATCTATGATCTCTTTTCATCATTTTTCTGTATGCATTCTTAAATGAGAAGATGACTAATTCCTTGGAGCTGTTATGGATGGGACAGCATTTTGAGCAGACCACATCATAACCCTTGAACAAGAGGAATAGCATTTCATTAATTAAAAGGATTGAGAACCCATGGAAGCAAATCTTCAGCTAAGGTAAATTAGAAGAAATTCCAACTGTTCATAATTTCCAGCTTTAATAAAATCTACCAAAATCCAACGAAATGGAAATGAAAGTACGAAAGGACAAATCTCCAGGAGTACGCACCCTTTAAAAATATTCTTTTGTGACATTTTGAGCCTTGATTTGTTTACTGAATCAGGAATATCTAAAATAAGAATCACCAGCTTAGGCCATATTAAGCCTCAGTGCAGTGTGCTTACTTTAGACTTATGAGAGATAAATGAACAAATCATAATTTTAGAAGTTCGGTTTCTACGTCGTACAATGTTTGAATACAATTGGAGATCTCTTTGAAGATTTAGCAAATGGTAACTTGCTTACATTTTCTTGTTAACAATTATGCTTCATATGTCCATTTCCCAGGGTTCTTGTCTTTCATCAGTAAAAAAAAAAAGCCTTTTGAGATTAATTGCCATTAATGAAAATGGCAAATGTGCTTTCCTTTCCTGTATTTTTCCCCCAAATAAATATTTCTCTTCATTAGCATAAGAAAATAAATCGTGCGTTTTCTGCTTTAAAAAGACTATCAAGAGGTTTAGATTTCCAGCCAGGACTAAATATTTTTGAATTCCTGTATTGTGCTAAACTATGATTCATTTTATTATGACTTATTAGATAAAACACACCTGGCTTGGTTCAAACAAAATGCCATGCGACAGATTGTGGTTTATAAACCATCATGGCTGGATGCATACAATATCCTAAGACAGCACCAAGCAAACTTTATTATGACTTCTGTGCCCAACCACAGAAATGTGGTTCCACTATAGCTCATTTGGAGCTTTAGTGTCCTCTTTAATTATGTACTATCAAAGCTGAGTCAATTGTTAATGATCAACCCTATAGACCAGGGTTCTCCAACCTTGGCAACTTTAAGACTTGTGGACTCCAACTCCCAGAATTCCTCAGCCAGCCATGGAATTTTGGGAATTGAAGTCCACAAGTCTTAGTTGCCAAGGTTGGAGAACCCTGATATAGACTTTCTCCAGGATAGTCTGTCCCAACTACCAACGGTCCCCTCATCGTGACTGTCCATCAACCTTACTCCTGGTTGTCCTCTTTCCTTCCACCCTTCCCAGCATTATATACCTCTCAAGAGAGCAGTTATCTTTATGATATCTTATTCAGACAATCATGGGGCACAACTTAAAAACAACATTCAGGGTTCCCAGATCCTTATTAAATATTTTTAATGACTTACTGGAAACAAAGCTGTCAAAGAGACATTCAGGAGATTCACAGGTGCAATGGAGCCCAATTGCCCGATGAGTCATACCAGTTTAAATTTGAAGCAGGACTGCTGAAATCCATCAGCTGATGATGTAATCCACCATGAACTATAAACTAACTCGCATCAGATGGTGGATCACAGGCTGAAAAGTACCTGAATTCCAAATGGATTACCATTTCAGCCTCCAGTCTGTGGTGGTTTCCCCCCCCCCCCTCATATCCATGGAATCTGATCAGGGGATTAAACAATTACTTCTTAAACGGGCAACGTTCCTACTTTGATGGTTCTGATAAAGAATATCTTGGGCAACACTGCAGTATTAGAACACTCTTCACTCAGTCTGCAGTCGACAGTCTTACTCAGAGTTGAGTTTGGAAGTCCTCTATGTTTATTTGCTTAGATATACATACAGTATATCCCAAAAAAATACATCATATCCCAAAAAATACAAAGCACAAAAGAGAACATGGTGAACAATTATTGTTTGGTCTTTCACAGTCCAGCTAGACTGTCCTTTGTGTTCAGTAACTGGATTGGGAGGAAGTCTGCAGCAGCCTTTAAACTCCAATAGGATGGTGCCAATCCATGCACAGAACCAGCCACATCAAACAAGGCACCATGGGTTGTCCAAACAGCAGACTTAAGTCTTGAGAGGCTGGGCAACTCAAGAAATAAGAACCACTTAGGTTTTTAAAGAGATCATTATTGCTAGTTCTTTTTTTTATTGAAAAGTTTTAAAATACATTTTATCTTTAACAATCCCCCCTCCCCCTCCCCTACCTATCCCTCCCTACCCCTCCCCCCCTTTCCCCCCCCCCCGACTTCCCAGAGCTAAGTACAGGGTATAAAAACAAAAAATAACAATCATAAACATCCATTTGCTACCAATAATAAATTCATAAATCTATCACTCTCTAGCTCATATAAGATAACTACAAGCAATACTAATATTTCATATAGGAAAAAAAAGAAAATAGAAAGGAAGACTTATTCAAATGCTAAATGAAACTTTTTAGTCCCATATTTGTTCTGGATATATTCAATCCATTTTTTCCACTCCATAATATAACGTTCTTGCGAATGATCTTTCAAATAAGCCAAGATCTTTGCCATTTCTGCCAGGTCAGAAACCTTTAAAGTCCATTCTTCTATAGTCGGCAGTTCCTCCTTCTTCCAATATTGACCTATTAAAAGTCTTGCTGCTGTGATTAAATTCAACATCAACTTAGTGTCCACAACAGTAGCATCTGTAATTATACCCAACAAAAAGAATTGCGGACAAAACTTTATCGTTTGCTTGAAGATCTGCATATTCCACCAAATTTTTATCCAAAAAGCCTTGACCTTTTTACAGGTCCACCATATGTGAAAATATGTTGCATCTTCGCCACCGCACCTCCAGCATTTTGGCTGATAATTCGGATACATACTTGCAAGCTTTTTAGGATCTAAATGCCATCTATAAAACATTTTATAAAAGTTCTCTCTTAGGTTTTGAGCTTGTGTAAATTTTACGTTCCTCACCCAGATCTTTTCCCACGTGTCCATTGTAATAACTTCTTGGATGTTCTGGGCCCATTTTATCATACAATCCTTAACAAGTTCTGTTTCTGAGTCAATTTCTATCAATGCAAGATATATCCGTTTGATATGTGCTGGACCCTGATTTCTAATTTGCTTTATCAAATTTTCATCAGTCATTGCAAAACCAATTTTCTGATCTTCTTTCCACCTGGCCCGTAACTGAGTATATTGAAACCAAGTTTGAACAATCTTCTCATCTCGCAAGAGGTTGTACGGCTTCAAACACCAGACATTTCTTTCCAAGCTTAAAATCTCCTTATACGTAGTCACATCATGTTTGAAGCCAACATTTATGTTTTCTATTGCGTGCTTTGGGATTGCCCACAACGGCATCTTGTAATCTAACTTATGTCTATACTTCTTCCAAACTCTCAACAATGCCTGTCTTAAAATATGCACTTTAAACACATTATCTACCTTCTTATCATACAACAAATATGCATGCCAGCCAAATAACAAGTCATGGCCCTCAAGATTTAATAATCTCTCTTGTGTCAAATTAATCCAGTCACTTATTCCTGCTAACGCAGCAGCTTCATAATATAATTTAAGATTGGGCATTTTAAGACCTCCTCTTTCACGAGTATCCTGCATAATCTTAAATTTAACTCGTGGCCTTTTCCCTGCCCAAACAAATTTATTGATACCCCGTTGCCATTCTTCCAAATTAGAATCTTTCTTAAGAACCAGTATCATTTGAAATAAGAATAAAAATTTAGGCAGGACATTCATTTTCACTGCTGCGATTCTTCCCAGCAAAGACAATTGCAATTTTTCCCAACTCTCCATTTCTTTTTGAATTTTTCCCCATAATTTTTCATAGTCATTTTTATATAACTTAGTATTAGAGGGTGACAAAAACACCCCCAAATATTTGACCCTTTTAGCAATCTCAAATCCAGTTAATCCTTCTAAAAGAGCCTTTTGCGATACTGTCATATTTTTGGCCAGAATTTTAGTTTTTTGTGCATTAACTTTAAATCCAGAAACCCTCCCATATTGCATTATTATCTCCATCAGGTCCACAACAGAGTTTTCTGGCTGGGTCACTGTAACAACCAGATCATCTGCAAACGCCCTCAATCTATAATCCTGATCTCTAACTTGTATCCCCTTAATTCTTTCCGAATTCCGTATTTTAACTAGTAATATCTCCAATGTTAACACAAATAGTAAAGGCGATAACGGACACCCTTGCCTTGTGCCCTTCTCAATATTACATGCTTCAGTCAAACTATTGTTAACTATTATTCGGGCAGTTTGTTTTTGATATAATGCCCTAATTGGTTGCAAAAATTTATCCCCAAAATTCATTACCGCCCTTCGGGAGAAGGGCGGTATAAAAATTTAATTAAATAAATAAATAAATAAAATAAATAAATTTTATCTAAAACTTTCATCAAAAATTGCCAATTCAACTGATCAAAAGCTTTTTCAGCATCTAAAAAAATTAGCGCCGCAGAAATCTGATTGTTCCTTTCCAAAAACTCTAACACATCAACTATATGCCTCACATTATTTTTCATTTGCCTACCACTAATAAACCCGGTTTGATCCCCATGAATCACCTGTTGCAGAACCCTCATCAATCTATTAGCCAACACCTTAGCAAATATCTTATAATCTGTATTTAAAAGTGATATCAGTCTATAGTTTTTTACTTGAGTAGCATCTTGATCTTCCTTCGGAATCAAAGAGATAAAAGCAGTTCTCCAAGATGGAGGCACCTTTCCCCCTCTCTGAATTGTCTGAAACAGTTCCTTTAACGGCTTTATCAACTCCATTTGTAAATTTTTGTAGTAAACCGCAGTCAAACCATCCGTACCTGGCGCCTTATCCATCTTCAATTCCTTAATTGCTATAAAAATTTCTTTTTCTGTTATCAATTGATTAATCTCCTCTTTTTGTGCTTGCGTAAGAACCGGGATGCTAGCATTCTCCAAATATACATCAATGTCTTTTTCATTAATCTTCTCCTTAGCATATAATTTAGAATAAAAATCCACAAAGGCTTCCTTAATAAGATCCTGTTGAAACACAACCTTTCCCTTATGTTCAATTTTATCTATGTTAGAAGCCCTTTGCTTTTTCCTTAGTCTGTAAGCTAGCCATCTGCCTGGCTTGTTAGCATTGCAAAAAGTATTATGCCTGGCAAACCGCAAGTTGGTTGCCACTTGATCAGCCATCAATTTATCAAATTGTCCTCTTAATAGCTTAATAACCTCCTTAGTCTTCACATCCAATGGGTTCAAAATTAAGGCCTTTTCTTTTTCCCTAATTTCATTCTCCAATTCTTTCCTTCTGGCTTCCAAAGTACGTCTGTATTTATTATTCATATATATCAACACCCCTCTCATGTAGGCCTTGCTAGCATCCCAAACCATGTCCATAGAGGTACCCTTATTCATATTAATCTCAAAAAAATCCTTCATCCGCTGTTTACATTCTTCCACATTTCTCTGATTTCTAAACAAATTCTCATTTACGCGCCACGAGCGCCTATCCCTATTGTCCTTATTAATCTCTAACCAAACTGGACTATGGTCCGAAATAGTTCTTGCACAGATCTTTACCTTCTTAATCCTAGAAAAAAAAATCATTAGTTAGCAAAATAAAATCAATCCTGGAAAAAGATTGATGTCTGTCAGAAAAAAAAGTATAATCCTTTTCATATAAGTGAGTGTCACGCCAGATATCTCGCAGTTCCAAATCATCCTTCATTTCAAAAAAAGATTTAGGCAATCTGGCATGACTCGGAACACGCTTAAAAGAACCAGCCTTATCCATCTGTGCATCCAAAACACCATTCCAGTCCCCCATAAAAATAAACGATTTGTAATCCAATTGAGTAAGCTTTGTATGAAGTGAACTAAAAAAATCAGCTTGTTGTTGATTAGGAGCATACAGTCCAACTAGAAGCGTTTTTTTACCTTCTAACAACAAATCTATCATAACATATCTTCCTTGCTTATCTGCTTCAATTAATTCCGCTGTTAGAGTACTTTTAACATAGACAACCACTCCATTTTTCTTATTCATCGCAGAAGCAACAAATTGCGTGCCCAACCTTGAGTTCGATAAATACTTTTGGTCCATAACCCTAATATGCGTTTCTTGCAAACATATAACATCAATCTTAAATTGTTTTAAATATTGAAAAACTTTCTTTCTCTTCTGTGGTGAGTTTAATCCATTAACATTCCAAGTTAGAAATTTAGTCACCATGCGTGGCGCCCCGAAGCTTTTGGAGCACGTCTTCAATAGCCCCTGTATTTTCTTTGGGCCGCGCTCCTCCCACAGCTTCACTATCAGTACGCTTTGAAAGTTCCATAAACTTCTGCTGGTCTTGCTCTTGTACTTGTCTTGCTCGTTTTAAAGTGGCACGCGTCAACCTCTGCTCTCCAGCAGCAGCCGATGAAGCTATAATTTGATCCCCTCCAGCACCATTCTCCTCTGTCTGTCCACCTTCAGCCTCTTGAGGTTTCCCCTCTCCAGATCCCTTTGCAGCTTCCAAGAGTGATAGAGGGTTTGCTTTTAAAACATTGCTGTAGAAGTCACGCGCCTGAGTCACAGTAACCAGACGATATCTTTTACCTTCGTGCATCACCACCAATCCGACTAGAATCTCCCATCTGAACTTAATATCACGTTGCTTAGGTTCCTGTACAAGAAATGCAAAATCTTTCCTTCTCCTTAAAATCTTTGGAGGAATCTCTTTTAGAACCAGAACTTCTTGCTCAGCAACCACAACTTTAGTATCATAAGCAGCTTGAATAACTTCATCTCTAGTTGCTCTCTTTGTAAAATAGACCACCACATCTCTAGGTAGCTTCCTCTGCCTTGCAATCCATGAATTAACACGAAAAACTTTATCCATACATCCCTCTATCTCAGATGCTGGCTGGCCCAATACTGCTTCCAGAGCCTCAGAAATCAGTTGCTTTAAGTCTTCTTTAGGATTCTCTTTTAAGCCCCTGATTCTAATAGCATACTGCATCTGATGGAACTGGACAAGACTCAATTCTCCGTCCATTTTATCCCTTAAATTTTCATTCTCCAGTACCTTTACTTCTAATATAGAGTTCTTTTGACTAAGATCCTCCACTTTTTCGTCCAAACGTTGCACACATTCAGCCACGCTTTCCACTGTAGACAAAATGTCTACCCTCATTGCACTAAACTTCTCTTCCATCCTCTCCTCCATTACGTTAAACTTCTCTTCCATCCTCTCCTCCAATTTCTCCAATTTCTCCTCCAACTTTGCCATCTTATCACCCAGCATTTCTGACATTACCTGGGATTGCTTTGCAAAGGCATCTTGTAAGTCCTTAAGCGTCAATGCCACAGGAGGTGCAGGAGGAAGCAAAGCTTGCAACGATGTCTGTTGCACCGGGGAATTTCCCGCACTCCGAAGAACTTTAGAGGAAGATTTAGCCGCCATCTTTCCTCACTTTCACTTGTTGCGCACTTTCACTTTAAGTTTATAAAGTCCATTGAGCTAGGGAGTAAGAATAAAAGTCCTCTTCACCTTAACCTCCTGTACCGCTCTGCCTGCTCCTTTTTACTCCAAAGTCTTTCCTTCTGGCAGGGGTGGTCGCAAACGCCTGGCTCTGCTCCAAAAATCCCGGAACAGAGACGCTAAGCAGCTCGGAGCAACCCAGGCTACGGGGGAGCTCAATCCTTCAGCCGCCCAAGCTTTCAGCTCAGGCGGCCCCGGAGAACTCAACCCCTACCTGGGGCCTCACCCCCTCCTCTTCTCCTGAGGAGGGGGCTTCAATTCCACCTAAACAGCTGATCGGCGCTGTTTTAGGTGGAAAAAACTCAGCTGCGAAGCGGACAGCCCGAAACGGCTATCTTCGGCGCCGCGCCGCCACCGGAAGTCTATTGCTAGTTCTGTAGAGTAATACGACAACATCTTGAAAGTCTGCTAAAGGAATTCTCCTGCATTTCTCACTTTATACCTAGTAGAATTAAGGTAGTGTTACTTTGAGTCTCTTTCTGTTCCAAACTTCCTCATTCTCAGGGATTCAAGATACTTTTACATAACAATTTTGCTGCCATCTCCTTTGGTTTACCAAGGTCATCACAGTTTGATGTACATACAACTTTTAACAGTGGGACAACTAAAACTGACTTCCGCTGCTTTCTACAAGGGATGAGGGTGAGATGAAGGTGACATCATGAGGACATGTCTCTTAAAAACAGTTGGCTTGGCATCTTTGTGCCAGAGATACAGATGTGCGAGAAAAAGTTGCTAACTGTGAAGGAGACACTTTTTCTGCCTTACATTCGATCTACAATGGCTAACTTAAGCATGCTTACTTTAGACCAGAGGTCTTCAAACTTGGCCCTTTTATGACTTGTGGACTTCAACTCCCAGAATTCCTCAGCCAGGCACACTGGCTGAGGAATTCTGGAAGTTGAAGTCCACAAGTCATAAAAGGGCCAAGTTTGAAGACCCCTGCTTTAGACCATCTCTGGAGGTCCCAGCACTTGTACGTTGTGGTCAGGAATGGAGCCTTCAAAACCATTTATATGAAATGTTAGGAATGCCTTTTGCAATATGGATGTTCCTCATTTTCTTTTTGAACTTGTCAGATGCTGGTGGTGTTGATGTACTTTGACCTAAGGCCCCAGACAGACCTGACTACAAGTCCAGAAGGCAGCTGCTGGTGATTTAATGACCTGCTGGCATTTAACTGTTGTTTTTAATGGATTGGCATTGTTATATTTTCTAACATTGCAATTTACCATTAGTAATTTTCATTTGAACATTGCCACAGAGGGAAAATAATCCAAACAAATTTGAGCAAGTGTTTTTGCTAATTTTGGTTTTTTCCCCCCGAAAAGGAGATCTCATCCCATACATATTTATTTAGAAGTAAGTATATTTAAGTGTGTGCTTAGGAAAGATGGAACAAACCTTATATTTTTCAGAAAGAAGAATTTTATGGATCCAAGCTAGTTCGGGTAAAACCATTTTAAATATTCAAGTTGTGCTTTGGTTTTCTCTGATGCCAATAAGATATTTTTAAATGAAACATCAATGGAGTTGTATTAATGGGTTTGCGGATGAGAGAGCCAGGGTTTTGCCCATGATGAAGGATACAATGCCTGGTTCCGTAATCTGGATTAGTAGACACAAAAAAGGGGTATAGAAATTTCTCTTAGCTGCTGTTCCATGATCATTTGGATTGTTGTGAGGACTGTCTTCACCTCCATTTTGTTTTAGGCTGCAATTCAGACTAGATGTTTGCATGGTGCAGAGCCATCCATGGGAGTTCTAGTTCTTATTCTTTCTCCATCTTCCCAACTTTCTGTCTTTGCCACAGAATTATTGATCTCCCATAGATTAACTGCCCAATGGGTCTATGCAAAACCAATTTTCCATTTGACCTTGGAAGGACAAGGGAGACAGCTGAAGTGAGAGGGAACTTTGTTGAAGTGCACCATCCCAATTTAGAGTTGTTATATTCATTGCTATTGTAATCCTACAATGTGTGAGCACACATGTCATTCGTTCAGACTAACCAAAGGCCTTCATCCCATTCCATCACTCGCTATGATGAGTGATTGGGGCTATTTTTGAACAGGAAAGAAAAGAAGGCTCAGATTCCTCCACGAAGACTTCAAGAACAGCCCCATTATCCTGGTCTTAGCCATGGGCGGCCCCACAATTTATGTTGCCGACTCAAGGATGGGAGCATTGCGGTTTAATGTGGCCAGAAGACAGTCCCCCTTTTCCTGTTTGACTCAGCAGCTAAACAGGGCCATCTGTTCTGGTAAATATTTGGATACGAGACCTCAAGGATGGCTGGATAGACTGAGGTGTTGAAATAACATCCTGAAAGAACATAATGGTAGACCTCCTGTATAGTTCTTAACAAAATGATCTGGACTTGTCTGCAAGATCACCAGGAATCAAATTTGGCCTGAAGAGCATTTGACCTTTAACTTATCTATAGATGTTCACACTGAGCCTAATCCAGATAGAGAAAGACGGAGAAAAAATACCTTGGAAGAACATTGCAGATTGCTTCTTTTTATTACTGTCAAGACAACTAAGAAGCCAACTTTTTCTTTTGACAAAGTCAATGTTGATGTTTCTGTTATTGAGGCATAACAAGAACACCAAAGAGTACATTACTGAGTTTGGGATAAAGCTATTTTTTTATTATAAATACATTATTTGGGCCTGGGACTCAATTATAAATTGCAGTGATATGTTTAGCAAAGAGGAGCTTAAAAAAAATATAGACAGCCCTCTTGAATTTTTCCAAATAACTTTTGGGGTATTTAAATACAGATTTATTATCTCATTTTTAAAGATTTTTTTTTTAAATCCCACCTTTTTATTTTCATAAATAATTCAAGGCGGTGAACATCTGTCCTTTCTCTTCCCATTTTCCCCACCACGACAACCCTGTGAGGTGGTTTGGGCTGAGGGAGAATGACTGAGCCAAAGGTCAGGCCTAAGGTAGGACTAGAACCCGTCATCTCCTGGTTCTGAGCTAGATGCCTTAACCACTAGACCAGGGGTAGGCAACCTTGGCTCTTTTATGATGCGTGGACTTCAACTCCCAGAATTCCTGAGCCGGCATGGCTCAGCATGGAAACCTCTCCCTTCCCCTCAGCATGGCTAGCTCAGGAATTCTGGGAGTTGAAGTCCACAAGTCATAAAAGAGCCAAGGTTGCCTACCCCTGCGACTAGACCAAACGGGATATTATGAGGCACAAAAGCAAAATAACTACTTGTTGCGCTGCTACAGCAGTTCTGATACCACAATCTATTTAAGAAGCAATCTGGGGGAAAAAATGTTTGTTTATTTATTACATTTGCAGTTCTGTAGCCTGCCCTTCACTGTAGGCTCTGGGAGGTATAAAACAGAGTGATAATTAGGCAAATGTAGGAAAAAGCACTCCTAAACTTGTAATAGAAAATACACCCGTTTAGGTAACGTGACACGAAAACCGCTCATATTGAAAGCGTGGTAGAATAGAATCGATTTAACCACCTTTCAAAATGCTGGAAAGGAAGGAGACCTAATTTTTAAATATTCACTCTGCATTTCCCCATTTGCATTTTTACTTTCTTGCATATGGTCTGTGGACATGATAGAGAGGCAGTAGTCATCCTAAACATCGCAGCATGTGGAGAGAAAAATTACTTTGTGCACCCCACCCCATCCATCTCTGAATGAGGGTTACAGGCCTTTTCCCACAGCAAACTACATCTAAAATCTCTCTTCTTTCACTAATTGAATAAGGACATAAACCATTTATATCGAGTAAATCCAGATTAATTTATTACGAAATTTCACCCTGTCTTTTTGGGCACCCATTTATTAGATTTACCTCCACATGTAACAAATCTGATATGTGGGTTAGGCGCTTTCTTGTCATATCCATTCTTCAAAAACCAGGGATTCAGAGAATCACAACAATACTGAAACGAATAAGGAATTAATTGCATTCAGCACGTTTTCTTGTACGTTGTCTCCGCTAAATGTTGTTCTTGCACCCTGCCATTGTTTATACATCTCCAAGCATAAGTGACATTATTCATCATGCTTTTGAACATACTGAGGTCATCCCAAAGTTCTATTTTTCAATTAATTAATAACACCATCATCATTTGCACTGTGAAATTATAGACAAGAGCAGAAACAATTAGAGAAGGCTGCATCAATGGAAGCGGACTTGGAATCTGGGTCCACCTGTCTGGGATTTTCAATACTTAAGCCATGAAACTGAGGCTGTATGTCACACCTTAAGGGGTAGGTAAATAATTTACCAGGAACAAACGGTAAAAGCTAGTCTTTAACTAGCTTGAAGAGCTTAACAAATCTGAAATCTGCTTTTGGAGACATACAAAAGAGAAAGAGAAAAAGCAAGAAAAAGAGGAGCTTTTCATTTATGACAGGTATCAACAAGAAAAAAAAATGCTGGAAAAGTTTTGTGAGCACTTTAGTTACTAAAGTTAAGAACCCAACTTTCACCTGAAGCCGTGAACATTCCCAGCCAGTAACTGATTATTTTTATAACAGGATTCCCTGTAGAAAATTGGTTGATAAAAGATGTACCTGGGAGAATTATGAGGCATACATAGCTCTAAAAGTGAGTTATACCTTTCAACCTTTTAGAAACGTTAAAAATAAGATGCCTTGAATGGCATGTAAACCTGATTTTACGGTTTCAGAAATTGCCAGTAAACATTAGTTCTGGTGCATTAGAAAAAAAAAAATCCCCTTCTCTTTGAGAAAATCAGAGAGACACCAATTTCTGCTAATATCAATTTAAAGGTCAGGCAATCCATAGACTGATTTTTCTACCAACTGTATCTTGTTGTGAGTTTCATAATAAAGCGGTCAACATTTGCCAATTCTTGGAGGAAAAAGAGTTGATTCTGAGTGTTGAGACTTAAGACATCCAAGTCACATGTTCAAATTGATTACATAGATGACTTTGAATAGAAGCTAGCTATCTAGATTTTCTCTGACACAATCTCAGCAGTGATTAAGCAATGGGAACAGAAATGATTTTTCCTTGGTCTATCTTACATCTGTATCTAATTTGTGCATAAAAGGTTGGTTGGTTTAGATCTTAATGTCTTTGAAAAATGCACAATATCTTTGATTTAGATGCAGTATATATCATAATTCATCCAGCTCCAATTGTTTCTGGTCCCTCCCTATCCTATCATTCTATATCTCATTGAAGTCCATCTTGATGCAACTGACCACTTGATGAATGAAGACTTCCATCATCCTAGCACACAGCAGCCTCAAGCAATATTTTAGGATTAGCATGCATGTAGAATGATGTACAATTTATGTCATGCAGTGTACAGTGGCATAGATGATACAATACTTGATTCTGGCTGGCTACTTCTCCTGTATGGATACCATTAGTAGGTACTGGTTAAGGGATTGTTTCACCCAGTTAATAAAAATAAAATAAAATAAAATAAGAAAGCCCACAGTACTATGGGTGAAGGGGATTCCCTACCAAATGAGTTTAGAATTATTAGTTTTTATTGTATGAACTTTTTCTGTTGGGTTACCAACATTCAGGATTTTTTTTTAAAAAAAAATAGCCTGTTGACTCTTATGTTGTTTTACATTTTGATACCAATATTATCCTAAGTGGAAATGATATCTTGCTGCAGATAAAAAATCAGAAGATGAAAAAGATCTGCTTACCATTTTTAAAAGAAAAAAAAATTGGTAGATTTATTCTTTAAACTCCTGTACCAGAGAAGTGCAGATGGAGAAAATTCTAGCTACAGCATTCAGTGTATTGGCGTAGGGGAAAATAGTAAAGATAAATCACAATCCCTTTTCTCTTCGACATGAGTGTAGATTTCAGTTTAAACAATTAAGTCAGCACAATGCTGTCATTGTTAATGACAAAATGCTATCAATGGAACAGGTTGCCTCCCGGAGTGGTCAGTGCTTCATCCCTGAATATTTTCAAAAGTAGACTGGACAACCCTTTGATCAGATGGTATAAAGTCTCCTGCCTTGAGTAGGGGTTAGGACTAGAAAACCTCTGAGGTCCCTTTCAGTCCTATGGTTTTATGTTCTGTTTTGCAGTCAAGAACATCAGGGTAGAATCATTCCCCATATTTGTTGTAACTAGAGGAACAATCTGGAACATTTGGTTGTAAAGCCCAACATGACTAGGCCAAAACTGCAGCTACTACAGACTGAAGCAACATTTTGAAAAAAATAAATAAATAAAGCACATAATCAAGAGACTGGGGTGAATTATTTGTTCTAGCCTTGCCCGTAAAATCCAGCAAGCTGTGCCAAGAACATGAATTATGAGGCAAAAGGGGAGGGAAACCAAACAGGTTTCTAGTAATGAAGTGTCACCTCCTGCAAAAAGGTGGAAGCAGGAATGATGGAAAGCCAGATTTCTCCAAAGCCAGACAGAATGTTCACCTTCCCACATTTACAATGGCAACAATGCAGAGCCAGTCCAAAACCACAAATTCCTCTTTCTGCCTTTGCAAATAAAACCACAAAAATGAGAACGTGTCACCCTCCCTAAGAAGAGGTGTTTTGTTTTGTACGGGCCTTATTTTTTTACATTTTCTATTCCCATTAATCATTATTTTAATTCCCAGTGATGCAATATAATGTTTCATTTGATGAAAGAGTAGCTTAACTCTAAAGGCATTGCTTTCATCTTGGTGCTTCAACAGACCCCTGAAAAAGTGCAGTAAGGGAGTGGCCACTACACAGTGCATTTCAAGAGTATTTCTGCATCTTTGTAACTACATAGTTTGGTTCATTCCTACATTAACAAGATTAAAGGTAAAGGTTCCCCCGCACATGTGTGCTAGTCGTTTCCGCCTCTAGGGGCCGGTGCTCATCTCCGTTTCAAAGCCGAAGAGCCAGCGCTTGTCCGAGGACGTCTCCGTGGTCATGTGGCTGGCATGACTAGACGCCAAAGGCGCATGGAACGCTGTTGCCTTCCCACCGTAGTGGTCCCTATTTTCTACTTGCATTTTTACGTGCTTTCGAACTGCTAGGTTGGCAGAAGCTGGGACGAGTAACAGGCGCTCACTCTGTTACGCAGCACTCGGGATTTGACCCGCCAAACTGCCGACCTTCTGATCAACAAGCTCAGCGTCCTAACCCACTGAGCCACCGCATCCCTTTAACAAGATTACCTTCCCATAAAAGTAGAATGGGAAGGTAATTCTGTCAGAACCTATGCACAAATACTGCACATTGTCAAAATATTCTGATGTGCTCAGAAGAAACTTGTTAGAAGTAACCCCCCCTCCCAAAATAGGATCTTCCCAGTGAATTAATCAATACATAATTCAACGTATGAATAAACTGGAACACCAAACCTTCCGCCTGTTTCTCCCCCTTTATGCTATAGCAGGGGTCTTCAAATTTGGCCCTTTTGTGACTTATGGACTTCAACTCCCAGAATTCCTCAGCCAGGCACACTAGCTGAGGACTTCTGGGAGTTGCAGTCCACAAGTCATAAAAGGGCCAAGTCTGAAGACCCCTGTTCTATAGTCTTGCTTTCCAGCTTAGAGGATGTCAGCCCTCTGAGGTAGTCCAGCTAAAAAAAAATCCAGGAAAACTATCTGTGTTGCTTAATAATACACACACACAAAAAATAACAGAACCTTGCAAAACTGAAAACATTTCTTCTCTCCTTTACTTTTATCTTCAGGAAAACAAGGAGGAGTCCCTTCTGAAAACATTTTATGTGGGTGAAATATCTTTTGCATCCCATTTGTCCATTACTGAGACAATTTCCAGCTCATTTTGTTCCTAGCACACTCCCAGTTAATCCCTGTATCCTGATCAGTGCAAGGATATTTATCAGTCAGTTGGGCAAAAAACAAAGCTTGATTTTTATTTATTTATTAAACCCCAGCAAACACCTGATGAAATAGGATGAGGCAGAAAAAAAGCAAGTAGAAAAAGAGTCATGAACAACAGGCAACAATTTATATTATCTATATCTACCTAGTTCAGAGGTAGGCAACCTCGGCTCTTTTTTTTATTGAAAAGTTTTACGGTACATTTTTAAATACAAAACCCCTCCCCTCCCCCTCCCCTCTCCCCAAACCTCCCCAACTCTCCCCTCCCCTCCCCCCCCCGACTTCCCAGAGCTAAATACAGGGTATGAAAATACAAACAAACATAATCTAAAATATGCAAACAACAATAAAATATTAAATTCTATCGCACTTTAACTCTTAATAAAATAACTACAAGCTAGTTATACATCATATAAATCCACTACTTATTCAAATGCTAAGTGAAACTTTTTAGTCCCATATTTATTCTGGATATAATCAATCCATCTTCTCCACTCCACAATATATCTCTGTTGCGATTGGTCTTTCAAATTCAACCTCGGCTCTTTTATGACTCATGGACTTCAACTCCTAGAATTCCTGAGCCAGCTGGCTCAGGAATTCTGGGAGTTGAAGTCCATGAGTCATAAAAGAGCCGAGGTTGCCTACCCCTGCCCTAGTTCTATTAAAAAGCACAGAAAATTCCATGAGCTCCTGGATCAAACTGATTGCGCTCTAAATAAGAGCCATCTGCATATTACGGTTTCATAGAAAATCATGTGCAATTTCAGACTGCATTAACAAATGTTTCTGAGGAAGCAAAAATCCCATGGGGTTTGCACTTTGGTCAGCCCCTGTCTTGTGTACTAGGTCCAGTTCTGGGAACCGCACTTTATCAAAAGTTTCAATAGATCCTACGTTCTCTGGCAAGTGCTTAAAAGGGCTGGATTTGCTGAGAGAAGACAATTAGGAGGGACACCACTATCTTCCAAAACTTGGACGGATGGTGAACCATATGAGAAGGTATCGGCCTGTTCATTCAGGTTATGAAATAATGGATTTCAAAACCAAGAAATATTTTTTTCCCCAAAGAGTCAAAACTGTTCAGCAATCCTCCTGATTGTCCTTAGCTGCCTATTGTCTTAATTTTGAGGCAGCTGAAGGGTTTCATACACAGAATTCCCACCACTTAATGGTTCCATATTCTTTAAAATATTCAAAAGGATTGTTCCCACGCACTTTTGTCCAATTACATTTCAGCATCTAATATATCATTGATATTAATAACAACCACCACATTGACAAATAGTCATCAGAATGCAGCTTCGAGCTCAGTAAATTATATTAATACCTCATTAACTGTATATGTATTGTGTTAAGTATGTACATGAGTTATTTATTCATTAAAATAGATATAAATCTCCGTATTTGTTCCTTTGCTTGCAGCAAACAATATTCAACATTATGTACAGAAAAAAAAGAGAACAGGAGCAAAATCTGGTTCTCTTTAACACCATCTGCTTTAGTGATAATGTTTTTACTTCTTTCTTTCTTTCTTTTACTTTTTCTCCAAAGCTCATAACTAATCTGATGATATATTCTATTTCACTGTTTCCAGATTAGGCAGTCGCTAAAAACTGCTAATCGTTGTCTTTGCTTTCATGAGTTTGATCCAAAGGAGTCTCTTTCTCCAAATAACAGGTTCATTCTGATTTCCACTTTCCAGAATCACACCAGCAAAGGCTGGGCTTACAAATACGGCATGCCTTGTAAGTTTGATTTCTTTCCTTTCTAACAAGGAATGAAATATATAAGGAGTCTCTGTTCATGAAAAATGCAACAGTTTTTTTCCCCCTCCCACTTGCACTGGTCTCCATCTAGAGTTTATTCTCCGCTTTATAAGAAATGTGCTATTCATGGAAATGGCATTATTGGAAACATAAATCATGACATAAACCCAGCTTACACAAACCCTGTTGTAATTCTTGTGGATTTCATTGGGGGTGAGGCAGAGAGGGTGGAAACAGCTCCCTGGGTAGTTGACTGTACTGGAGTTGCCTTAGAAATTGCCAGAGAAAAGTTTCCTTCAGGTTAAGCACAATCCTGATGAATTGGCTGGCTTTAATTTTTTTTGTTTTTTTGGTCTTCTGCCTCTCATCAGCCTTTTCTGCCATGGGAAGGTTTGGTGAATTCAGAATAAATAAAAAATACAAATAAAAATGGCATTTGATCCCTTTTTGTTCTCTACAGAGAGTTGTTGCAATTTGTTACTCAGCCAGAATGTCCCAGCATCTTTTACTTACAGCAAATAAAGGTTCAAGAAAGAGCACGAGGTTAGGAAGGGCTGCCACCTTGATGGTAAGGTGTCTAGACTTCAACCTCTTGGTCAAATGCTCTGTTTTCAGGCCTGCTGCAACTTAAACCTTTAAATAGAAATGATCCTTGGCTCCATTTGTTCAGAAAGGTATAAGTGTTGTAAGTAGTAATGGAAAGCCAGAACTGAAAATTGCACACCAAAATGTCCAAGTTCAACTTTTTCCTCCCTTAACTGCCTCCCATCACCGACACACACACCCACACACACCCACACACACCCACACACCCACACACACACACACACACACACACACACACACACACCATGACCAATCAGGTTAAAGCAATACAGTATGCTTTCAGAATGGTCACTTCAAGCATAGGCTGGTATGTAGCTGCCTTCTTCTCCCAACTGGGTGACCTTGAAGCAGTGTCTCAGGGAGATACAGTAATTTCGCTTTCCCCCAAGCATCCCCCCTCCCATTCATATACAGCCCCAGACTTCATGGCAGACTGTTACCACATGGTAGCAAAGCACCTAAGCAAGCGTAAGGTGGCAGCTGACACTCTGCCACAATTGATGCTTTTCTTTCAAGCAGAAGTGGGCTTACAAAGGAGAATAAAGGAAGTGGATTTGTCTGTGAGAATCAAAGGTGCAAGGGTTTCTCTGATGCTCTTAATTTCAGCTAATATGACTACTGGCAATTTCTCACGTCTGCCTCTGGGGAAGGAAGTTTCCATGCAGATTTGGAACCCTGCAAGGGATGGGAGGTGTAATCTGGTTTCACTTGGGATAATATAAATCTTGTGCATAATAAAAGGGTATAGAATGCTTTAAGAATCAGCATGGCACTAATACGCTCCCCTTTTTTCTCCCCTCTCTCACTCACTCTGTTGAGCTTACGTCTTTTCCTTAAGTTACTTCTTTGAAAAGGAGATTTAAACAGGAAGGAAAAGACAGGGAAGGCAACGTGCTACAAGCTTTCAATACCTTTCTTCTTGGCATCGAGAGGAAAAAAACCAGGGTTTTAAGGCTCTCCAACACTACCACAAAAGACTACGAAAAGCCTCACATGACAAGGGTGCTACATGATCATAGGAACCATCATTGTCAAATTCTGGGCTTGTAGAATAGCAGTGGTTTCTGATGGTGCCAACTATTATCCTCCTCTCTACAGCTCATTCTGAAGGCTACTGAAAGACCTCTTGGAGCTTAAAGTGAAGCTTTGCCTCTGCTCCAGTTGTTGGATGATGGTTGAACATGGGTGGAAGAGGCACTGAAGCCTGCAGAGCAGCAAAATAAGTGGGACCCTCTAATGAGTTCTTCACAAGCAAATAATTTTAGTATGGCTGTTATTGAATAACAGAGTTGGAAGGGTCCTTGGAGGTCTTCTAGTTCAACCCCCTGCTCAACCAGGAGACCTTAAACCATTTGAAACAAGTGGCTGTCCAGACTCTTCTTAAAAACAGTCAGTGATGAAGTTGTTCTGAAGGCAAGCCATTCCATTGGTTAATTGTCTTCACCGGGCAGATAATCGCCCGGCCGCCCTGTTTAGGGTGACTCGCTCCCTCCTTAATCAGGAGGTGAGGGAGGATCCCTTGCAGGGTCGTGCCAAGGAGTTTGGTCAACATCTGTCGGATAAAATCGCTTGGATTCGGACCGGTTTGGACTCCAACTGGGAAGAGTCCGACGATCAGGACACGGGCGGTCTTGTCAATGTTATCTGGGAGGAGTTTGATTCTGTGACCCCTGAGGAAGTGGACAGGATTATGGGGAGGTTGAGCTCCACCACATGTTTATTGGACCCGTGCCCTTCTTGGCTGGTTTATGCAGCTAGGGAGAGGACACGAGGCTGGTTCCAGGCAGTTATATCTGCTTCTTTGAGCGAGGGCAATTTCCCCACCATCTTGAAGGAGGCGGTGGTGAGACCTCTCCTCAAGAAGCCTGCCTTGGACCCAGCTGTGTTAAACAACTTTCGTCCAGTCTCCAACCTTCGCTTTCTTGCGAAGGTTGTTGAGAGTGTGGTGGCGCATCAGCTCCCTCTGGTTCTGGATGAAGCGGATTATCTAGACCCGTACCAATCGGGTTTCAGGCCCGGGTACAGCACGGAGATGGCATTGGTTGCTCTGGTGAATGATCTCTGGAGGGCCCGGGACAGGGGATATTCCTCTGTCCTAGTCCTATTAGACCTCTCAGCGGCTTTCGATACCATCGACCATGGTATCCTGCTGCGGTGTCTCAGGGGATTGGGAGTGGGAGGCACAGTTCTTCGGTGGTTCTCCTCCTATCTCCTGGGACGCTCGCAGTCGGTGTTGGCAGGAGGGCAGAGGTCGACCCCTAGGTCTCTCATTTGTGGAGTTCCTCAGGGGTCGGTCCTCTCGCCTCTCCTGTTCAACATCTACATGAAACCGCTGGGTGAGATCATTCGTGGTTTTAGAGTTGGGTATCATCAATACGCCGATGATACCCAACTTTTCATTTCGACCCCAAACCACCCCAGTGATGCCCTCGCTGTGATGTCCCGTTGCCTGGAGGCGGTTCGGGTCTGGATGGGGAGGAACAGACTTCAGCTCAACCCTGACAAGACTGAGTGGCTGTACATTCCGGCATCCCGGGACATTCAAAATGTTCCATCTCTTTCTATGGGGGGTGAGTTTCTACCCCCCGTGGATAGGGCTTGCAACTTGGGAGTCCTCCTAGATTCACAGCTTACTCTAGAAGATCACATAGTAGCCGTGACTAGGGGGGCTTTCACTCAGGTTCGCCTGGTGCATCAGTTGCGGCCCTATCTGGACCGGGATGCCCTGTGTACGGTCACTCATGCGCTCGTGACCTCTCGTCTGGACTACTGCAATGCTCTTTACATGGGGCTTCCCTTGAAGACCACTCGGAGGCTCCAACTGGTACAGAATGCGGCCGCGAGAGTTGTCTTGGGAGTTTCCCAGTACTCCCATGTTACACCTTTGCTCCGCGAGCTGCATTGGCTACCAGTTGTCTTCCGGGTGAGGTTCAAGGTCTTGGTGATGGTTTTTAAGTCCTTACATGGCATGGGTCCGGAATACCTCGGGGACCACCTGCTGCCGGCGTCGACTCCCCTCCGCCCTGTGCGTTCCCACAGAGAGGGCCTCCTCAGGGTGCCTCCGGTCAGAGAATGTCGGCTGGTGGCCCCCAGGGGGAGGGCCTTCTCTGTGGGCGCCCCGGCTCTATGGAACCAACTGCCGGTTGAGCTCCGGATGGCACCGGATCTTCGCTCCTTCCGGCGCGGTCTGAAGACCCACTTATTTGAATTAGCTGCTCTGGCCTGATGGGGAACGTTAGGGTTTTAATGTTTTTATATTTTGATTGTTTTAATTGGGCAATAATTTAATCCTTTTTTAACTTTTGTATTTCTATTTATATGCCCTGTTCACCGCCCTGAGTCCTTCGGGAGAAGGGCGGTATAAAAATTCAATAAAACTAAACTAAACTAAACTGTCAGGAAGTTTCTTCTTAATTCCAGGTTGCTTCTCTCCTTGATCAGTTTCCATCCATTGTTTCTTGCCATGCCTTCTGGTGTTTTGGAAAATAACTCGACCCACTCTTCTTTGTGACAGCCCCTCAAATACTGGAAGTCTACTATCATGTCACTCCAAACTAGATTAGCAGTAGGGGAACTATTTATGGGCAGCAAAGGATATTGACTGGAGGTTTCCATTCTCTAAATGCTTCTGAAGGCAGGACAAGATGCAACAGATGGGAACCAACCAAAGAGAGAAGCAACCAAGAGCTAAGGAGAAATTTCCTGACAGCAAGAATAATTAATCAGTGGAACGACTTGCCTCCAGAAGTTGTGAATGCTCCAACACTGGAGGTTTTTAAGAAAAGACTGGACAGCCATTTGTCTGAAATGGTATAGGTTCTTCTGCTTGAGCAGGGGGCTGGACTAGAAGACCTCCAAGGTCCCTTCCAGATTCTATTCTATTCTATTCTATTCTATTCTATTCTATTCTATTCTATTCTATTCTATTCTATTCTATTCTATTCTATTCTATTCTATTCTATTCTATTCTATTCTATTCTATTCTATTCTATTCTATTCTAAATGGTGGAAAATGAGCATTGGGTGCATTTGTCTTTCCTTCCTTGCAAATACAACTTACATATTTTTACAACATCTGAAAGCTGGACTATGTGTGTTGGTGTATGTAATTGTAGTGGTAAATATCTCAGTAATTGCATTTAGCAAGCATTCCCTGTAACAAAATCACCTTCTATAGCTCAGATCAAAGAAAAGTTTTAAACCATCAGAAAAAGCCCGTCTACTATAAGTAAATTGATCTATTCCCTGGGGAGGTGCCATCCATTGTTAGAAACTGTCTGGAGCTATGAAACATCAAACATTTTAAACTTTCTCCACACTGAGCCCAGATTTTTCTCCTTAAATGTAATATCTCTCTTATTCCCTTAACATTTCAGAAGAGGACTGTTATAGATTAAGGGCCATTTTAAAGGCCATATTGCCAGCTGAAATAAATGTTAATAATTTTTGAGAATGGAAGAATGACATTAAATGAACTTTGTAGGATACACAAAATATTATCTGTCTTTATAGCCCTTTTGAGTTGTAGTTTTTAACATCTGAGACATTTTCTAGGCCGGGGAAAGGAGATGGAAGCTTTGGTCCTGATCAGCTACAGATGCTATGGCTTAATCTCATTGGAAAAGCAGCTCAGACAACTGCCTTCCAGGCCATTAAATGAAGAAAGTCGAGCTTTCTTCCCATTTTTTTTTCTTTCCTAAATTCAATTATTCATTTGAGTTCCCTGTCTCCTTCTGGGAATTGACACTTTCCTGAGGGCATCTGAAAATGGGAATATGACTAATAATTCACCATGAACTAGCAATCTCCCATTCCCAGTGCCCTGCCCTCAAACATAGTCTTCTCATCCTGGAGGAAGAGCTTTCTGCTTGTATGGGGATGAAAGGGCTAAGGGAATTATGGTGCCAGTTGGGGCAATCAGAACAGGAATTGCTGGTTTCACGAATGCCTTCCATGGTGGTGGGAAGATGGAAGGAGAAACGGAAGTCTTCCGATTGTTTTTACTGGCCGTGTAAAGAAGAGGAATGGGAAAGATTAAGAATTGTGTGAATGAAGGAAAAGAGAGGCAGTGTTCTGACCCGGCTCCCCGAACACAACAGATGTATCAATAAATCTCCAATGTTCCTTTTATTCAGGAACGCCAGCAGTTTCCCACAGCCAACTGTTAAAGTCTTTGTTGTTGTTGTTGTTGATAGTTGCAAAGTCGTGCCCAACCCCTCGCAACCCCATGGACAATGTTCCTCCAGGCCTTCCTGTCCTCTACCATCTTCTGGAGTCCCTTTAAGCTCACACTTAAAGTCTTTAGTTGTCTCCAAATAACAGAGCTTGCCCCCTTTTCCCCTACAGGGGCCTTCCAAATACTCAGAGTTAATCTCATTCTCTCAACACGCTTGCAGCAAGAGTCCTTCGGGCAAGCTGGCTCTTTTCTAACATAAGAGACACACACATGCTCAGAAGGCGCTCCGACTTCCAGCACCCCAGGATCCAAGGAAAACTCCAGCAAGCTTCCAAACAAGAGTCAGGAGTTCCAACTAGAAGTGGCTGACCAGCAAGCAGACAGTTGTTTGTTACACCTATTCGTCTCTGCCCCTGCCTTTTATCCACAGCTGAGGGTGGGGCTCTGTTAGCAGTGGTGGCTCTTCTGCCCTGAAGACCAGCCCATAACCTTTCGCTGTTCTCCTCAGCCTCAGCCTCCGCTGCACCTGCGCATCAATCACTGGCCCCATGTGATCCTCCTCTCCTGAATCACTTGCCTCAAGGCATGGAGGTCTCTTCCTTTGCACCTGGGGCCTGGCGGATGGCCCAGCCTCCACCTCTGTCCCCGGCTGCGACAGCTCCATTCCTTTGTCCCCATCGGAGCTTTCAGCTGGCCCTGAGGCTGGGCCTGACCCCCACTCATGTGCTTCCTCCTCTGAGTAGGCCGTGTAGTCCTCTGGTGGTTGACATGCCATAACAGGCAGAAGGAGAGAAAAAGGAAAAATATGAACAGAAAATGGGAGGAGAAAAGGAAAGAAAATGGTGACAAGAAGAAAAAAGAAAGAAGAGAGTTTTAGAAAATGGGGACCATCAAAGGAGGAGGAATCTGTAGGGGAATGAAAAAGAGAGCAAGGGGCCTTGACCACATGATCAGAGACCTGCCTGTTTCTTTATTCATTGTCACACATGGAAAAAAGGTGAAACCTTCATCAGGCAGTCATAGCTGCCATCTTGTTTTTTTTTTTGGGGGGGGCCCTCATCCTTGCTATAAACACCCCTGTCTGTACTGAGTTTTCCTTCTAGAACAAAGGAAAACAATTCCCTTCATACCACCTTTCTCATCAGCTTGATGCCTCCTCTAAAATACATTCTTGGGTTTCTTCCCCCACCCCAAATTTGTAGCTAGTTTGCAAGGATCAGTTGATGAGTTTCTCCATGGAAAAATGCTTGTAGGACTTGTCCTTCACTTCAGACGTCTGAAGTTCTGACCAACTGCGAAGGTCAGAAGCAACTTTGGGGTGGGGTCACTTTGCCTGCCCATGTTGCTGTGACAAATCACTTAAAGTTGGATTCCTGACCCCTTTGTATCTCCAGTGAAATCATGAGTTCTAATTATGGGGGATTTTTAGGAGGTCATGCAACTACAAAGTTTGCAACTCCTTGCTTTAGGAACTTTTTCTTGTGTGTGGGTGTTTTGGGTAAGACAGATATGTCAAACTTGTGAGATTACGTGATGTCACGCAATGTATTGGAACTTTTCCCCCCATTGCTGGCAATGGGGTGGGCGCGGTTTTTTCATGACGCATCCAGCCCATGGGCCAGCAGTTTGACACCCCTGGGATAAGAGGACAAACACATTCTATGTGTCCCATACACACACTTGCCAAATTTTCAAGGGGCTTCTCTTTTGGGGAGGGTGTGTGTAGATATGTTAAAGTTGATACTCACTGGCAAAGCCACAGAAGAATACAGTCAGTCTACAGCCCAGAGCGCATTAGCATTATGATAAATATTTCTACAAAGATAGACCACCAGGCCATTTGTCCTTGGTCCAAATCTAAGATGAGAGAGAGTAAAAATAATAATACATCCTTCAGGAATAATGATAAGTTGATCCTCGGCTATACTGTATGTCACTGTCAACTCTCGGTTTACTAAAATATTACAGAAGCTCTTACTCCTAAAGTCTAGAAAAATAGGACTCTCTAACAATGTTATCCAGAGGCAGATTTATTCTTAATGCCTGTCTGCAGAAACCTTCATATTTTTTGTTGCTGTTGTAATTTTTTAAAGCTCAGAAGGCCCAAGGTGCTGCATTAGCTTTTTATAAGGGCACAACTATTTTCTGTTTCAATGTGGCAGTGATTGCAGTGTGGGTCTCCTGCAAGAGAGCCCTTCCCAGAAAATTCCCTGGACCCTAGAAATAACTGGGGCTAAGAATCAGGGATAGAGTCAGAAATCCAAATGCAAGCATTGCAGTCAAGTCCTGTCCCTTTTTACATCTTTAATTGCATGGTTTCTGCTGCCATTTTGACCCATTTACCGCCCACTTCTATTCCCCCTTCCTAGCCTGCAGATCTACCCTTGGTAGATCTAAAAGAGGGGCTAAGAAATGACAGATCTGTTGCAGGAGTGACGAAAGTAGCACAGCTGGCTCTCAACACAAGAGACACAAACGTCATAGAAACAATGGATGGATTTGATCCAGAATTACCATTATTTCTTTACTAATTTATTTTTAACTGATCTATGACCCTCATATTTCTGGTAAGAACTCAAGGCATTTAAGAAAAAATAAAAAACAAAGGAAGATTTTTTAAAAAGTAATATTTTAGCCTACAAACACTATAATCAATACTATGATCATTTAATAATTAAAAGCTTGGCAAAAGAGACTAATCTTGTCAAAGGGGGCCTGCAAGAATTGGCTTTGAAACCAATATTATTGTAATTTAGTTCTTAATGACCTGGATAATGGGGTTAGTGGGTTGTTTATGAAATCTGTGAATGACACTCACTGGGAATAAGAGTAATGTTAAATATTAGCATCCCTTAGTTTTTCTGGAACATCGTCAGAACTGCCAGGACTGAAAATCAGAGAACTACCAACTCTTTTTATCTAACCCAAGGAATCTTAAACACACTGATTAAGTTCTGGAAAGGGTGTCCAGATTTTATTATGTACTTGATTGATTTATGTCCCCCCACCCTTTTCTGCTTCAGAGAAATCAAAGTAGCACAGAGAATTGGGGGAAAAAACGGAATACAAAAATTGAAAATAAAAACAGAAACAAATAAATGAGCAGAATCATTGGTTGAGCCATCATGTAATTCAAATATTATAGCACACCCATTACTCATTACATAACACTAGGTCTGTTTTCAATATCCCAAATAAAATCACCCATTTACTAGCCTAGGTGGAAAAAAAACAATGAGAAAAATCCAACTTTCCCCGAATTCCATTTACTCTCCTCTAAACTGGAGCATGAAGAGATAGCGTAAAGCTGGGATTAAAACATGGAAATCGTTCTGTTTCAAGGAATAGCACTGCTAAATGAGAAAGGATGCATTTGCTTTTAAAGAATAGGAAAAGGGCTGCCTATTGTTCACATCGGTGTGTTTATACAAAGAATAACACAATTCTGCTCATATAAATATTTCTAATGTTGCAAAGTAAATCCAGCTCTTAATATGTTCTTTGATGGATCTGTTGAACCTCTTGATTGTAAATGAAGAAACCAGATTTTTTTGAAGGCATGCTTTCCACAAAAGAGCAGAATGGACCCAGCTTTGTTTGATGGGCCACACAGCAGGCAAGGCTTTAATGATCAAATTGGTCTTTGCCTGGCAAACTGGTTCTTGTTTCGCAAACCTTATTATCTGCCATGTGCAGAATGGGACTAATTGACTGGGCTCTTCGTATCTTCTCGGCCATTCCGCCACATTAGGTTGATTCAGGAGGCCTCTTCCCAATTACAATAGACATCACAGAGCAAAAGATTCCCGTTCTGCTCTTTCTGTCTTGCAGCCCAGCATTGTTCATAAAATTGAAATAAAACCTACTGGTTTGTCTCTTATAGTTTTCAACAGGAATGCTGCAATAAGGGGAAGGAAGGGCAAAGAAATAAATAAAGCAACACTTCTCAATTATGAAAATCTCAAAGTCCCTTTACCATAAACACATAAAGTAACTTGAAAACAATCTATTAAAAAAAAAGGTAACATCTCATTCAAGTGGGACTTGTCTCTGGTGACCACGCAGACATATCTATGGAGGGTTTTTTGGCAACAAAAGTGCAAATAATTTGCTTTTTAATCTGGGTAATTTTGAGATTGTTTGCCACTGCCAGACATGATATTCAACAATTAACCATATCCAACCCAGTTCAGCTTGCTGAGATCAGCCAAGATCAACTCATTTATTCATGCATTATTATCCCATTGTTATTATTTCTATAAGCAAGGCAATGAATTTACCTACTGCTCTTTCCTCTTCTAAACATCTGTATGGCCAATCCTAAGAACAGACGGATCACCAAATGATTCGAAGTCCAGATTGTGCAAACGGAAGAAGAAAAATAGATTGCATAAACTAATTATAGACAATGACATAACACAGTCACCAAAATGATTCAATTGGAATATTTGTAAAAAAAAAAAATAGCATCTGCCAGTAATGAAAAAGTGGTGGGAAAGCAGAGCTGAAAAAGTAGTTGAAAATGTTCAGGCTATAATATTGTGGGATTTCTGAATACAAATTGATAAAGTCTTGGTTCATAACGTGCCAGATTTAACCGTGGTTGAAAAGAAGAAAGCATGGATAATGGATGCCTCAGAACCAAAGAACAGTACAACTGGAACTGGGGAACCCAAAATAATCAAGATCTGAAAACTGAAGTTAAAAGATTATGAGGTAAACCAGCCATGGTGGTCCCAGTGGATATCAGCCCACTGGATACCATACCAAAAAAAATCTTGGACCCCACTTAGAAAACCTGTGCATTTACAAATTTTCCATCTGTCAGTTGCTGGAGGACACTCTGCTTGGATCTGCACATAGGCTATGCTGAAAAATTACAACTTCCCAGGATGTATGAAAGTTAACACCAGCTAAAAAAACTGGCAGCTCAGACTTCATGTGGTTGCATATATGACAATAATAGTATGTATCATCACTTGCATATGGGCACAGACTAATGTTTGCT
Organism: Vipera berus; assembly: GCF_964194415.1. Classification (NCBI taxonomy): domain Eukaryota; kingdom Metazoa; phylum Chordata; class Lepidosauria; order Squamata; family Viperidae; genus Vipera; species Vipera berus. Next base: position 11,447,985 of record NC_138208.1, on the reverse strand, counting down.
ATTGCCGAAGTGTTAGGATATCAGGACCAATACACTGAAATCCCTGGAATTAAACCCTACTCAGTACCGTACAATGGTTCGCACTTCAGACAGGGGATTCTATTAATTTATGTACCTTAGGGAATGTCCCTTCTCCCTGCATGCATTGTAAGAATGGAAGCCTGCCTAGAAATACTTTAACTGCCTTCCACAATGGAGTGCCAAGACAAATCCCAACGGCACGGTGCCATCTATTCAGACACAACCTGATTTCCTTGCCCAGTTTATTGTGAGTTTCTGAACTATGTTTCCAGCAAACTTCTCTCTGTCTTCCCTTTCACATTCATTAAACTATCTGCATCTCACATTTCATTCAAAAGGAATTGCCCAGCAGCTAAACTGAAGAAGTTTCATATGCTTGAGAGAACCACTTCTCTTAGGCTTGCAAAGAATGTGTGTTATTGTATGGAATGAATGTAAACACTGTTTTCTTAAGCATTAAGAACAACTCTGAGCTTTGGAGATGCATGGAGGTGTATATGTAAGATAAAGTATGGATTATAATGCTTGAATTTTCAAGGGTCCACCTATAGTTCTGTCAGTCTTCCATCCTTTTTAATAGTCTTCTGGCTAAAAGATTAAAAAAAGCTGCTTGTAAAACAAATCTGCTCTGACATGCTTTCTCTTTCTTTACATTTTAAAAAAACCGTTCTACATGCTGTATAGCACAATTTATATTCTTGTATTTTTATCTAGCAGGGCTAGATGAATCAAAAGTTGGAATTAAGATTGCCGGAAGAAATATCAACAACCTAAGATATGCAGATGATACCACTCTAATGGCAGAAAGTGAAGAAGAACTAAAGAGCCTCTTGTTGCGGGTGAAGAAGGAGAGTGCAAAAGTTGGGTTGAAACTAAACATTAAGAAAACTAAGATCATGGCATCCGGCCCTCTCAATTCCTGGCAAATAGATGGGGAAGAAATGGAGGTAGTGACAGATTGTATTTTCCTGGGCTCCAAGATCACTGCAAATGGAGACTGTAGCCAAGAAATTAAAAGACGCTTGCTCCTTGGGAGGAAAGCCATGACAAATCTAGACAGCACACTAAAAAGCAGAGACATTACCCTGTCAACAAAATTGCATATAGTCAAGGCTATGGTCTTCCCAGTTGCAATGTATGGCAGTGAAAGTTGGACCATAAGAAAGGCCGAGTGCCTTTTGTTTAATGAAATTCAGACTGGATGTGCAGTTCCTCCATCATGGAGGACAGCTTTTGTATCATTGATTCCAAAAGAGGATCAAGACCTTACTCAACCTAAAAATTATAGACCTATATCGCTTTTGAATACAGATTATAAGATTTTTGCTAAAGAATTGGCTAATAGATTAATGCAAGTTTTGAAACAAATGATTCATAGTGATCAATCGGGATTTATATCTGGGAGGTATATGAAATATAATGTAAGACAAATTGTAAACTTGCTTGAATATTTGGATAAGAACAACCAAGTCCCCGCAGCATTGATATTTTTGGATGCAGAGAAAGCCTTTGACCAATTGAATTGGCAATTTTTATTGAGAGTTGTTGAGGAGATGAATTTTGGAGAAGGTTTTTTACATACTATTAAAGCTATATACCAACAACAAACTGCACAAATTATAATTAATGGGGGGCTAACAGAGACCTTTAAAATTGAAAAAGGTACAAGACAGGGATGCCCCCTATCACCATTATTGTTTGTTTTAACATTAGAGATTTTATTAATTAAAATTCGAGAGTCCTCTATGATAAAGGGAATTAAAATAAAACAGAATGATTATAGATTGAGAGCTTTTGCTGATGACTTGGTTGTGACAGTATCTCAACCGTTACAGTCGGTTATAGATTTGATGGAAATTATAACTCAGTATGGTAAGGTTTCTGGGTTCAAGGTGAATAGTAATAAGATTAAGATACTATCTAAGAATTTATCTATGAGTGAAAGGGACATGTTATCTAAATTAACAGGTTTTAAAATAGTAAAAAAGGTTAAATATTTAGGAGTGTATATTGCAGCTTCAAATGTAAAATTATATAAGAATAATTATGAAACACTATGGTTGAAGGTACAAAGGGATTTAAATAATTGGAAAAAATTACAATTATCCTTATTGGGAAGAATTGCAGTTGTTAAAATGAATGTTCTGCCAAAGTTTCTCTTTTTGTTTCAAATGATATCTATATTGAAAAAGGATGCCAACCTTGATCAATGGCAGAAGGGTATTAATAAATTTATTTGGGCGGGGGAAAAACCAAGAGTTAAATTTAAGATTTTACAAGATGCTAGGGAAAGAGGGGGACTTAAGGCACCGAATTTGAAATTGTATTATGATGCGGTTGCCTTGACGTGGGTTAGTGATTGGCTTAATTTAACTAATAAGAGAATACTTCATCTTGAGGGTTGGGATTTGGTATATGGATGGCATGCATATTTGCTTTATGACAAGAAGGTGGATAGGGCTTTTAAATCTCATATTCTTAGAAGTGCCTTGTTGCGTGTCTGGAAAAAGTATTATTATAAGTTAAATTATAAAATACCGATTTGGGGAATTCCTGGACACGCGATAGAGGGCATATCTATGGGAGTGAGTTTGGATATGGTTTCCTATAAGGAATTACTTAGATTGGAAGGGAATGATTGGCAACTTAAATCATTAGAGGAGTTAAGACAAGAAAAAATAAGTTACTCTTGGTTTCAATATACCCATTTGAAAGCTAGGTGGAAGTCAGATCAAAAGGTTGGCATCACAATTACAGATCAAAATTTAGTAAATCAAATTAGAGACTTGAATTGTGCATAATATAAAGAGGATATATAATGTTTTAATTGAATTGGACTCGGAAACGGAATTAGTTAAAGATTGTATGATAAAGTGGGCACAAAATATTCAGGAACCAATTTCACTGGATACTTGGGAGATAATTTGGGTCAGAAATGTTAAATTTACTCAGGCTCAAAACTTAAGAGAAAATTTTTATAAAATGTTTTATAGATGGCATTTGGATCCCAAGAAGTTGTCTAATATGTATCCTAACTTGCAGTCTAAATGTTGGAGATGTGGTAGTTTAGAAGCCACCTATTTTCATATGTGGTGGACTTGTAGAAATATAAAAGCTTTTTGGATTAAAATTTGGTGGAACATTCAAAAGATTTTTAAGAGGAAGATAAAGTTTTCTCCGCAATTGCTTTTATTGGGTATTGTTGTAGATTGTGATGTTAAAGAAACTAATTTGATGTTGAATATGATAACAGCAGCACGGTTACTGGTGGGACAATATTGGAAGAAGGATAGTTTGCCTACTATAGAAGAATGGGTGTTTAAAGTTTCGAATCTTGCAGAAATGTCTAAGATTTTTGCTTATTTGAAAGATCATTCACAGGAAAGATATATTTCAGTTTGGAGGAGATGGATAGATTATATTCAGAATAGATATGGGACTAAAAAGTTCCATTTAGCTTATGAGTAGATTTTAGAGGGATATTGTTATCTTAGTGTTAGTACTTTGTATGTATCTATGTTAAAGGGGAGTTAAAGCACATTATGAATTTGGTTAATTGTATATTATGGATAATTCTTATTTAGAATATGATTATTATAACTATAATCCTGTATTTAGCTCTGGGAAGTGGGGTGGTTTGGGCTGGGGGGGATTTGGGGATATATTGTAAAATCTTGTTTCTGTAAAACTCTTTAATAAAAAAAAAGAAAGGCCGAGTGCCAAAGAATTGAGGCCTTTGAGCTATGGTGCTGGAGAAGACTCCTGCGAGTCCCTTGGACTGCAAGGCGATCAAACCGGTCTGTCCTAGAGGAGATCAACCCTGACTGCTCTGTAGAAGGCCAGATCCTGAAGCTGAAACTCAAATACTTTGACCACCTAATGAGAAGAGAAGAGCCTCATGCTGGGAAAGGTTGAGGACAAGAGAAGAAGGGGACGACAGAGAATGATGTGGCTGGATGGAGTCACTGAAGCAGTAGGTGTGAGCCTAAATGGACTCCGGACGATGGTAGAGGACAGGAAAGCCTGGAGGAACTTTGTCCATAGGGTCGTGATGGGTCAGACACGACTTCACAGCTAACAACAACAACAACAACAACAACATTTTTATCTTGAAAGTCATGGCAAAGAATGTTCGTAGACAACCTAAAGACTCTAAACCAGAGGTCCCCAACCTTTTGGGTACCAGGAACCAGTTATGTGGAGAAAGGTTTTTCCACGGACTAGAGAGTGCGTTGTTTTGTGTGCTGCCTGCATGTCACAGATGGGGCTTTGCTTGTGTTTGTGTGGACTGGTTGCTAGCATGCCATAGCCCGGTACCAGTCCACAGACCAGGAGTTGGGGACCCCTGCTCTAAACATCCCATGGGAACGACATACTTTTCCCAAACTGAAAATACTTGAAATCCCTTGCTGCCCAATATGCTACATAGCATGGGAGGATCTACTGCTAATGTTGATGCTGATTTTTATCTCAGTAATGATTGATTGATATGATTAACTTATTCATATTTGTGACATTTCATTTTTTTTAAATGAACTAAATTCTCTCTTCCCTTCCCTTGTTTATTCTAAACTCTAGTTCCCCTTTTCACTAGCATAATGATGACGATCTTAGATTTCATTTCTTCCCTTCTCAGAGGAGACAGGTGCAAAGTAAGAATGCCTTCTCACCATCATCCATCTGTAATTTTATTGCAAGGTTTTATTGCAAGGTTTATATAATTCTTTTTAATTGATTTTAAGTTTTGTTATTGTTGTTTAAAAAACCTTGTGAACCGCCCTGAGTCCTACAGGAGAAAGGCGGTATATAAATTGAATAAATAAAAATAAATAAATAAAATTTCCTTTCTTCTCTCAGCAGAGCTGCAGAAGAACCTCTTGTTATTTTTTGGTATCTCTCAAAGGGCTCAGCTACTTTTGAGGTCGAGTCTTTTTGATATAATTTCTACAGTTTCTCAATAGTACCTTATGCTCTCCTCTGGTCTACAAAGAAGAGCTGATATTACAACAAAAGGATTATCTGAAGACCTTTCAAGGGATGGAAGGAGGTTTTTGAACAACCTTCCCCATCCTGGTGCAATCCAGGAGTCCTTATTCTGACTGAATGGCCATAAAAGGGGATTGCAGAATCTTATTGTGGCTACATATGTTTTAATGATCTAGCTGGTAGCGCTGGAGAAATGCAAGAGTATTCAACACTTGTAAAAACCTTTTTCAACTTGTAGAATGTAAAACCCATGCCAAAGTCCATAAACACTGGGGTCTTACTTCTGGGATGAAACAATGCTGCTGTTTATACTAAGTACGATTAGAGAGTGGTACCATATACTGCAATATAAACAATTTAATAAATACTGGCTGTATTATGAGGATTTTAAAAAAGACCATATGCAGATCAGATGGATTCCTGTATTTGGAGAAAGCAAGCATCTAAGACAAAATTTGCTGATATATTTTGGTTAAAAACTTTACAAATTCAGTACGGGGAAATGTAGATAGATTTATTTTTTTTCATGCTCTAGAAAGAAAACGACAGTCTTTCTCGGTGCATTTTTTTCCCCAAAAAAAATCTCACAGCAGGTATTTTAAGTGTAAAATGATCTCCTACGTGGCCATATAGTATATAAAATCCTTGTCATCAGCACCACATTTCAGTTAATATTGTTGGGCCTACTTAAACTTCTTTTCTAAGTGTTTTAGGCCATTTGTGAAAAACTGGGAAAAAATGAATTCTTAGCCTGCGCTGGTAGGTTTCCATGGAAGGCTTCCTTGTTTGCTATTCACTGGATTTTGAGTGGAGATAAATAAAACCCTGAAAAATTTTGCATGATGGTTATTTATCCGCATAAACAGAATTCTCTCAGGAATGTCACTAGCGAACCATGGATTAATCCAACGTGAAATTTCTATTGACTTTTTGAATCTTTGTGGGAGGTATTCTTTATTTCTTTATGCAACAAAATCTCTGATTTCTGTCTTGTTTCTGTTCTTGTTTCCTAAATAACCTTGTTTCCTTTGCAGTAAATAATCTTAGCAATTTTCATGAGAATTGATACCGAAGCAGGACGAATGAGACCTGACTACTTTTCCATGCAGGAACAGTTTGTCCAATCACTCAGATTAAACAATTAAACAACTTCCTGGAGTGTATTTCCAGTATGGCTGATTATTCACAATATAGAATCTGGTGTTTGCAAATAGAAGAACAATCTATACTCATTTAAAATAAAATATATTATATAAATATATATTATATATGATCTCCTCATGTACACTTACTTCCATAATCTGGAATTTGGCACAACCTGGATTAAACTATTATTTTTGCTCTATCTGAACTGCCATTATTATCATTTTGAGTGTTTTGAGTGTTTTGAGATTCAGATTTCTTGAGTTTCCTTTTTCAACTTTCTTTTATCCATTTCATTAGTGCGAAATAAGATTTCCCAATTCTTTGAGAAATTCAGGAGAATGATAGCGAGGACTCCAAATTCACCATGCGGATGGATTACCACATTTCAAAGTAAGTACGTATTATGATCTGAGGGGAGAGAAGACCATTAATTCCAGAACTAAGTTTTCCTAACTACATTGCTATCCCAAACAATGCTCACTTATGTACACAATTAATTTGAAAGAAATAAGAACAATATGCAGGCAACCACACAAATGTTTATAAAACAAGCAAAGTTAAGTTTAGCTTTACGTATTTATTTTCATGTACAAAACACGGAATATCTCTGATTCAAGAAATGTCTTGATCAATCATGGTTTGGAACAAAAGGCCATAGATCTTTCTGCATTTCTCAAGCCACCAAGCAATTTTTCTTAATCTCAGACTCTGCCTTCTCTGTAATGGTGAAAGGTGCAGCCAGCCAAAAAACTGCCTTCTACACCTCCTCTTGCTTAGCTGGAGAAATTATATTCTGACGTCTTTCCTGATGCAAAATGTTAACCTTTGTCAAGTACATTTTACTGTAATTAAAAGCAGGCCCAGCTCCTTTACCCATCAAGTTGTTAAAAGATATTGTAGAGGACAGATGATATTCCAAACTAAGATGAAAGTTTCACGATGAATGTTCTCAAAGGTTCTATAAGCAGAATTAAACACAAGAGATTTCTTTTTTTTTTAAAGCAAAATTGTTTGAAAAGAGAAAACTTGCTCCCTGCTTGCAATTAGTAGGTGAAAAGCCAACAGAAAGATCACACCAGTATCCGTGTCTTTGAGGAGAAACCTTTAGCTGCCCGTCGATTGGTGGAACATCCAAAGAGGACATGGAAGAGCAGCCATTGAATAACCATTATTATTTCTCCAGGGACCAAATTGCTCTTAAAAGTGATTTTAAAATTGAATGACAAATAGGAAGCAGCAGTCATAAACCTAGGCTGTAGAGAGAGAAAAACCCCAAACAATTCAGATTATGTGACCTTTTAATTTAAACCAAAAATAAAAGAAGGATGCAAGATTATCTTCCACCTACAAAATGCAATAAAAAACAAACTTTGAGGAAATAATTCCATCAAACAGAATGTTCTCTAAGCAGAAAAAAACCCTTATTTTGATGCTAAAACGTTTAATGAGCCAGTTTATTTGCTATGTGCAATTTAAAAGCAACCCTTTTCATTTGATGCTCAGGTCTTAAAGGGATTTAAAAATTGAATATATTCCTTCCCCCTTTTGCCACTGAGATTTGCTTTAAATAAATGTAAAAATGGGAGCTAGAGAACCATATATACTAACACAAATTAATTAGAAAATAAAGAAATGTATTGATTATTATTTTTGCTACGTTGCGGATATATTGTGAGATGGCTAGAACAAAGCCTAGTTTCACCTCCAGACAGAAAGTTCATGATATTCTAAGATGTTTTTTAAACCTGTCCTTGACTATTGAGAGTATGGAGCCTTTTCTTCCTGTGAATGAAAATATCCTATGCATGACTATTAGGATTTCTTAATGGCCCTGGCAACTCAACAACAAAACTGTGAAGAATAGACTTCTGGAAACGTTGTGGGAACTGGTCTATAGAGAGCGTGAGGATTGGAGAATTCTGGGAGTTGAAGTCCACACATTTTATAATTGCTGAGGTTGAGAAATTCTGGCTTAATCTGTTATAGCTGACAAATGTCTTAAGCTTAAGAAGGTGCTAAGAATAGCACTTCTGTTGCCAGCTCTTATAATGCTAGCCTTTGGGGATAACATGACTGATTTTATTTAAAAGAAGTACAGGAAGAAAATACACTTAAGTAAAATTAAATGCCACTGATTACAGCCCAATTCACAATAACAGAAATGAACCATGTTTTTTGTGACTGATGTAGAAATGCTTCTAGGTTATTTCACTGAGATAATTATAGGAAGATGTAATAATTATTTTAATCATGATTAGCAGGTTACCCCTAGGGGTCATTTCACTGGCAGTAATCATACTGTATCATGTGTGTGTTCCATGAAAATTAAGTGATTGCAACAGTGCATTAAAGATGGTGATTAAACTATCCCATTCAGATTAAGAACCAAATGACAATCTGTAGTTGAATTGTGAAGAACTGTACTTGGTTTTTATTAATAGGAGTTTTTCATCCCCAGTCCTTTAGACCATAGTCTTCTACATCTTTCAAACCAGCTACTTGTGAAATTATGTTCTTTCAAAGGGAGCCATGCTTTATTTATGGCAGTCTCTTTGGTCCTTTGGGGAGCTTGCAAATGTCTGAATTAAACTCTTTTTTTTAAAAGGTTAAATTTTTCTCCCCTGTTTCATTTCACCATAAGCCTTTGATTATAAAAAAATCTATCAAGGGCCTTATTTATTCATCATCTCTCCCCATGGATCAATCTAGACAACTCAGATTTCAGGGTGTCACAAACTTCGGAAAAGTAGTTTGAGATCAAATAGTTTTGGAGAACTCTCTGTGGTGGCTATTATCATAATGTCCAAGGCCCACATCACTTAATGGCCCTTACTTGACAGCTCCCCCTTCTGAGGGATAGAAGTGTCATTATCTCCATTTTTCCAACCAGCCGAGTCATAAGTGGTTTTTGCTAGAGGTCATTCAAGAAGATTGCTAGCAAAGCGGATAATTGGAAATTTGTTCCCCATCTCCCCAGGCTGAAAACATAGCTGTTAGCTTACTCTACTGTAGGGTAGGATGAAACCTAGGCCTTCATTTCCCCAGAGTTGTCGTTTTTTGCATGTGTTGGCAAGGAATAATTTGGGAACCCAAAGTGGCAAAATCTTAGTCAAACACTATTTTAAATATCTATGCAGGTACAACCAGTTGTGAAATTTCTTCTCCTACAAATGTAATACTTTAAATATTTGAACAAATAATAATAAAAAAACCTGATTTAAATCATATCTGATCATGAAGTCTGCTCGCATTCAGTGGTTGGATTCAGCTGGTTTGCACCACTTCGGCAGAACCGATAGCTAATTTTTTGTTGCCCGGGGCCCAGAATGGACTTCTGGAAGTGGCATCCACACAGAGAACTGGTTCTTCACATATTTGAATCCCACTACTGCTCACGTTGGTAGATTTTCTTTGGGTATGTGTGGAAAAGTATATTCTTATTCTACTGTAAGGTTTCCTGTGTGGTTGCTTAGAAGTGGTTGAGTCCAAAAATACAGTAACCAGAGAAGTATATATATATAAAAGATAAAGTGACCACAGCTGATCCACAATTTTCAAGATGGTTACCTCTGGGTCCCATGCTTATCTCCAGTTGGATCCTACGTAGTTTTAGAGCTGACTCCATGTGTAATGTTGCCTATGTAGAACTTCGAGTGCAGAATTACAAATAGCTTGTAAAGAGACACAGATTTGACTACCTCCACAGAGAAATTCCTACATAAATAAATCTTTCTCATTCAAACCAGGTATGGTTACTTCCTCCATCTCCACTTGTAAAGTTTTACAAGATGGTAGAAACACAGGAATAATATGGCATGGCATGGGTCCAGATTACCTACGGCAACACCTGCTGCCGGCGTCAACCTCCCTCCGTCCAGTGCGCTCCCACAGAGAGGGCCTCCTCAGGGTGCCACCGGTCAGAGAATGTCGACAGGGGGAGGGCGTTCTCTGTGGATGCGCCAGACCTGTGGAACCGCTTACCGGTTGAGCTCCGGATGGCCCCCGACCTTTGCTCCTTCCGACGTGATCCAAAAACTTATTTATTTGAACAAGCCGGCCTGGTCTGATGGGTTTAGGGTTTGGGGTTTTAACATGGATTTTAACTAATGTATTATATCGGGCATAATTATTTAATGTTTTTAACTTTTGTATTTCGTATTTTAATATTTATTGCCCTGTACACCGCCCTGAGTCCTTTGGGAGAAGGGCGGTATAAAAATTTAATAAATAAATAAAAGTAATTAAATAAATAAATAAATAAATAAATAAATAAATAAATAAATAAATAAATAAATAAATAAAAAATAAATAAATAAAATATGGTAGAATAGAAGAAACAGCATGGTGGGGAGTGACATACAGTAGACCGTATTAAGTTTAGCAGAACATTTCTTGTTTACCTGAAAAAGCAAAGAAAATTATTTGACACTCTCTCTCCCCTCCCTCTCTCCCTCTCCTCCTCTCCCCCCCCCCTCTAGTTGACAGTGAATGAAATATGTGCATATTCCAAATAACTATGCTTGGAGAGAATGATTTTTTTCATTATTTCTTTCATGCACACACAAATGCTAGACATCACTCTCAAACACCTGGGGGAATCAAATGTGCCCCATCTAAATTAATTTGTAAGCATCTTGTTTGTCAGAAGGAAAAGGAAAAAAAAAACAAAGGAAAACCATCCAAGAGAAAGAAATTTAGCTAGGAATTTAGCAGGTGTACCCAACAGCTGCTTGAGTGAGATAAAATGCTGCTTTAATGACCTATGAAGACAACTTTAGTGGAAACGGGATAAACACGTTTCAGATCATTTGGGCACACTTAAAACTGGAGTGTGAAATCTCTTAAGGAGTACAGACTGTAATGGCTTTTATCTGCTATTACCGCAGTCTCACGGAAGTTCTTCCCTGACAGCTGTTCTTATTGTCTCTGGTAAATAATCTGTCAAGTCAAAAGACTAAAAAGGAAGGTGTAACGTTTCTAATATATTGAGCTTGGGAATAAGCTGTAGTACTATTACATGCGCACAGCCAAAGGCACACAACAATCAGTCGATACTTTGCATTCCAGCCATTTTTTGGATTTTTTTTAAAAATTCCATTTATATCCCGCCCTTCTCCGAAGACTCAGGGCGGGCTTACAAGCTTAGCAGTAGCCTTCATTCTATGTATATGCCTGCTTATTAGGGCTTTCACACACACACACCCAAGCGGCATTATTACAAAGTCAGCTTAATTGCCCCCAACAATCTGGGTCCTCATTTTACCTACCTCGGAAGGATGGAAGGCTGAGTCAACCTTGAGCCTGGTGGGATGCGAACCTGCACTAATTGCAGGCAGCTGGTGTTACTTAAGGAGGCATTAGGCCACTGCTCCACTAAGGCCATTGTCTCATGTGTCCAGGTCAGGATTTAAGGTATGGACTAACCACTAATCTGGGGCTGCTTTTCATATTAGGAATTTTACAATCTCTTTTCCTGTAAGGGATGTGGCCAGACTGGAAAATGGGCTGAATTAAAATCAGGAAATATGATAATTTTGGTTTTTATTTCTCTGACCAAGATTGGAGCTCTATTTGGTCCCAACAGGAACTAACTATGTATATTTCCATCGTTCTATAATGCCTATAATTCTATTGCTCAAATTCTCTAAAAATTATAGTATCTATAATAACTACAACTCTATAATTTCTATAATTGAATCCCATTGTTTTCATCCTATTCCTGGGCTTGCATAGACACCAGGGTCAGCTCACCATTACCATTATTTTTACAACTGTGGCTATTAAGCCTCATTATTGTCTTCATCACTATTTCTGTTATCGTTGCTGTAAGCACTCTTACTTGCAATGCTGTAATTTTCAACATTATTATGATCGCTGGCAGAATCGCGTACTCTTATTATTGTAGTCATCATCATTATTGTCAGGACGAGTAAGAGTCAAACTTTTGCTGGCCGGTTTCCTGACTGCATCCCTAGCAATGGAAAATTTCGACACATCTTTTGGCACCCAAAATCCATGCTGCTCTAATCACGAGACATTTGTTAATTGAGAAGGCTTGAGCAGGTTCATGATAATTTGTCTTCGGGAGGGATTGCATCTGAACGGGGGTCGCGGTTCATCATTTACATTTTACAGTTTCTCTTCAAAGTCTGTGCTGCACATTTGTCGCTAAAACCTGGTGGCAGGACACGTTGCCAGCAATTCATGTTGCTCATTAGGAGAGCCCAACAATTTCAGAAAGAATTTGGAGAACAGAGCAGAGGTCTCTGGAGAACTGTTTGCCCTTGACTGAAGGAAGGAGCCATCAAAAAAGTTGATTAAAATGAAGTGGAAGTGGAAAGTTTAAAAGAGGAGAAGTACAGCACATGAATTGTTTAAACAAAATTTACTCTATTTACTATTTACTCTATAAAATAGCATCATTGAAGCATCGGAAATTATGGAAAAATCTATTCATGCTGAGTATTACTCAAAAAGCTTCCAGCCAGATTTTCTTCATATTTTTTAAAAAATAAGTTTTTTTAAAAAAAATGAAGAAAATCTGGCTGGAAACTTTTTGAGTAATACTCAGCAAGAAAAGATTTTTTCCATAATTTCTGATGCTTCAAATGATGCTATTTTATGCCCTCCACATTTTTTTATGTTCCTGATATTACTAACTTTGTATGTTGAAATGCAATATGGGAATGCTATTTTTAGGGTCCATGTTCTTGTTTATTGCTTGTTTATTAAATCAGCACCTTAAATTGCTTTCTGCTATTTTATCCAAAAGACTCAGCCTCCTTGTAATCTCCTTTGCTCATTTAATTTTATGGAATATAATATTGTAGATCAAAGATGATGAATTGCTGCAGAATATTAGATGATCATATGTAGATGAAGTCAGGGACAGAAAAAGCCATAAAAAGTGAACTACTCAAAAGGGCATTTACTTAAAATTCCTCACTGCACATCTGTTACTTTTACAATATTTCATGAAAAGTTCTGACAGTTTTATTATTTCTATATTATTCTACTTTTCAGTTACAATCACTTTGATATTTTTTTTAACTGTACACTGCCATGAGTTTATGCGGAGTGTGGAAGTATATAAAAAGAGAAAGTAAGTAAGAAAGAAATTAAAAACTGCATTGTGGAAAATTGCATCATCAAGATACGATGGTGATCATCCATGTAGAAGACCTGGGGAAGGATTAATAATTAATAATTAACAAGTGATTAATAGATTGGCTTTGTAGTATCTTCAGGGTTGGAGATGACAAATTTCTACACACCAATGAGGAGTGATGTTTTGGTGTCTCTGCCCAAACTCTTCTCTAGGAAATTTTAATTCTTCTATGCCATCTGTCCTTAGTTCTCTCTTTAATTTGAAACCACTTCTTCAGTTCCACCTGGTTTAATTCAAACCATGCCTCTTTTTTGTCATCTGAAGCACACAAAAAAAGCGCCTTTTGATGAACCATTTCATTGGAGAAGACTAGATTTCACCATCTCATCAGTAAGGAACGCTATGTTTCTTCAAACTCATCATCATTAGCTGAACGGATCATTACGCTAATTCTGGGCAATCTTGAGAAAATCAAAGACCGAAACCATGAAGGTTTCAGAGTTCTTTGTGGGAGGTCGATATGATAGGTGCAGTACAAGATCGAATGAGCAGCAAGAAACATTGAGGACTGGCCTCTTTATTACATGATGCTGTGTCCTCAATCACAATGAAACAAACTGTTTTGTTTCTTTTACTGAGATCTGTATGACGGTGTGTCTTCATTTTGATGAATACCATACTTTCCAATTAATCAGGAATTGGCTTTTTGATCTAATTTCCCTTCCCTTCAACACAGCTAATAATAAAACTGTCATATAAATTCTTGGCATGACGAGTAAATTATAAGACCAAGCTGTAAATTTCTAGAGAACCTTTAAGATAGAAGCAATAAATGGGTTTTTGCTGCATTATTGGAGCCAGGTTACATTTATTTAATTTTTTTTACATCTATTGCTGACATCATTTTATTCTGTCGTATGGGTGATCTCAATTTACGGCCTTGTGTTCTGAATCCTCTGTAATTTTAGCAGAACTTTGCATTTCCCAAATAGCTCTGCAACTTTCCTGAAGATTGTACCATCAGACGTACGTTTCTTATATACTAATCAAAACAAGTCTTGCATAGACATTCGTATCATCCTGTACAACTAAAGCCAATCACATAACAATGGGAAAAACAATGGGAAAACAGACATACGGGCTAGAATGTGTAGGTCACACTTCTAAACCATCCTCCAGTTGGGACTCTTTGAGATATAAAAAGAAAAATGATGACCTTAGCAGGTCATATTGTATGGATGGAGAAGATCTACCTCTAGCCTTCTAGTATTATAGGGTTTTAATTATTTTATTTTCATAAAAGTGCATATTATTCAATTCCAACTTCCTCCAGTTAGGCTTCAATGTATTGATATTGAAAAAAGAAATCAATGTATATAAAAACCCATGAGTCTTCCATAGAAAAATGAATACAGTGTTTGAAATATTGTCTGCCCGAAGTGGAAAATTCTGTCACTTCAAGATGCTTTGTGAAGATGACGCCCTGTAGTTCCTGATTCCAGTAAGCTGACTCAGCCCCAAACCCAGCAGAGAAACTGATTTTATGGCTATGAGAGAAATCTGGGGACATCACAACAATAACTACAATTTGCAAGTCCAGGAAAGCACATGACCATTTCATATGCACCACTTTTACACATGTTGACAGCCAGATGTTCTTCTCGGTTAGTTTATTGGTGATCTCATCAAATAAGCACAACTGCTTGAATAAGAAACCAAGCAAAGTTTATATTTATGCATAACAACCAATGGGGAAATTCTTAGGATTGGATGTGACGATAATACCTTGATTAACCACAAAGCACATCAGAATACAAAATACAATTTGTTTTCAGGGCCTGAAATCCACTAATAAAATCCAGGCAGTTTGCAACTCCAGAAATTAAGAGAGATCCTGTATATCTCATTGGCTGCCACTCCTCAAATCCTTGCAGCAGTTCCTGAAAACTGTATCCATGCTGGAAGACATTTGACAGTTGCGGCCACCACTGTCTAAAGCAATGTCTGAAAAAGCAATGATGTTTTGGGGATCACAAAGGTTGCTTATCTTTCCAAAAGGCTTTCTAACCAGCCATTTCGTCTGCAAGATCCTACTGTAATTCCGGTTGTTCTCCCAGCTATGAAAAGGGAGAAAAAGGGGAAGTAAAACCCTCACACCTGCATTGCTGAATGGAGCTGTCTTTTGTGAAAACAAGGGGGAGGACACACAGCAGCTGGCTGCTTTCCCTTCAATTACACAATAAATTAAGGGCAACGACACAAAGGGGAGGGACCGAACACGATTCAGGAGTTGCACTTAAGACAAGATGATTCGGGAATAAAGACATTAACTTTACATCTAAAGCAGAGGGAGGAGTTAACACCTAGTGAGAGGGAAGGAACTTTTTTTCCAATTCGTTCCACCCATTATTATTTTTCTTGTTCCTTCAAATTGCAAGGTTGGAGTTTAAAGAAGTTTCCAAAAACAGCTTTAGTTCATCTCAGACTGGGAGAGCCGCAATTACAGAAGCTGAAGAAAAGCTGGTAAAGGGAGCATCAGGCCTACAGACCAATGGCATTTTTTTAAAAAAAAACTGTTTTTAGAAGCAGAAATAAAGCTGTTATCTGACTTATACTGGACTGGGTTTAAGTCTGCCTCTTTCACTGTATCGCTCCTTAAATGCTTGTAATATTTGGAGATCACTTGACTAGAGAGGCCTGTACACATTTTTATTTTTCAAACAATAAACTTTTCAAACGGGCATTAGAAATCTCGCATGGCTCCCTCAGACAAGAAGAGACTGGACAGGGGTTTGGACTAGAAGACCTACAAGGTCCCTTCCAATGCTGTTTTTCTGTAAAGTGTGGCTTGAGTCCATTCCAAGAGACTAGTTTGAAGAAACATCTCACCCGGCCTCTCTCTGGTTCACACCCAGATAAAGTGAGGGAGGGATAAACATATCTGAACTTCAAGATCCAGTTACTGTTTTGAGCCATTAGATGGGATATTATGTTATTAACTAGGTGTTTGAATATGGCGGAGAATAGATAATTGCTAGAAATAGAAGTACTATCATCACTAGAAAGATAAGACTTGTAACTAGAATATTAGATTTTGACATAAGAAGCGAAACAGGGAAACGCTAAGATGTTTGAATAAGGGAAGCTTTTGGTTACCCAAATACAACTCACTTTGAAATTATAAACAATAGAGACATTTTGAATACTGATGGGAAATTAAAATTTAAATAAAGCAAAAACAGGATACTGACTGAACATGTGGATGTTAAGCGCAAATGCAATTAAGTAATCTAAAACTGATATTATGAGAAAAATGTAACAAAGTTGTTGATATTCAATTGTATATTTACTAATAACAATAAGAATTGTATTTGCCTAGTG
Source organism: Vipera berus (assembly GCF_964194415.1). Taxonomy (NCBI): domain Eukaryota; kingdom Metazoa; phylum Chordata; class Lepidosauria; order Squamata; family Viperidae; genus Vipera; species Vipera berus. The sequence continues at coordinate 11,431,343 of NC_138208.1, read as the reverse complement.
TGGTAAAAAAGGTACTACCGGAAGAAGAGAGGAAACATCTAGACTGAAGAAGTTAATATATGCCACTGACATACTAATGGACCCAGACAACACATTGTCTATTACGTAAGTACTTGATTGTAAAACTAGAAAATCAATAACATATTTATATATAAAAAAGATCCTGTTACTGAAGCTTTATCATAAGAATAGTCTGCCCTCCATGGCACTGGTCTATCCTATAACAGAATAACAGAGTTGGAAGGGACCTTGGAGGTCATCTAGGCCAACCCCCTGCTCAGGCAGGAAACCCTACACCATTTCAGGCAAATGGCTGTCCAGTCTCTTCTTAAAAACTTCCAGTGTTGGAGCACCCACAACTTCTGGAGGCAGGTTGTTCCACTGGTTAATTGTTCTCACTGCCAGGAAGCTTCTCCTAACTTCTATGTTCTTACCTCTATAGAATATATGGGAGTGGGGGGGAGACAATGGGGGCCACTAGTAATTATCGTTCCCACCAACAGGTATTTACGGCAGCTGCTTCTGATTTATACAAACTCTTGAGAAGCTGCTCCCACCTCAACCTGTCCACTCACCTTTCACAAACATCCAATTGGCTGCCTTACTGGCAGAGAATTCCGCTTTTATTTAGTAAGAAAACGATTGCTTCTTTTGGTCCGGCATTTCCCCACATTTAGCACTGAGATGAAGTCGGATAATTCCATATGGTATTTATTGTTTATGCACACACAGAGGCTCTGCTTTGAATTGGGACTCCTGCTGCCCATGCAGTAGCAGGGCAACCCAGTCCCCATATAATCGCTTCAGTGAAACACGAAGCCGGTTATGTTGAAACTTAAATGGATCTCAGGGTAAGAATCAAATTGGAAATTGAATAGCAGGGGTGCTGGCTAAGTTACCATGTGGTAAATATTTGAAGGGTGGACTTGCCATTAATTATTCAATTGCCAAGAGGCTTCTAAATTTATTTATTTATTTTTTTTAAATCAAGCTTCAGAAATGCTGTGTAATTTAGGAGCGGACCCCCACCAGGAAGTAGAACAATTGGAAAATTAAAAAATACCCTAACTTTCTAACGATTCTGCTGAACCTTATTATTTTCTTCCACAGAAGCGCAGTGGAATGAAGCATGACCAATGCAGGCTATTTATAAAAATGTATTTGGAGTACACGAATGAAAGAAATACTCCCAAAGGGAGCTTCAACAATTCCCAGTCACAACCCAGCACGTACCATTTACTCAATTCAGAAGCCAAACCAAATAAATCAGAAGTCATATCGTTATAAATCTGTAATGGCTTAATCCCATGTTAATGTTACTCTTGATAGTTAAATTCTTTTCTTTTTTCTTTTTTCCCCCTATTCATAGATAGTCCCATTCTTCCTTCTGAGCTTTTGTGTTCCCGGCAGCAGAGATGTTGTGTCAGAACCTCTCATAAAAATATATAAATCCAGGTTAACTAGCCATAGTTTAATTTAGATTCAGAGAGTTATTGATACATTGTTCCCGTTTCGTGTTATTATCTTGCTAGCTTTTCATCTAGTTTTTCCAAGAAAAGTGATGATTATTGTTGTGTACTGGGTTTGTTGCTTGAGAGAAGAGACGGGGTGAGTGAGTTCAGTCAGGAACATTCTTTATTTCCTTGCAGGAACTGAACTGGGAAACAGGGCTGCAAATGCAGCTATTTATACCCTGGCCTCTAGGTGGCGGCCAATAGGTTTGAAGCAAACCTAGAGGCAGCCAATGGCAGCGCTGAAGACAGGTTGTCTGAGGACCTGGGAGCTGTTAGCCAGCTCCCTGCTTAAGCAACCTTCCAGCATTCAAACCCCACGTGGTATACACAGTAAAACAAGGCCCAATACATTACAATTATTTTGCTACTTCTTAGCGAAACAAACTACTGTGTTGTAGTCCTTGACCCTTCCTGAAAGATAAGTCCATCTATTGTTATATTTGGGGCATTTACCCTTAGGAGTACATTCTTTCAAAGCAAAAGTAATAGTATCACAACAGAAATCACCATCAGAATATTCAGCCAAATTATAATTAATTACAATCAGTGGTGGGATTCTAATATGTGAACAACTGGTTCTCTGTGTGGATGTCACTTCTGGAAGTCCATTCTGGGCCCGGGCAACAAAAAAATTAGCTACCGGTTATGTCGAACTGGTACAAACTGGCTGAATCCCACCACTGATTACAATTAGCATTAGTATAATACTGTAAATGGTTCCATTGTTTCCCTGTACACTGGGGCTTCTTAACTTAGGCAGCTTCCAGATGTGTGGACTTAAAGCTCCCGGAAATCTTCCAGGGTTCTTCCAGGAATTCTGGGAATTGAAGATCACACATCGGAAAGTTGCTTAGTTTTAGGAAGCATTCCCGGCTGCCATCAAATTGTCCTTGAAATGAGGGCGTTTCTTTAAAATCAGTACTTATCTGCACTCAATTGTTTTTAAAGTCCTTTTTTATCCCAATACACTGAATTGCGCTAGGATTGTAGGATTGTCTAGGGTCCTGGCTCCTGGATTTTGGAACCATTTTGTTAGTTAGCTACACCAAGGAGCCTTGGTGGAGCAGTGGGCTAATGCCTCCTTAAGTAACACCAGCTGCCTGCAATTAGTGCAGGTTTGAGTCCCACCAGGCTCAAGGTTGACTCAGCCTTCCATCCTTCCAAGGTAGGTAAAATGAGGACCCAGATTGTTGGGGGCAATAAGCTGACTTTGTAGTAATGCCGCTTGGGGGGGGAAGCCCTAATAAGCAGGCATATACATAGAATGAAGGCTATTGCTAAGCACATTGGTTTGTGCTTCTTAGATTGTAAGCCGCCCTGAGTCTTCAGAGAAGGGCGGGATATAAATGGGATTAAAATAAATAAATAAATAAAAAATTTGAGCTACGTTCATTCAAAAACTGTTGCCTATGAAGCATTGTTTCACGCAATTGAAGGTTACAGACAAACAGACAGGAGAATTGAACCTAAGAAATTTCTCGGATGAGAAGGGAAACACCTTCAAGGAAAAACAAAGTCCAACTTGTCTTTCAAAAAACTTTGGGACAACCATGACCTGGATGACTGAGAATCTCCATAGACATACCGTTGCTCGGTTTTTCATGATGCCCAACTTCCTTTTTTTTTTTTTTGCATTTCTTCTGAAATTTATCTTTCATCTTTAATATTTTTTTTTCAAAATTAATCATTTTATTTATTTTTTATTTTAACCCCATTTATATCCCGCCCTTCTCCGAAGACTCAGGGCGGCTTACAATCTAAGCACAAATCAATGTGCTTTGCAATAGCCTTCATTCTATGCATATGCCTGCTTATTAGGGCTTTCGGCCCCATCTCAAGCGGCATTATTACGAGGTCAGCTTATTGCCCCCAACAATCTGGGTCCTCATTTTACCTACCTCAGAAGGATGGAAGGCTGAGTCAACCTTGAGCCTGGTGGGACGCGAACCTGCACTAATTGCAGGCAGCTGGTGTTACTTAAGGAGGCATTAGCCCACTGCTCCACCAAGGCTCTAATCATTGCTTTTTAAAAAATCCAATCTCATTCTGAAACTCAAGTTTGGCGATGTCCAAGGACACTGAGGGAACTGCCTCTAATTTGTGATTAATTTCATCAAGGTTTCACAAGGGCTTCGTATTTACTGAACACCGAACAAGCTCATCAAGGTCACCTCATTAATTTTAATGTCCGGATCGGATATTTTCAGATGATTCATCATGTACAGTCAGAAGTTTTGTTTTGTTTAATGGATTACCTGAGAAAGACCACGAGGTTATGAGCTCAAAACGAGATATGACTATCTAAAGCAGGGGTGTCAAACTGCCAGACCGCAGCTGGATGCGTCATGGCGAAACTGCGCCTACCCCATTGCCAGCAATGGGGAAAAAAAATCACGATACGTCGCGACACATCATGTGACGTCGAGAGTTTGACACCCCTGATCTAAAGGCACAATGGTGCATCTCATCAGCAAATTCACCTTCCTGCAAAGGTGCATGTCAGCCATAAAACCATAGCAATGAAAAAAGGGGGGGTCCTCCCTTTCACCCCCATGGAGGCGCTTTCTATCACCAGTTTAAAGTAAAAAGCCCAAACATGTAAAAAGCCCAAACATGTAAAAAGCCCAAACAAATTCTATTCGTACTTTCTCTCCTGCCTCGCCTCTCTGTGGATTTCCACTGTAAATTATATCACAAATAAGAAAAACTAAAAGGCAGCTAAAGTATCAACTGCTTACTGCAGCTACCTTGAAAGGAGATAAGTAAATTATAGCTAAACAAACTATTTTGATTTTAATATGTTTTTTTAATTATATGCTTTCCAGAGCCATTGACTGAGATTGATTGATTGATTGTTCTTTCACCCTTTGAAATTTATGAGTAATATGCCAATATTGTGCAGCCAGGGAAATGCTGTTTTCTATGAAAGAATATGGAAGGTTCTGGAATCTCCCATGGTACCCATTTTGGCTACTTCCTCTAAATCCTTCCCCCTCTTCCCTCTCCACCAAAGGCTGCAACTTCCCTGCAACTCTCAGAAACTGGAAAAATAAATTAAACACAGACTTCAAACAGCAAAATAAGTTGACCTTTACTGAAGAGGCCAAAGTTCCATAGGGTTGAAAACTGACTTCACTAAACTCCTACATGGTCTTCTTTATTATTATTTTAAGACAATATAGGTATAATCTCTTTATTCTTCTCAATGGACAATAGATTGCCAGGAGTGACATTGTGCTGCCCGTATCGCCTCTCATAATAACAGTTGCCTTGGGCAGACCATAATCTCTCAAATCCACCATATACTTGCTGTCCAAATGTGATAGGTATCTCTTACTTTTATTAACAAAAACCAGGTGACGAATTAAGTGTTTCTGATAAGTGACACTCCCTTCAAATTCTGAAAACATAAGCCAGAAAGAGAGAGAGAGGGAGAAATTTCAATCAGACATATGTTTTACATAAAATAAAGACTCTTTCATAAATACATCCCTAACTTGGATTTTATATGGCTAATAGTTTAAAAATATGAGAAAAAAATAGTAACCATGCCATATTTATAGGACTGTCTGTCGTATTTTATCACCTACCGTCTCTTCAATCTCTGCCTTGTCAATGACAGAGTTGAGACAGGAACGTGGAAATTATGATTTACAGGTTTTAATTTCTGCCGCCTTGAGAATATACTATTTATTGTACAAATTCAGACAAACTAACTTAAAACAGTATTCTTCATAGTACCTAGGAAATTGTTGTGATGTAGGAATGCCAGACCAATACAGGATGATAAGAAGATATATGTGGATAAGCATGTGATGAAGGCCACAGATCAGTGTAGCAAAACCAGTGTTTCTCAACCTCTGCAACTTTAAGAAATCTGGACTTCAAGTTCTAGAATTCCCCAGACAGCATGGTTTGATGGAAATTGAACAAAAGGTAAAGTTCTGCTGAATTTTATAACTGTGACATGATATAAATATGAGGCTGCTTTTGCCACCAACATTTGGTTATATGCAATTATATTATGAGAGAGTGCAGACATTTCTGTTGGGCCTTCTAGACAGCAGTAGCAATAGCACATAGACTTACAGTATATACTGTTTCACGGTTGTTTTCAGCCTCTCTAAGCAGTTCACAGGGTCAAAATGTTACAATCTGGCTCCTCATTTTACTGACCTGGGAAGGATGGAAGGCTGAGTCAACTTTGAGCTGGTCAGGATCAAACTGTGGGCAGTGAGCAGTCAGTTAGCCTCTTATGATTCCAATGAATGAGACAAATCAAACAAATTGCGGGCATATTATTTATCTAAAAGGTCTTAGTAATGAAACGAAAGAAGGGACGCGGTGGCTCAGTGGGTTAGGATGCTGAGCTTGTAGATCAGAAGGTCAGCAGTTTGGCGGGTCGAATCCCGAGTGCCGTGTAACAGAGTGAGCGCCTATTAGTCATCCCAGCTTCTGCCAACCTAGCAGTTCGAAAGCATGTAAAAATGCAAGTAGGAAAATAGGGACCACTACGGTGGGAAGGTAACAGCGTTCTGTACGCCTTTGGCGTCTAGTCATGCTGGCCACATGACCACAGAGACGTCCTCGGACAAGCACTGGTTCTTCGGCTTTGAAACGGAGATGAGCACCGGCCCCTAGAGTCGGAAATGACTAGCACGCATGTGCGGGGGAACCTTTACCTTTTTAATGAAATGAAACATCGGCACTCATGGAGGAATGCCAGAATCTGAAATCTCCTCCTCCCCAAACATCATAACACACACACAATCTCCGCCCTTATCTACACGTCATAAATCACATTATCTAGTTAGTTTTGCATATGAGGTCTCTCCTCCCATTCTGTAGGTGGGCTTTCTAATCTTCTCAAAATAGTCATTAGAAAATTCCATCCCTTCAAGATTCAAAGTGAAGCAGTTTAAACAAAACGCTGCCTCTTATATTGTCAGTGCAAAAGCATGTCAATGTTTGCAGCATTGACATAGCCTGCCCTGCTGCGTTCTAATCAGTGTGTCCCTCCACGGCTCTTAGATCTAAGATCCTTAATATTGAACTATCTTAATCTGACTCTAAAGTTAATATGACACCACTGGCAAAAACGTAGAGGCCCAATTTCTTTTGGATTGCTATTATCAGGAAGATTTGTAGTTGCCTGCCAATATTCAGTGGGTCAATCCACCAGGCTGATGTTCATTAGCCAGGAGGTAGAAAATTCATCCTGGAACAAGCTAACAGCAAACCTCTTCTACATTATTGCCCAGAAAATTACGTAGAGTGTCCACAAAGCCATCCACTGCTGAGTTCAACTCAAAGGCGCCCATAGAATCCAACTTTGGGTGACTTGCTAGGGCTTTATGCTCCAGTTTGCTTAAATGGGAGCTTCTAGTTTCCACCGCAGCTGACCACCTACTACTGCACACCTCTCCCATTCTTCAATTACTCACACTAAGAGCAAATATGTTAAAACAATTATGGACTAATTATCAAAATGTAGTGTCTGGTAAATGCCCAAATTTAGCAGATGATGAAGTGAAATTTTATCTGCAGATGAATAACGTCTGAGTCTCAGGTGGAACAATGGCAACTTTAAGGCAGCCATTAATCTTGAAAAGAAAAAAAAAACCAGGAGTAAATAATCTTTCTTTTTCCCAACTGGGGGAAAGAAGCAGCTCTGTATTTCACATAATCTACACCTGTCCAATAAATGTGCCATGATGTATTTTGCATGGTGATTTTCCCAAGAAAAAGAGACGTAGCTAGGGTTCTTGTTGCTATCAAAATATGTTTCCCAGACAGCAGCATATGTTCCTTTGCAAATGTGAATGACAGACGTGAAAAAGTATTTTCCCTACTCCTGAGGGCCAGGTTAGGGTCTAAATTGGGAAGCTGCCTTTTTTTTAATCAAGTATAAGATCACAAAAAATATTTCTGTTTGCCAGATTTCGGAAGCTGCACCCTTAAAGTGAAGTCATCAGTTACATATCCTAAATAATACCTGAACACATAGCTTAATTCTTATTTTGGAAACCACAGGAGACAACTGCCATCTGGTCAGTATGAGCTACAGAAAATTGCCTGGACAGGTCCCTGCGGTTTTCTTGTCAAGATGTCAGAAGTGGCTTGCCATTGCCTGCTTCCTAAGGTTGAGAGAGAGTGTCTGGCTTAAGGACACCCAACTGGCTTCGTGCCTAAAGTGGGAACTCGTGGCCTCCTGGCTTCTGCCCTGGTGCCTTCACCACTACCAAACTGGCTCTGTAGGGGAGGATGCAGGCTGATGTTTTTTTCCCTACAATTTGCCTTATATTCTGCAAAACAGTTCTGAAGTCCTTTCAATTATAAAGATATGATCTCTTATTTTTCCTTTTCTACTTTTAAATCAATGTCTTTTCTCATTTTCTGGTTGGGATTTTTTTTAATTTTCTCTGGAAAGATCTCAGCGGGGAAGTCTACTTTGTAGCTGTGGCTGAGGTTGGTACATTTAAACCTTAAATAGCATTCAGCATCAACAGCTTGTCTTCTGGAGTCACGGGGGCTCCCTTCCTGGAAGTTTTCACCAAAAAGTTGGACTGCCCTTTATCTGGGAAGAGTGAACTAGGAGACTTCCAAGGGGCCTTCCAACCCTATGAAAATCCCCTGATCACACTGTCAAACATTTCCCTCGTGATATGAATTCAATCAGTGGAATCAATTCAAGGACCTTTGGTTTGATATCAAAGTTCAAAGGTTAACAGTGGCATGGAACTCAAAAGATCTTGAGACTCTAGAAAGAGTACAGAGAAGAGCAGTAAAGATGATCAGGGGACTGGAGGCTAAAACATATGAAGAACGGTTGCTGGAATTGGGTACGTCTAGTTTAATGAAGAGAAGGACCAGGGGGGACATGATAGCAGTCTTCCAATATCTCAGGGGCTGCCCCAAAGAGGAGGGAGTCAAGCTCTTCTCCAAAGCGCCTGAAGGCAGGACAAGAAGCAACGGATGGAGACTAATCACACCTGTACACCGCCCTGAGTCCTTCGGGAGAAGGGCAGTATAGAAATTCAATAAATAAATAAATAAATAAAATAAATAAATAAATAATCAAGGAGAGAAGCAACCTAGAACTAAGGAGAAATTTCCTGACAGAAAAATTAATCAGTGGAACAAACTGTCTCCGAAGTTGTGAATGCTCCAACACTGGAAGTTTTTAAGAAGAGACCGGACAGCCATTTGTCTGAAATGGTATAGGGCAGGGGTCTTCAAACTTGGCCCTTTTATGACTTGTGGACTTCAACTCCCAGAATTCCGGGAGTTGAAGTCCACAAATCATAAAAGGGCCAAGTTTGAAGATCCCTAGTATAGGGTTTCCTGCCTGAGCAAGGGGTTGAACTAGATGATCTCCAAGGTCCCTTCCAACTTTATTATTATTATTATTATAGATGGGATTCACAGCACTTATCTTTCTCTAAAACAGCTTGCTCCATCAGAACTAAAATAAGGGAGTTCCCTCTATTATTATTATTATTATTATTATTATTATTATTATTATTATTATTATTATTATTATTGTTATTGTTATTGTTATTGTTATTGTTATTGTTGTTGTTGTTGTTGTTGTTGTTGTTATTATTATTATTATTATTATTATTATTATTATTATTATTATTAAACTTTTATTCATAAAACATGAAACTCAGTCAACTGAACACTCAAACTGACTGGCACTAATGGTTGACACGGGTTGCTGCCAGCATCCTAGGTATCAACCAGGTATCTCCTTAAAATGTAAGATGTTCCGAGTAGCGCAGTTTTCTGTAGCTTTGCTGGAGTTATTGCAGGAAGCTGCAATTTCTTGATGTATTTTGCAAAGTCTTTGGACATAATTCCCAGTGCCCTGATGACAGTGGGCATCACTGTTACACGTTTCATCCATAATTGCACAGTTTCGATGGCCAGCTCGCGGTATTTCATAATTTTCCCCGGTTCTTTTTCTTCGACTCTGGCATCTCTTGATGCAGCAATATCCATCAACTGTACGCTTCGGTTCTCTATTACTATTATTATTATTATTATTATTATTATTATTATTATTATTATTATTATTATTATTATTATTATTATTATTATTATTATTATTATTATTATTATTATTTCAGGTCAATCTCCTTCCAATAGTCTTTTTGTGCAGGTAAAAAGCAAGGTGATTCAATTAAATATTTTGCTCCTAGAAGAAAGTCAGATGTATATATTAGGGCTGAATAATACTCCGATTTGATGAGGCTTCACCTCTTTCAGAGCTAACAGGTAGTTAGCTTCAAACCAAGCGCTCAGAGATGATGGCCATTGTCACATATTTAAGGGACTCATGAACTGAGGTTGAAGTAAACTTGTTCTCCTGGGCAGGATCACCATACACAAGTAATTTTCTATCATCTTCTTCCAGGCTGCTTCTCAACTTCCCAGTCCAGCCCGTCTATCTGAGATCCCCTGGTGGTCTCCCATTCAAGCAACAGTCAGACTTCGCTTGGCTTCTGGGCCCAGCTGGTGTCAACCTGGTCCTCCTTCATCCTACCTGTAACAAACATCCTTACAGACAGAAGACCCTACCTGAAATAAGCAGAAGTTCAGAATGAGGGACTTCTTGCAAATCATGAAAAGCGAGAAAGCTCTGGGCTCCTACTACCGATGTGGTTCTTCAAATCCCACTGTGTGGCCCTCAGACTAGGACCATGAAAACCAATAGGCTCCACCTTTTTTGAGGAAACTGTGATAAAACTGTAATGTAAACTCTGAGTAGGCACCTCATCATCCCAAACTGGATCCTCAGACGGCTCCATCTCCCTCATTTTGACCATCAGCTCTTCCAAAAATATCGAGCGGGACCCTGTTCAACCCGAGCTTGTCTCCTCTGGTGGGCAAGAAGAATTTGGGAGACCTAACTAGCCTCTGGGTCCTCTTGCAAACAGAGGTGGTGACCAACCAGGAGAAAAAAAAAAGTGAAATGGTATCGGAGCAGTGAGACTCGGCTGGTTTTCTGCAGCCTCTGGCACCCAAGTGCCTGCCAAGGAGCCTTGGCTCTCGAAGTGAAAGCATTGGGAAACACACTCAGGACCTCTGCAGTGTAAATCTCTTGTTCATTTGTACTAAAGCAACTAATCCTTTTATAATCATAAATGTCCCTTTGTGTTTTAAGTGTTGCTCACTTCACTTCATTTGGTCGGGAGCCCAGAAGGTATGTTCTTTATTTGATTTTTGGCATCGGGTCATCTTTCCTAGTGGCTGCAGAAAGAATAACGCCGAGAGACCAAGAGCTTGTTGGCAGAGAGCTCGACTTTCTGAGAAAGGATTTATTTCAGATCTCAAAGATTTGGCTTTCTCGCTTTCCTTTAAGCCTATATTTTAAGACTCCGTCCATCAGCAAGAAATGCATTGGTCTGCATTGGGGATAATTTGTTAATAACTTCATTTCAAGCAAGACTCCGAGCGATCTATACATCAACATTAGAAACAGCAAGAAGGTACAACTTTAGCCAAAATTTTACTCTGAGTCCACGACGGGGCTCATTTTCTGAAAGAAGAATTGGATATTAGTAACAGGCAGCCAATTTTTTTTCCATGGATTCTATCAACCTCTGAACGCTAAAGGATTATCTCTAAAGTAAAAAAAAATAATGAACTAAGATCACCCACCCAGGTGACTCCATTTGTGAGCACTGACTTTGTTCTCTCTCACTGCAGAGATTTTGTTTACAGCTCTAGCAGACTTTCAGATCAGGAGGTTTTCCTGGCAAGAAGAATCTCATCCCATCTGAAGACTTGCGCTGGGTCACCTGGGAAACGATGCAGCTGAGCGAACCTGGACTTCCTGCATCTAAGCCCCTTGGTGGGCAATCAAAAATTACACTATGGGGAAGCCTCAATTCCTTTGGCCTGAGGTTTCATAGAAGTGGAGTCCCACAGGTGATTTTTTCAGGAGGTAACTGGACTTTCTTGTTTTTCTTTGAAGATGCTTTGCTTCTCATCCAAGGAGCTGCTTCAGTGGTGGGAATCAGCCAGTTCGCACCAGTTCGGCAGAGACTAGAGGCTGGAGGATTGCTCCAAGAGAAGTGTGGAAGGAACCTTGGTTGCATTTTTCACAGGACTTTTCAAATATAGCAAGACCACTAGATATCCCTCAGTGCATCAGGGCTACTCCATAAAGGATAAGAACAGTGGTGGGATTCAGCCGGCCCACACCACTTCGGCAGAACCAATAGCTAATTTTTTGTTGCCCAGGCCCAGAATGGACTTCCGGAAGCAGCATGTGAACCGGTTGTTCACATATTTGAATCCCACCACTGAGCTGCTTCATCTCTGACTGGATAGTGAGTGATGGGAGGATTTTATTGCATTACTCAGGTGACCCTGAGGACACAGCTAATCCTCCAGGTGGCCTCAATGACTCTCTAAAGGTAAAGGTAAAGGTTCCCACGCACATGCGTGCTAGTCGTTTCCAACTCTAGGGGCCGGTGCTCATCTCCGTTTCAAAGCCGAAGAGCCAGCGCTTGTCCGAGGACGTCTCCGTGGTCATGTGGCCGGCATGACTGGACGCCAAAGGCGCACGGAACGCTGTTACCTTCCCACCGGAGTGGTCCCTATTTTTCTACTTGCATTTTTACATGCTTTTGAACTGCTAGGTTGGCAGAAGCTGGGATGAGTAACAGGCGCTCACTCTGTTACGCGGCACTCGGGATTCTCTCTAAGAGAATGCAAATGATCAGCTGTCTGCAAGGAATATAAATCCTTCCATTCCCCACCATCCAGTCAGAGCTGAAGAAGCTCCTTGGATGAGAAGCGAAAAATCTTCAAAGAAAAACAAGCAAGTCCAGTTGCCTCTTAAAAAAGCACCTTTGGGACAACCATGACCTTGATGGACTGAGAATCTCCATAGTCACAGAAGTGGACGTTTTCCAAAAGATCTTTGGCCTGTTTGAGAAGTGCATAAATTCCTCAGTATTCTATCATTTCACCAAGCTGCAAAGGTTTTAAATAAACTTTATAGCTAATAGAAAAACGTTTGATCGTTGGAATGGTGCAGTGGTTAATGTGCTGGGCTGTGGATATCAAAGTTCAAAGTGGCATGAAATTCACTAGTCATTATTCTTCTAGTTAGTCTCCTCATAATGGTCTTCTTCTACAGGTAAAAATCAAGGTGATTCAATTATACCTTCCAAGCTGATTAATGTGAACATGGCAGCCAGATCACAAAGTCTTGAAATCTGTGTCCTTTGGAAAGTTGCGTGCAGAAATAAGACATTTTATATTTATTAGTATTTATTCAACGCATATCCTGATATATATTTTTTTGAACCCAGAGTACATTCCTCTTTGGAAAAGTGCTTACAAAATGCTCATACTTGACAAAAATATGTTTATTTGTAACACTTACCAAAATGTGTATATCAGAAAAATTTGTGTGCAGTATGTAAGGAAAGGGCATACTGTATAGATATTCAGGGTACACAGGACAATTTTAAACCACCCTGTTTTTTCTCAGATTACTAACCCTGCTACAACATACAATTTTGCCAGCTTTTCTGCAGCAGCATTCAAAATACATCAGAAGATGGCTAGTGTCAGTATTACTTTAAATGAGTATTTACAGTATCATTATAGAATGATATGTACAATGACTTGGTTTATGTTTTTTTAATTACCATTCGTTGCTTTTATAAAGACTTTTAAAATATTTTTAGATATTGCTTTAGCTTTCTATATAAGGGACATGGTAGCTCAGTGGGTTAGGACGCTGAGCTTGTCGATCTGAAGGTCGGCAGTTTGGCAGGTCGAATCCCAAGTGCCACGTAATAGAGTGAGCGCCTGTTACTCGTCCCAGCTTCTGCCAACCTAGCAGTTTGAAAGCACATAAAAATGCAAGTAGAAAAATAGGGACCACTACGGTGGGAAGGTAACAGCATTCCGTGCGCCTTTGGCGTCTAGTCATGCCGGCCACATGACCACGGAGACATCCTCGGACAAGCGCTGGCTCTTTGGCTTTGAAACGGAGATGAGCACCAGCCCCTAGAGTCGGAAATGACTAGCACGCATGTGTGGTGGAACCTTTACCTTTACCTTAGCTTTCTATGTAATTTTTATTTTTGTATTTTTCATCTTTCATTTTTTTTGTAAACCTCACAATGATATACTGGTCATTGACTGCAGCAAAAGTTGGTTAATTGACTGAATGTTTGGAAACATTTAATATATTTAAAGTGCTGTTCACCAAAATGTATAAGGATTACATACGGGAATGAAAAACATGTAGATGCATTTGCATCCCCCCCCCACCAAATTAAAGAATGATTGGAGCTTAGATCGAATGAGGTAACAAGTTACTTCCCATTAAGTTTCATGCCATTCCATGACCATGGACCAAAAAAAAAACCTGAGCTATATCATCTCTTATTACAAGATAGGGTTATACCAAATTGGAATGAAGCGGGGGGGGGGGGAGAGATTATCTGTCTTCCTACAGGGGAATGTCAGTGATGGTCTTTTTAAGCAGGTCAAATAAACCTGAAGTAGGTATCTGAGACAGTCCAGATGATTCATGTGTTGTTATGAGACAGGTTTTATGTCTATCTAATGGGCAGCTTTGAAAATTCAGAGTTCTGATAGCATTAGCTACACAAAGAGGCTTCAACAAATATAGATTACAGGTATGGACTCTTTCAAAAGATAAATGGTTATAAAGCACATTTGCAAGCCTCTGTTTGAACACTTCTGTTGAGAGACATGGATGATAGATACCAGGAGAAGAGAGGGCTGATCAGAGATAGCCACAAAGGGAACACCTATTGGGGTTTCACTTTAAAGTTATCTTTAAGATATTTTGTTTAGTTCATGTATGGTGGTGGGTGAGAAGTGAATTACAAGATAACCAATGGATCATGTATTACAAAGTAAACCAGTCGGTATAGATAAAGTTAATTCTTTTTATCAGCTTTCCTTCTTTTTAAGGCACAACCACTCTTCAGAGAGCCAAATGGATCTCGCTGTGATTGGGCTTGGATCCAGACTAAGTTTGACACAGTTTATTTCCTTGAATGTCCTTGGGGAAAGGGTAATCATCATTAAACTGTCATGCTTGATTCTCAATACAATTATAGGACGACTAACTTAACTTGCATTCAGCTCTTTCTCTGCGTTCGAAACATTTGCCTTCATCATAACAAAATGGGACTCTCCAGCATTTCATCTGATATGCCAAATGGAATAAAGTTTTAGGCATTTGTGATTTTTTTATAGTTGACAGGAGATTCCGAGATCTTGTTTCGGTCCTGTGTAGAACCACAGGAAATTTCTGAATCTGCATTTTCTCCTATTGATCAAAATAGTGTGTATCCATCCCCTATGAAATCTCCATTATCTGGATGAATATTAGAAAGTAAAAAAAAAAAGCTATTACAGTTCAGGTACATTTGGTATTGCTTCAGAAAATTGCAAGTCTTTTGAAAAGCTGTTATTATGCCTTATAACAATAAAGTAGAATTCCTGTCTTTACATGGGGTGTCTATTTTTGGCCTACCTTGAAGGACTTATGCAAACACACATCTATTATTCTTTTCTTTTCTTTTCTTTTTTTAAAAATAAACCTCTTCTAAAGGCCTTGTTTGAAGTAATGGCCTTTCCTGAAGCATACCTCATCATTTTGCACTATCTACAAAGACAGAATTCCACACGTCCAAGCTTATATTTAAACACCTTCACGTTAATTACATTTAAATGGGTGACCTTGTTATTTTCATCAGCTCTGGTACTGCTGAATGTGTGGTTCTGTTTCCTGAATCCCTGAGAGTGCCAGCTGGCAGGTCAAAAGGCATCAATAAAATTATGAAATGGCTATTAAACCCTGTAAATGGTTCTCTGCCATCCATCTTTCTGCCTCAATCCATCTACGTTTAGGGTTGGGTGTAGTTTTAGCAGGCTGAACCACCCTCTCTTTTTCCTGCTCTCAGAAGGAATTACAAGCAACATCCCTCTGTTTTTCGTTGGCCACCAACAGATACCTTATGGGAAAGTAATGAAAACCTTGTTGTAAATAATAAAATATGCTACAGAGAAGCTTCTTATAAGCAAACTGTTCCACATCTTTGGCTTTCTCTCTGCAACGTCTCTCAGATGCCAGCAAGGAGGGGTTGAGAAAGAGGAAACAATGACCAATAAACCCACATGCCAGTGTGTACTTCAGGGCACAATAATCTTCCTCCTTTCCATGGAAGAGTCACAAAATACACACTCTGTGCCAAAGGAACGCCCCTTCTCTTTTTTTTTCGGTGGGGGGAAGGATATCCCTCCGACTTCCAACGTAAAAGCAGTTGAAACCAGATTTCGTGGACTTCAATTCCCACAGCCTTTTGATTGTCCCTATAAAACTTGGCATGCTAACCAGACGATGCGTGTGGTTTTTAAAGGGCTTTCCTTTAAAGGCTGTCCTTTATTTTGCTCTGTTTAATTTAGACGGAAAGATTTTTTTTTGTCTTCCAGAAAGATGTAACAGGACAACTTTCAGATCAGTACTATGATCTGTTTCAGGAAAGACCCTTTCTTTCTTTCTTTCTTTCTTTCTTTCTTTCTTTCTTTCTTTCTTTCTTTCTTTCTTTCTTTCTTTCTTTCTTTCTTTCTTTCTTTCTTTCTCTCTCTCTCTCTCTCTCTCATTCTTTCTTTCTCTTTCTTTCCTTCCTTCTTCCTTCCTTTCTCTCTCTCTCTTTTCTT
This sequence comes from Vipera berus, assembly GCF_964194415.1. NCBI lineage: Eukaryota > Metazoa > Chordata > Lepidosauria > Squamata > Viperidae > Vipera > Vipera berus. The sequence continues at coordinate 11,415,099 of NC_138208.1, read as the reverse complement.
TATTTATTTCCTTCCCTCCTTCCTTCCCTCCTTCCTTCCTTCCCTTCTCTCTTCCTTTCTTTCTTTCTTTCCTTCCTTCTTCCTTCCTTCCTTCCTTCCTTCCTTCCTTCCTTCCTTCCTTCCTTCCTTCCTTCCTTCCTTCCTCTCTCTCTCTCTCTCTCTCTCTCTTTTTCTTTCTTTCTTTCTTTCTTTCTTTCTTTCTTTCTTTCTTTCTTTCTTTCTTTCTTTCTTTCTTTCTTTCTTTCTTTCTTTCTTTCTTTCTTTCTTTCTTTCTTTCTTTCTTTCCCCCCCATAATTCTTACATTCCAACCTCTATTTGGCAACATGATAAAAAAATAAATAAATAAAAGCATTTGAGTTGAATCTGCCTCAGTGATGAAAGTAGAAGTGGGCTTGTTAATTACACGTTCATTTGTGAGAAATGAGGATCTCGAAGCCATCAAAGCTAGATCAAGTTAAACATTTAATCCAAATACATTTCTCTCCCAGCTGAAATTGGCACCGTCTAAAAGCAATGTGAACTTTGCAGAGTGGGAGGTCTCATTCTATCCCTTTGGTTGAAATCTATCAAGTGTTGTTATTTCCGCCCCCCCCCCCCCAGCTAATAGGTTTTCGGCTTACAATGCTGGTAGAGACATAAATTGTTCCTGTAAATTGACTTTGATGGGATGTTGAGATGCAGCATTAAATGCTTGTTTGTTGGTTGCTTTCCTACAGTGAGCTTATCCTTAGGAATTCAAGTCAGTGTACATGGAAACTGCTCTTTTTCTCCCCCTAGCAGTAGGTCAAGTCCAGAATCACCCCCCAAGTTTTGTGACCTAAAGGGGTTTTGAACTTCCCTTTCCCAATGCAAATCTACTATTTTCAAAGGTTGAATTGCAGCTTCACACGTGGATCTGGTCTTTTGCACCTGAGAACTGGAAAGCCTTTTTTTCTGCTTTATTTATTTATTTATTTCTGCATGGGGGAGAGAGTTGACTATTCTTTCCTCCAGATGATAGCATCTTTGGGGGTTGGGTGAGGGTTTGTTGGGCTTTTGTCTGTTTTTATAAGTTAAGCCACCCAGAGTCACGGCCCAGCCTAGAAATGGATTTCCTGTCATTTGTAAAGGAACAGCAAGCGAAAATAATTACACAACTGAGTGTTGAAGCTTAACACTGTCCCCACCCTAAGCTGGAAATCTAACACCTAAAACAAACCTTTTGAAATTCCCATTCTGCCCATTTTAGTGTTATCAGCAGAACAAATCTGACAGTCCCTAATTAGCTAAAACAAATATAATTATGAGATCCCAGGTTAAAAGACAACTTGTCCACGGTGCTGAGGGAGAATCATTTAAAGCGAATGAACTATTTTGGCCTTCTCCAACAGATCCCTGGATTTTCAGCTATGGCCACGATGCCTGGGGAATTCTGGGAGGTCAGAATCAAGAGGGTTGATTGGATCAGTAGCACAGAATTGTATGGGTTTTTTTTTTTTTCTAAACTGAGCAAGGCCCAAGGAACAGACTCCCCCCCCCCGTGCATTTTCGATCATACCGGGTGTATTGTTTGAGCCCCACTTTTAGAGCTACTGTGGCTATAATTGACTAATAAGTGAATTTAATGCTCATTAGGTGCTGTGGGAGAGGCTTGGAAAGCAAAGCAGATTTCAGACAGAAATAACTGCTCTACTGGATACGTCATCTGGGGTTTGCAGCCGGCTCCTAGTCTAGCTTGGGGGCAGCCATCATGTTCAGAGAATAGTCTCCCGCGTGTCGGCTTCTGGTCAGTTGGAGAGTCAATGGAATGAAACAGCAAGTCAGAAGCAGTAGGAGATGCAAGCAAGAAGCACTAGAAAGAAATGTAGTTGTGGACAATACCAGGAGAAATCAGAGAGGAAGCTTAAGTAACCTCCATCAAGGGCTGCCTATTATTCTGCTGGAGTAATCCAGATTTCTCAGAACCTTTATCAGTCTTAGCTCTGCTTTCTGAGACTAGTGGTAGAGACTGATTGTTTTTCTCCAGCCTTCTTATCTTTCAGATAAAGCTTTGCACAAGTCCTTCCTTCCTTCCTTCCTTCCTTCCTTCCTTCCTTCCTTCCTTCCTTCCTTCCTTCCTTCCTCCCTCCCTCCCTCCCTCCCTCCCCCTCTCTCCCTCCTTCCTTCCCTCTCTTTAGTTCACATGGTGTAATAAGATGGAGGGTTTGTGTCACTGTAAGTTGGGGGGTGGGGGCACGAAGGGAGGCTCAGCCAATCTCAATGTATACATGGTTGTACTTTGACAATAAAGGTTCATTCATTCATTCATTCTCTCCCTCCCTGGTTCCTTCCTTCCTTCCTTCCTTCCTTCCTTCCTTCCTTCCTTCCTTCCTTCCTTCCTTCCTCCCTCCCTCCCTCCCTCCCTCCCTCCCTGCCTTCCTTTCTTCCTCTCTCTTAATATTTGCAGGACCGTCTGCTGCCAGGAACGACTTCCCATCGCCTAGTGCGCTCACACAGGGAGGGCCTCCTCAGGGTGCCGTCGGCTAGACAATGTCGGCTGGCGACCCCCCAGGGGGAGGGCCTTCTCTGTGCGAGCGCCTGCCCTGTGGAATCAGCTTCCCCTTGAGCTCCGGATGGCCCCAGACCTCCAGTGCTTTCGTCGCAACCTGAAAACATTTCTTTTCCATCAGGCTGACCTGGACTGACGATAGGGTTTTTTTTTTAAAAAAAATGTTTTTAATATTTCATCACTGGGGCTGTTAGTTTAATCTTTTTTTTAACATTTGTATTATTGTGTTTTTATTGTTGTTAGCCGCCCTGAGTCCTTCGGGAGATAAGGCGGCATATAAGTCCCATAAATAAATAAATAAATAAATAAATAAATAAATAAATAAATAAATAAATAAATAAATAAATAAATAAATAAATAAATAAATAAATAAATAAATAGATAGATAGATAGATAGATAAATAAATAAATAAATAATCCCGCTTCCCTACCTCCTTCCATCCCGCTTTGTTAAGTATTTTAGAATACCTTGCAAGGCTCAAATACGGGCTAAATCTTATTTCCTGTATCTGCCTAACCTAAGGCCATCAACAAGCTGTAGTCACAACTGTGACAACTGCCTAATGTGCAATCGGCCCAGGTTCGAATCTCAGAAGGGTATGGCTGACTGATGAGAACAAATGAGTTTGAAATGGCCATATCAGTCTCCCTTTAATTCTTTGTTATATATATATATATATATATATATATATATATATATATATATATATATATATATATATATATATATATATATATATATATATATATATATTATATATATATATATATATATATATATATATATATATATATATATATAATCTTTTATACTGTACATTGGTTTATTAATGAATTCACTACTATGTGACTAATGTAAGGTCCTATTGTAAGATATCATAGAAACTATGTGCAAGTCCTTTCCCCACAGTTGGCCAGGTTGCCAATCTCTCCAGGCACCAAAGCTTCCTGATTAGAAAGCATGGCACCAAATACAAAGCCTATTTCTCTGGCTGCTTTCAACCCATTACACTGATAGGCAACAGGGCCAAAGCAAAAATACACACAGCTCACCTCTACGTCACCCAACAATGTCTTCTCCAGGGAATGTGATGGACGAGCTCTAAAATCCGAATGCTTTGGAAAAACTGCACAGAACTGAGATCAAACTTCATTGAGCACAAATCAAACACAGACCCCCTGACTTCTTTTCTTCCCCCTTTATTTTGAGAAGCAGCAGCAAGGATTCCTTGGCATGCAGTTTGGTTGACTGATATATTAACTTTCCATCCTGATGGAAAGATAATTCTAGAGGGGAAAAGAGATACTTTGCCCAATTTATTAAAAGGGTGGTCTAAGACCCTTAAAGCAGTTTGCCAAGGGGTTTTGGTGATGTTCAATATATATATTTATGTTTCATTCAAACACAAGCACACGGATGAAAAATTCAGCCCAAACTCAATTTCTAGTTATTATTTTAACTCACCCTCTAATATGGGCTTATTGTAATCTATATACATCTCATGCGCACTGTTCAAAAATAAACTCATTTCAGTGCCATTATCCAGATGTTCAGATATGCTGGAAAGGGGTTTCCATATTATCTGTCTCACTTCCCACTTTTTGTAGCAGATAAATAATTTTTTGCAATGTACGTGTTTCCATAAAAAGACATGATGCAAATATTTGTAATATTTTTAATCAATACAGGCATGACTACAGAGTGGGGAGGAATTTGCCTATTGTTCCGTGACTTAGTAACTTCAAAGACTTTGTGGAAGAAAGTACTCACAGTAACCCTGGCTGGTTATCCTTAGGTGAAATGTATAACGTAGAACATATCACCTGGAATTGGCAAGCTAAGGGTTCATCCACACATCCTGCTTGGCCCAGCATGAAGATGACCCACCAATCATTAATTAAGGACATGAACGTTCATCATTTTCAACCTGGCCCAGATCAATGTCTTCCCTTCTTTTATTTTAAAACTAAAAAAAATAAAATAACTTTGGCCTGCACTGACTGTTCTACATGTCCACTTGGAAGCAAAGTTTTCAAGGCAAGCTTATTGGCCAGTCCCTGTGCTGCTGTTTTTGGCTATCTACCACATACCCTTGGTCCTTGGCCAGTGGTTTCCAGGGCTGTAGTGGTTGATAGGCTGGTTCTAACATGTCTACCATGTTGTAGGTAGGAAGAACTGTACATGAGTCCCACTCTCCAAAATTCCTCTGCAACCCCCCTCCCCCCAGTTTTCTAGGGGAAATGTCTCAGACTGATGTCCTTCTTCTAGTAACAGCAGCATGAAAGACAAAGAGTTCTTTCTCGGCTCTAGTGACTATAAATCCCTCCCCTCCTTTCACAGGAGTTGGATCAGAAGCACAATACATAATTTCCAAATCCAAGTAACTGACAATAAGAAAAAAGGAAATACTGTATAAATTGTCCTTTTCATTGTAGACACGCTGAAGCAAAATCAATGACAGGTGGTTGAAAGAAAGACCACAGTGCTGATAAGATCATAAACAGCCTCTTAAAAATCAATCTCCAATAAAATACCATTCAGGGTACTGAAACACAATTGATAGTGGTCGGGATGCGTAGCTGAAAGAGCCTAAGGTGGAACAAAGGCATTACGAACCGATTATGCATCAAATACAATAAACTCCCGATACAAAAGACCAGAAACAATTACCAGAGACACATTCCAACTATCAGCATTGATCAAGTAGATTAAAGCGTGTGTCTTTAAAAAGATCAAGGACCTGACTGCAAAATGCTTTATTCTTTAGCAACAAAGGATTTTCCCAGTATGCTTTTTCCGTTTGCTTCTCCAGGGCTCCAGTATCTGGTGTGGACATTGATTTGTACATCTCTAACTGTGGGTTAATTTGTGTGATTGAAACCACTATGAGTTTCATTTAATTTTTGATGGGTTCAGAAGATTTTTCTAAAAGGAAAAGCAGGCCTGAGTTAATTAAGGTTAAAGGAACAACTTCTTGTTTCAGTCTAATTTCACACTACAATGAACAATGTCGAGGTGTTAACTTCTTTGTTAAAAAGTGTCTTGCGCTGCAGTGGCAAAGGAGGTGAAATGAACTTTGGTGTATAATTTGGCAAAATTTCAGGAGATCCTGTCAACTGATATTTTCTGATTTATTTAGTTAATGCATTTGGGAAATGAATTGTGAATAGCACAATGTACTAAAAAGTGAACAAAAGTATGAATAAACAACAAAAAAATATAAACTTGTTTGTGCCCTAGTCCCAAGGCCTCTTAGATTTCATGAGTGAAAAGTTGACGTTCTTCTAGTCAGATCCGTTCTTGATATTCGGTTGCTCACTTGGGTCTCTTTTATAAGCGGGCTGTGACCCCCCCCAGCCCCTCGTCTCCCTTTCACTTACATTTTGCAAGCCATCTTCAAATCATCATTCTCCCCCTTTATTTCTTTGTTAGATTTATACCTTATTTTTTAGTCAGGAACTCAAGGCCATGTCAATAGCACTTTCTCCTCTCATTTTTCACCATAACCACAAACCCTGTGAGAGGGGTAAGTTTTGAGACAGGATGATGGGCCCAAAGTCATCTAAAGAGCTCTTTTTTTCTTGCAGAAGATTTGAACTTAAGTCTTAGCCTATCCTTTTGTTCCTCCCCTCCATCAGAACTAATAAAGCTTCTTGGGTGAGAAGCAAAATGTTTTCTCCTCAAGGAGAAAAAAAAAGTCCAGTTACCTTTTGAAGAAAATAAAAATCACCTTTGAGTTAAGACTTGGAAGTTCTAATCCAGCACCTTCACCACCTAACTAAATATGTGCAAAACAAAAAGCTGTTTTAACAGGAAGTTCCACAAAGGAAAGCGTAATTGAACTCTTTGAACTCTCAATTCAAAGACAGTAGGGGAAGCCAAGGTCAGAGTCCTTCCTGTCTCAAAATGGAGGACTCTTTCCATCGTTTCATTCCTTCGTAGAGACCTTCCAAAAGTCTCAAGGCACTTCAGTAAAATAAGCCTCCTCAGACAGGAAAATGTTCATTTCTCCTAAATCATGTGTTTCTAAGCTCTGTGCTTGGTTTATATACATATATTGGTACGTTGCAACTTTTAAAGTAATAAAATAATATGCTTTAAAAAGTAACAGACTGAAAGCCTAGACCTGAACATTTCTACCCAGTGAACAGGCATCAGAGAATAAATTGATAAATAATGGAAAGGTAGAGTTGGAAGAGGCCGTTTAAATCATACATTCCCTTCGTGCAGGGAGCAAAATCAAAACATCCAGATAAATGATGGTTTAACCTCCATTAGACCACATCCAGTGAAGAGGAGCCAACCAATCCTCAGAGTAGCTGATTTTTATCCAATTGCTTTTATTGTTGAGAAGTTGTTGTTTTTTTTAAAAAAAGAAAACCCATTGGAACCCATTTTTCTGTAACTTAAACCCATCATTCCATCTTCTGCACTGTGGAATTAAAAGAGAATTGTTGCTACCAATAACTACCATTAAAATGGCTGATGCTACCAATGTCTTCTCTTGCACGGCATCTTTGCTGCATCACTTGGTCCAAATTCGAGACTTGCCTTCTGTTTCAGAAGAATCCAGCATCCACAATTCTACAACGTCTGTATCAGAAGAACTGAAGAGGTTTCTCGGATGAGAAGTGAATCGTCTTCAAGGAAAAACAAAATCCAGTTACCTCTTGAAAAAAAAAACACCTTTGGGACTCCATAGACATACGTCTATCAAAAGAGTGATAAATGTCTTCACGTTTGTGGTTGCGGTCCCAGAACAGATATAAATTTCCCAGTGAAAGGAATTAATTTCAGTCTGTATTATAATTCTGCCCTCCCTAAATGTCAGTGAATTCATTCAGTCTTAAATAAGAGAAGCGGAGAAAATGACAGACCTGGAGCAGCGGAACAGATAACCAATTTGGAGGACCTGAGGATTAACTCATTGTTCCCTGTTGTCAGGCAGTGAATCAGCCCAAATAATCACTTGGCACCCACCAGGAAAGGGCGAAGGGTCGGGCAAAGGGCCCGTCACACTCAGATTCTTCCAATCATTTAAACAGGTGCCTAACAGAGCAGGACAATGTCCTACATTTAAGGGGATGGAATAAAACAAATGAGAACCAAGAGCTAAGTAAGAGTGGCAGAAACAAAACAGCATTAAACATTTGTCTTGGCTTTGCTCTGGCTGGATGAAACTTGCCTACAGCTTGCTTACAGCATTGCAATTGTTTTTTTCTTGTGTTTTTTTTTCCTGCTCCGGTACGCAAAGAGAAAATCATATTTGTGATGACCCTGCAATAGTGCTTCCATCTAGATGATGTTCTTTGTGATATGTTCTTTGTTTTTAAAAAATCAAGATGGTGGCCATGCCCATGTAATCAATGTCCTATTCATTTGGTGTGGTGCACCTCTCCTTGTGGACTCTCCTGATATAAGCAGACTTGGTCTACATTCTTTCTTCTCTCCTTTTTGTCCCCTCCTAAACCTTCTGAGAACATTTTGACAATTTCATGATTAATCAGGATTTGAATCTAAGAGCCCAGGTCTGAAGGCTAAGCTGGGAAAATTGCAGGGTAACTGTGATCTCTCAAATTGGGATCTTCGGGGATATAAAAGAGGTCACTTATGGATCTTCCTTACATCTAAAGATTTAGCATCCACGCCCATTCAAGACTGTCTCCCTCAACCAGCATCTGTTGATCCTGGATGAACCAGCTGATCTTGAGTCATCTTAAGAAGAGACATTGAGGGTCACCATCTCAAATGAGGAGAAAGGCTTGAAAAGGCTCAAACTATGGAGCATGTTTCTCCTCAGATATACTGTAGGAGATACCGTCTTGCTTGCCTTTTGCAAAGCAGCAGTGATCTTTCTATTAAGGATTGGTGTTGTGGTGGATGATGGATCTGAGCAATGGTTATTTTATTAATTGTTTTGTGATCTTTTCTTTCCATTTTAACCAGCATGAGTCTTTGTAAGTAGGACAGGTATAGAAACTTCTATATCAATCAGATAAACCAAACAATAAAAAATAATGCATGAAAAGGGCTAGGGATTAGTAGCCTATTCCCAACTGAGAATGTGTCAGCACCAAGAAATGACTGTGAAAAAGCAACCACAATTTCAGATTCCTTCAACAAATATATATTTTCTATATATCAAAAGTAATTGTTCCACTTAATTCTATATTGGTCAGGCTTCACCTCAAGGGCATTGAACCCTTTTGTGGCCTCACACTTCAAAAGAGGTTTAAGGGAAACTGGAACAGTTTATTTTTAATGGTACTGTACATCATTTTATAAGAGTTCTCTTTAAGGTTATAACAGTGCAAATTTCAACCCTTTCAACCACATATTTTCCCATTGTTCCATCTGTACATTATAACCAAAGTTTTTAGCTCACTTTATCATACGTTTTTCCGCTCCTTCTTCTTCTGTTTTATATTTCAATAAAAGCTTATACTATAGCAATCACATGTTCATCATTTGTACATAGTTCTGTTTCAAATTCAGTCTTAAATTGTTCAAAACCATAAAATCTTTTATCTACTTTAAACCTTTCTGATAACTGTAAATAGTAAAACATAGATATTCATTCCTATAAAGACAGATGGAAGAAATAGAATATATTTAGCCTTGAGGGGGGAAAAAAAGATTGAGGGTGAGAGATGGGGAATGCAATAGTATTTTTCAAAGTCTTGAAAAGTTATCAGACTAAGAATATTCAGACCAATTTCATCTCATTCCAACATGCAAGAACATGGAATTATGGATTAAAATTACAGGACGTTACAGTTTCCTGCTCCAAAAGCCCTGATTTTAGGAATTCTGGCTTATTTATGGAGCTTAACTCTTTATTTTTATTTTATATGTTTATTTTATAAATGGTTCGTTTCCTAATGATGTAATTTCACTGCCTTTTATCTAGAAATAAAAGGTCGGCAGTTTGGCGGGTCGAATCCCGAGTGCCGCATAACAGAGTGAGCGCCTGTTACTCGTCCCAGCTTCTGCCAACCTAGCAGTTCGAAAGCACATAAAAATGCAAGTAGAAAAATAGGGACGACTACGGTGGGAAGGTAACAGCGTTCCGTGCGCCTTTGGCGTCTAGTCATGCCAGCCACATGACCACGGAGACGTCCTCGGACAAGTGCTGGCTCTTCGGCTTTGAAACGGAGATGAGCACCGGCCCCTAGAGTCGGAGACGACTAGCACGCATGTGCGGGGGAACCTTTACCTTTAACTTTTGCCGAAAGCATAAATATGCTCTGCTTAAAGGACCCCTTCTACTGTTTTAGTGTAGAAACTGAAGCAAATGTTTGTCATTTGTGATAGAGAATTTGACTGGATTTGGACTTCCAATATTAGAACATTATTATTGGAGATTAGAATATTCTGATATAATACTGGAATATTATATTATTATTATTATATGTTAGAGAATATTATATTTTCTATAATAGAGAATATTATATATTATACATTATAGACTAGAATATTATTTTATTAGAGTTTTGGACTGGATTTGGAGTTCAAAATTTTAATTCTAATGTTTTGACACTCTAATATTTATGGGTAGTTATAATTCCAACCGTCCTTGAACCAGATTCATTTGATGTCAGCACTTTCTTCTCCTTCCTCCCCACAATTTCAAGTGGAAAATCCTAACCACAGACTCAAGCTTTGAAGGATGCAACTCAATGTCCTAATATCCCAGCGTTCACCCCGAGGATGTGATCCAACCCAGTGACAGTTGGATATAATCTTTATTAGTTTTACCTTTGGAAAGGTTAAATGTATGAATGAAACCCGCATGAGAAGGCTTAACTCTGAGGCTGCTGGGGGATCAGAAGAGGGTGGCAGAAGGAATGTTCCAGAAGCAAAGAAGGGGCCCGCCTGTGATCCGAGGTCTGATGTGATTTAACACAGAAGCACACATGCGGCCTTTCAAGATCTCACTTCTGTTTTCCTAAGGAGCCACTGTTGAAGACACACACACAAATTATGATAATACAGAACAGTTGGCAAAAAGGGACTGCAATGATATCTAATAAGAAAATAGTATTCTGTGTAGGCTGTTACCACAAACCATCTGTTTCTACAAGACGTCAGAACCTCATTGGCATCTTGTAGCTGGGCCTGGGGTTTGTGGATGGGAGAGAGAGAGAGAGAGAGAGAGAGAGAGAGAGAGAGAGAGAGAGAGAGAGAGAGAGAGAGAGAGAGAGAGAGAGAGAGAGAGAGAGAGAGAGAGAGAGAGAGAGAGAGAGAGAGAGAGAGAGAGAGAGAGAGAGAGAAGATTGAGATTGCTGAAGGAAGAAATATCTTCAAACCTTTCTTTCCGTGCTTAGAATTTTCTTTTATTAACAAATCTGTTAAAAGCAACCTTTTGGAATATCACCCATTATTAAGCTGGATCTGTAGCTGTGCTAAATGCATAGTATCTGGCATGGAATTGGTCCAACGTGTTGGCCTTTGGGGGAAAAAAAGAGAGAGAGACACACACACACACACACACAATTTCCATCAGTTTCTAATTGTCTTTTTCTAATGTTAAAACCAGAAGAAATTTAGAATGGCTTGTCCTAAAATGAGGGGTTTAAAGTAGAAACAGATGGGGGAAATATTTGAAGGCTCAACTTATTTTTGATTGGCAGATGGTCGTTCCATGCTACAAGTCATAGAAAAGACACGAGTCACAGTTGCGTAATGTGAACACATCTGGGGGAAGGACTTGCTGGCGTTTGAACTCTGAAATGTGGGGAACCCAAAATAAGAGTTTAAAAATTAATGTTTGGAGAAGGAGACTAGATCAAGATTATAAAAGTCCACTGAATTCTATTGTGCTATCATTCATCTCTCTCTCTCTCTCTCTCTCTCTCTCTCTCTCTCTCTCTCTCTCTCTCTCACACACACACACACACACACAAAAAAAAACAACACAGATCTCTTTCTCTATCCATCTTTCTCTCTCTTTCTTCTATCACCTAAGTTCTTCAAGAAGATGATGCATTTTTTCTATTGAAAAGGCAAAGCCAAATGAGCAGTTGGGCATCATTGGAAACTAGAACAGGGAAAGCCAGTGAAAACTTGAATGTTTCTGATCAGAATAGGGTTTGCTTTAAGTAGACATTTTATGAACTTTGAAATTTGTTCAGATGTGTGAAGACAAATTTATCTATCAAGGTGGTCCAAAACTTCAACTTGGTGATTTGCTCAAAAACAACTCAATCCAATCCTAGAATTGAATTAATTTTCCAACTCAGAATGAAAATTTGGATTAAAATATTGACTAGAATCAGATTAGAATCAAATATTTTATTTGATTCCGAAAATCAAAACAGTCTCATTTGGCTTGGGGTGTTTTTTTTGGAGTCAATTTGAATTAACAGATTGAATTGTAAAACTTTATAATTTTAATAATAATAATAATAATAATAATAATAATAATAATAATAATAATAATAATAATAATAATAAGTTGAAGGGACCTTGGAGGTCATCTAGTCCAACCCCCTGCTCAGGGAGGAAACCCTATACCATTTCAGACAAGTGGTTGTCCAGTCTCTTCTTAAAAACTTCCAGTGTTGGAGCATTCACCACTTCTGGAGGCAGGTTGTTCCACTGGTTAGTTGTTCTAACTGTCAGGAAGTTTCACCTTAGTTCTAGGTTGCTTCTCTCCTTGACTAGTTTCCATCCGTTGCTTCTTGTCCTGCTTTCAGGTGCTTTGGAGAATAGCTTGGCTCCCTCTTCTCTGGGGCAGCCCCTGAGATTGAATAAGATTGGAGATACTCTGTAAAGTTCTACCAGCAACAACGCACGTCCCTTTGCGAAGAGACGTCTGATTACTAACTCTTTTCATAATAATTTATGACTACTTCATTTTACCTGACATGAAAAATGTCAGAAATCAAACATTTTAATTTGCATAATTTATTCAAATTTCAGAAGCTTAATTTTGTTGCCCCAAACATGCTTCCTCCTTCTACAATACCTTGCTTTTAGGTCTATCCTCTATGCAAATTTGGACTGCACACAAAGATTTCCATTACAAGGAAGAAGAAGAAGAATAAAAAGGAGATACTCCTTTTTGGCAGCTGGTTACAATATACTGGTTGAAAATAATCCTACAAGCAACAGGGATGTAGATATTGATGTAATTTGCCATATATAAGATTTTTCTCTGTGTCTCTCTCTGAATGTCTGTGTGTTTATGTGTGTGTGCATGCACATGTGTATCTGTAAGACCATATGCACAATAAGAAAACCCATTCTGCATAATTTAATATCAATAGACTGTATTTTTGAGAAACATCTTTGAAGTGCCAAATCTGATGATCCAAAACATATTTCTATGGTGAAGATATTATTCTCTCTGCTGCTGGACTGGTAGCCTTTAGGCAATTTTTGTTTTGTTTTATAATCTGACAAAGCAGATATCAAGTTCTCTAATATTTTGAACTGGGGGCATCAATACCTTAACTATATTTTAACTATCTGGGGGGGTGTTTTGCTTTTTTTCCCTTTTCATTTTATTTCTGTGATTTTCATTACTGCTCCTGGAAGTTATTTTTGTCTGGTTCTACTTTTCTTGTCCATAAGCACCTTTTCCAAGTTTTACTTACTTGTTGCAACCTCATAGCCTTGTGAGAATCAGACTAATTATTTCCCCATTCTTTCCTTTTCAAATAAAACTTCAGTTACACCCACAAAATGTACTTCAGTGTTATTTTTAAAACTCCATTTGCAACAGTTCAGGTTGATCGATTGGTCTGTAAAAATGTGGAGTTTGTAGGATTGTGTAAACATTTTCCTATTTTTTTTTAAATATATAACAGCAGATGGACAGAAACATGGCTTTTCCCTTCTTTGTGTAGTTGTGCTGATCTGGACTTGTATTTGTGTAGTTGTGCTGATCTGAACTTGTATTTCAGCTACAATTTTGACTGAATCTGTGAATCTGTGTTTTTAGCAGTTCCAGGATAAACACTGTGCACTTATAAAATGTAACCAGGCAGAAAAACAGCCACCGAAGAATTACCTGCGCTTGTGACAAGGCTATTTTTATGCTGTTATATTGTCATATACAGTACATTTAATAACTAAAACATCTGGCTTATGGTAACAATCACCCTATCCACTGGGGGGATTCAGCCAGTCTGCACCAGTTCGGCAGAACCGGTAGCTAATTTTTTTGTTGCCCAGGCTCAGAATGGACTTCCGGAAGTGGCATCCATGCAGAGAACCAGTTGTTCACATATTTGAATCCCACCACTGACCTTAGCTCTTACCTAAACCAGAAGTAGAATGCTAGTCTCCCTTTGCATTTCCCTTATTGCTTATTCTTGTCCATAATTCCACCTTTTTAAACAAGAAAAAAAGCCTCTATTTTCATGCCACATTAAACACCACCATACATTGTTGCTTTCGTGCTGCACTCTTGGATAATGGCTGATAATTACAGCCCAGCCTAGTGCCTGAGTTCCCGTCAAGAGGACCGGCTCCTTGCTGCGCAGCTGCCTCTCCAGCCCAGCTCTCTCCCTGGAGGTTGTGATCGCAGAGGCCTCTTCACTTAGTCTGCAGCAGATGCCATCCGTTGCAATGCCGCCATTTTTCTGACTGTTGACTTTATCCTAATGCTGGTTTTGGCGGCAAGGCTGACTCCATTGCCTCTGACTCTTTAGCAGCTCCTGACACACTGACACAGGGGAGGCTGTGGGGTACAGCTAGAAAGTTAAATATTTCTTCTGGGCCCCCTCATCTATCACACAGCCTGCTTTTTATCTTGTTCAGTTACCAAGTTGTGTCTGACTCTTCATGACCCCATGGACCAGGCCCCCTTACCCTCCATTGTCTCTGGGAGTTTTCTCAAATTCTTTTTCATGGCGTCAATGACCCTATCTAACCATTTCTTCCTATGCCGTCCCCTTCTCTTTTTGCCGTCCATCTTTGCCAACATCAGGGTCTAAGAGAAGGCAAATCTGAAGTCAATTCCTTTGGCTGTTCCACCTAAGCACAGAGTAGATGCTCCTGAGGATTTTTTTTTTCCTTGTTGGAAGTGCTGTAGTTATCTAGCTGCTTTGCTCATCCTCACAATGTATTTCAAGAAATAAATCTCATTTCTGTTGTACTTGCAAAACCTGACTTGCTAATGATTGCTTGGGTAAGATTCCCGAGTTCAGGAATTCTGGGATACCCAGCCAAACATACACCACCAACAGGTTCAATTGTGATATTGATTATATTTTGCAAGTTATTTTGGGGGGAGAGTATGTGTTCATAGGGAGCAGCCAGTGGAACTCTGATACTGGGTCATAAGTAGCTCTGAGGAAGTCCGTCATAACTTTGAACAGTTGCTAAGCAACTGGTTGTAAATTAAGGACTACCTGTAAACAGATTGGAGGTCAGAAGGCAAAACAAGGTTTATTCAGTGGTGGGATTCAACTATATGAACCACTGGTTCTCTGTGTGGCTGCCACTTCTGAAAGTCCATTCTGGGCTTGGGCAACAAAAAATTAGCTACCGGTTTTGCCGAACTGGTGCGAACTGGCTGAATCCCAACACTGGGTTTATTGTATATTACAACGCAGTGTACCATCTGAGGAAACATCATCTGAGAAGGTTTGTGTGCCAGCTTCATAAAATCTGGAGGCCGATTCGTCACCAGCTGTCCATTACAAGGACACAGTTACGACTTTAAGGGATGAAATTCTCTTATCTTACCTTTTTCTGGGAACACAGTTTTCTTAGCTCTGCGTTCATTCTTTTCTCTTTTTTTTTCTTCTTCTTGCTTTGGTGCTGCTGTTCAAGTTCCTCGTGTTCCCAAATCCACGCCAAGGATGCAGTCAGCTGTAAGATTTTCTAATATAGAATTCGTTTAGTTCTGCGGAAAGTTTGATAATTAGAAACAACCCAGAGCACCAGATATTTCACTAATTGTATACAATGTTTGACCTCTTAAAAACTTTCTTGACCAAATGAAAAATTTCAGCTTAATTGGCTCCCCCCTCAGTGTATGTTTCTGAAACATATTGCAAAACTGGTGCCAGAAAGCAATTTGAAATCTCTCTGCTCCCTCTATTTATTTCTCTTAAATATTTTTTTTTCTTTCTCTCAGTGTTTTTCACTTTTCAAACTTCATGCCTTCCACATTCAGCTGGTTGAACATAAGGAAGCTGGTGAAGCAACAGGAAAGTTTTTCTGGATGATTTTTTTTTTCAAAATCAGTTGTTTTTAAGACACAAAGGCAGGATTGTGGCTTCTTTTCATTCACGAAGTCCTTGATTCATCCCCAAATTATTCTTGTTTGAATTCAGCAGTTTTGGGGCTGTCTGCCACAGTATCCACCTGCAGCTTCAAGACTGAATCTTGTGGACACTAAGTTGATCTTGAACTTAATTACGGCAGCGAGACTTTTAGTAGGGCAATATTGGAAGAAGGAAGAACTGCCGACTATAGAAGAATGGACTTTAAAAGTTTCCAACCTGGCGGAAATGGCAAAGATTTCAGCGTATTTGAAAGACCAATCGCAACAGAGATATATTGTGGAGTGGAGAAGATGGATTGATTATATCCAGAATAAATATGGGACTAAAAGGTTTCACCTAGCATTTGAATAAGTATTGATGTGATATTTATATTGCTTGTAGTTAGTTTATAAGAGTTAAAGTGCGATCGATTTAATAGTTTATTGTTGTTTGCATAAGGTAGATTATGATTGTTTGTATTTTTATACCCTGTATTGAGCTCTGGGAAGTCGGGGAGGGGGAGGGGGAAGGGAGGGAGGTGTTGGGGAGGGTTGGGGAGAGGGGAGGGGGTGGGGAGGGGTTTTGCTTTGTTAAAAATGTATTGTAAAACTTTTCAATAAAAAAAAGACTGAATCTTGCATTCTTCAGTTTCTGAAGACTTTTATTACTGTTTGTCCTTCTTAACAGTTCACAGTTCAACTTGCGCAAGCGGCGGGCCAGAACACACGTGCGTAGCTTGACTGCATGCACACAATTTGATTTTCAGCTGCGCCCCCTCGCATTTGCGCCATCCTGGTTCCAGATAGGCTACAGCCTGGTAACGGGCCCCGGCATGGGGTTTGGGGACCCCTGTCATATGAGATGACAATATTGCCATTTTCTCCAAAGCTGGAGTTCTATCAGAATCTTAACCTTAATCTTCCCTCTCTACAGTAGAAAGCTTTTGGGTGGAAAAACATGAAAAGTTCAGAACAACACAGCTGAAAGAGATGCAGTATAAGCTACAAAAATATTTTAAGTAATAAATACATAAAGACAACCTCAATCAGAAGGTACAGTTTTAAACACCTTTATAAGAAGTACAACAATCAAATGTATAATGTCTTTAAGTTGCAGTCCTAGGAACTTAACTTAGTAATGTTAACTTCTTATCTTGTAAAGCTTCCTGGTGGCACCACAGCCTGCCATTTGTGTTGTCGCTGTTACTTTATTAATGGGCAGAATTTATTTATTCAAATTAAAATTGCTTCTATTTTAGCAAACAGAAGCAGCAGAACTGAAATTCTTGGACAAGAAGCATGAATATGAACTACCCCCAAATGGGACTTTTGTCTAGACCAGGGGTAGGCAACCTCAGCTCTTTTATGACTCGTGGACTTCAAGTTGAAGTCCACGAGTCATAAAAGAGCCGAGGTTGCCTACCCCTGGTCTAGACCTGTTTCCAGTGGTGGGATTCAGCCACTTTGGTATAACCAGTAGCTAAATTTTGCTGAGTTCAAAGAACCAGCTGAATGCACACTGCTTCCGGAAGTACAATCTAGGCCTCAGAGGCCTGGAGAAGGCCTCCCAGGCTTAGAACGGCCTGCCGGAAGTGCATGGATGACACTTCCGGAAGTCTGTTCTAGGTCTCGGAAGTCCAGGCCTATATCCAATAAGAGAACCGTTTGTTCAGGTAGTTGAATCCCACCACTGGGTATATCCAGTGGTGGGATTCAGCCGGTTCACATCACTTGGACAGAACTGGTAGCTAATGTTTTGTTGCCCGGGCCCAGAATGGACTTCCGGAAGCAGCATCCACCCAGAGAACCGGTTGTTCAAATATTTAAAACCCACCACTGCCTGTTTCCAATATGATGTCTATATTTTGTTTTGTTTTTTTGGCTGTCATAAGATGATACTATTAACCACTAAACCACAACCATAATAAAAGGCACAAGGGCAAGTATTCTTACATTACTCAGGCAATTTTTTTTAAAAAAAATCTACACATGAAAAAAATGTTATATATAATAATAACATGACCTAAAAGTCCCCAAAGGGCAACATTTTTTAAAATAGCCTCATACCTCAGAGAAGAAATGTGCACAGATCCTAGCTCTTCCAGCAGTGCACAGTTATTAATTATTAAATTAATTAAATAATTATTAAATTATTAACATATTAAACTGAGCTGCCACAACCAAGGATACAGTAGTAATCTATCTAAAAATGGGGTGAAAACATGTATTTTCTGCAGAGAAGGGCAACCGCAAACTAACATTGTCAGATTCAGGGGAATCAGCTGGAACGCCTCAAAATGATCACATGATTGAAGCCACCATCTTGCCTTTTTTTGACTTCCTTCTGCTGTTTTCCCGTGTCAGGTCCATTGTTCATTGGTTAAAAAGGGGTTGATTTGAAAAATGGCAGAGGGATGATACTCTGAGATTTGCCAAATCCTTTTCCAAATCCTTTTCAAAATACACACAACTTCACACAGATTTGTTGCCGGGTATTTGTGTTGGCCCCTAGGTCCTTGTTTGATGCTTTTTTACCTACTTCCAAAACAATTCTTAATTTTTTTTCTATAAATAGCGCTGCATTTTTTTTCCTTCCACTTTCAACCTGTTTTTAAAAGTGGGAAAACCTGTTTTGTCTGCTCTCTTTTCCATGGCAATGCAGCTGTTTTACACATTCATTTCTGCAACAATCGTTCTTATATGTATTTTTCTTTATATACAGGCTTTTTAAATTTAGCATTCCAAAAATCACCACTTTTCATTTTTCCTAGTACCGTAACTTCTTTCCACTTTGTTTCAAAAATATCCCTTTTTTTACTTTTGTTCACTTTCCAGTTATCCCGTTGAAGAATTAATTCACAGACAGGAGTGAAATTTTCTTTTCTTCCTTCGCTTTTTTTCCCCTCTACGTTCATTCTTTCCTAATTTCACTGTTGATACAACCCCCTCCCATATTTGAAACCTCTTACATCCTTCACTAATCCTTTGTCGAAAACAGTCATATCAAATAGGCTTCTCGGTTCGTTCCTTGCCCTCGTGTGCATATGACCATGCTCAAAGCATGTATTTAAGGCAAAAATAATGACTTGTGAACGGATGCTCACCTGTCTTCGTATTAATTCATTCTTGTGTCTCCAAATGGTCCAATGACTTTTTGTACTCTCATTTCTTCTACCCATGTCTCCTAACAAAATATTTTCCACCCTGGACTGTGTTCAATCTGACAACACATAATCTTGACGCTTCCAATCTTTTGTAACTTAAACTTAACTTAAAGGCTTAAACAAAACAAAAAACTTGTGTCATTTCAGCAAAGAAAATGTTATTTGTTGTATTTTTTTTCCATGCCCATCTAGCTGGGAGGCCCCAGCTCACCTTACCTAATCTCAAAGAGTTAAGCAGGTGTCATCCTTGTAACACAAGTATGAAAGGGTCAAGAAAGTATGGGCTGGGATGTCATAAACATGTGTTGTAATTTTGTGGTCAGCAATGGATACCTATGGATGGGTCCGTTATTGTCTCCATTAGCAATGTAAAGATCATTTAAAAATTTCTTCTGCCTTCATCTTCCTAATCCATGCTTTACTTGAGTACATGAGAGTTGGGTGATCTACAGATCAATATTTGGAAATATTTAGAATATCTCTTCCCATAACAAGTGCCTACTCTCACTAGTAACTTAGAGGCTGGAGGATTGCTCCAAGACTCAAGTGTGGAAGGAACCTTGGTTGCATTTTTCACAGGACCTTTCAAATATATCAGGACCACTGGATATCCCTCAGTGCATCGGGGCTACTCCATAAAGGATAAGAACAGTGGTGGGGTTCAGCTGGTTCGCACCACTTCGGCAGAACCAGTAGCTAATTTTTTGTTGCTCAGGCCCAGAATGGACTTCCGGAAGAAGCATCCTCACAGAGAACCGGTTGTTCACATACTTGAATGCCACCAATAAATAAATGGATAAAATAAAATAAATGGATAAAATAATGGATAAAAAGGCTTCCTTTAAGCCAGGAGTCTTCATACTTGGCCCTTTTATGACTTGTGGACTTTAACTCCCAGAATTCCTCAGCTAGCGTGCCTGGCTGAGGAATTCTGGGAGTTGAAGTCCACAGGTCACAAAAGGGCCAAGTTTGAAGAGCCCTGCTTTAAGCTGAGTTACAAACAGACATTCATGGTTTCTACATAATCTTCATGAAATTCTGCTCGTAGTTAGAGAATTCCAGTCTGAGGCAGCAACAAACATGCTGGAGCTTTGAATGTGGGAAACACTTCATTATTTAACAGAATTAATATACAGAGCCCTTCTTGATCCCCCAAACAAACAAGCTACAGCTAAAAAGATATACTGAAGGAAGGCAGGTTGGCTGGAATACAATTTTTTATGGATTGTGTGTATCCAAGAACAAGTGCGATTCGCAACACAGTAGATTTTCTGTACAAAAATCCTGTATGCTGGTCCAAGAGTTTTTAAGAAG
Source organism: Vipera berus (assembly GCF_964194415.1). NCBI lineage: Eukaryota > Metazoa > Chordata > Lepidosauria > Squamata > Viperidae > Vipera > Vipera berus. The sequence continues at coordinate 11,394,870 of NC_138208.1, read as the reverse complement.
AAGGCTAGAGCAGAGGCCCCCAAACTTTAGGGCACCAGGGACTGGTTACGTGGAGAGAGGTTTTTCAATGGACCGGAAGGGGTGTGGTTTTGAGTGCTGCTTGCATCCTGCAGATGGAGATTTGCTTGTTTGTGTGGCCCAGTTGCTGGCATGCTATGGCCCAGTACTGGTCCACGGACCAGGTGTTGGGGACCCCTGAGCTAGAGTGATCTAATCTAAAAAAACAAAGGACTTAAGCCAGCTCTTAAATATAAATTCATGCATGCTTTCATTGCCTTTAAAAATCCATTCTTTATAAAATGACATATACAGTTTGGGTCAAAGAAAACCTATCTATCTATCTATCTATCTATCTATCTATCTATCTATCTATCTATCTACCTACCTACCTACCTACCTATCTATCTATCTCCATCTCTATCTCTGTCTGTCTATCTATCTATCTCTATCTATCATCTATCTATATCCATCTATCTATCTATATCTATCTCTATCTCTCTGTCTATATCTATCTTTCTATCTATCTATCTATCTATCTATCTATCTATCTATCTATCTATCTATCTATCTATCTATCATCTATCTATCTCTATCTATCTATCTATCTATCTATCTATCTATCTATCTATCTATCTATCATCTATCTATCTACTATTAAAAAAAATGTTTATTCCATTGAGTTAAAATTATACTAAGATTTTTTTTATTTATATCCCCAAGCTAAAGCAATGAAGGGAGCCTGTGATGGCCCCCAGAGTTACTTTCAGTTTCATTTTATTCATTGATATATTTTTTTCTCCCAGTAACCTGTACCACAATATATGAACAATGCTGAAACAGTTAACTTCAACTTATTTTAAAATAGCAATTGCATGAGAGTTTCACTGTGCTACGCAGGAGTCACTGAGCTATTTGAATGCACCCAGCCCCAACATATTTTAATTAAATCCTCATCTGACCTCAATACTTTGCTTGTTCTGTTTGATGGGAAAGTTTAGCACTATTTTATTTCAATAACAATTTTTGATCAGCTTGGATTTTGGCTCCGGCAAGGCTTCAGTGTTAAGACACTTGAATAAATGTAAGGCAAGATAGCTCACGAGCAGATGTTCTTTCCTCTTCAAGGTGCAGCCCTTTACCCAACTTCAAAAGCAGAAAATGGCCGCACAATTATTAACCAGAAAAAAATTTACACACGCAAATGCAGCAAGTACATAAAGAAACATCTATTTTTCCAGAGCTGGGAGTCAAAACCAGTCTTTGTTTTATTGAGTGCCATGCCAATTACATGGATTTCCCACAAAATTTACTCCCGAGAAGAAAGAGAATGCATGAGAAATAAGAAAAACCTGTTGTTTTTGTTGTCAATCAAAACCTTCCTCCACGTAAGGAAAATGGCTAATTTGTCATTTCACACTGACAAAGGCATGAAAAGGAGAATAGTGTGCATCTGTGTAGGTGAGCTAAGGGCAGCCGATGGAGAACCGGCGTCAAGACGACAACATTTGTGCAAAAACAGCCTGAAAAATCACCAAACCAGGCTCCCCTTGGCCTCATTTCTGATGCTACAAACCAGCTTCCATGAAACCAGGTTTGTAACTTTGGCTGACTTGTTCCATTTGTCTGCTTGAGAGTAAGACCAATGGAAAATAAGGAGTCCCTTTGCAAAAAAAAACATATAAATCATTTAAGCAGCGAAAAGTTAAAAATTAAAAAAAAGAGAGAATGTTTTACAAAAAAAAAGAATAATTTGAAGCTGCCCATCTCTTTTGTGCGCATTATTTACACATGGACTTTGTTTTCATTTTATTTTAGTAAAAATATAAGACACATATTCTGCCAACGCGCTACCGCTTCTAACATACTCAAGTGCTCGGAACGAAAATTGAGGAGATGGCTGTTTTCCCCCATCTTATCAACAATGCTGCTTCCCCCCTTTTGCTGATAATTGGTCTAGATTTCGTTTCAAAGAAACATCTGAAAAGCAGCAAAAGAATTAAAATGGCAGGGTGAGACGTGGATAAGAGGGACAAAAAAGTACGGTATCTTCCAAAGAAAATGGGTGTTGCCAGAAATCCTGTCGCTTACTAAAAGGAATTCTGCACTGGCCACCGACTTGCATCCTGGATACGAAAACATAGAATAATAGACCTTGGAGGTCTTCTAGTCCAACCTTCTGTTCAATTGTCTTCTCAGTTGTCAGTTCCAAGCTGTGTCAATCTATCTTTTCAGTAGACAGCTGTTAAACTGGTTGCCATTCATGTCCACCTTCTTTTGGTGAAGCTAAGATTACACTGGTTTTTATATACGAAGGCATCACTGCCTAATCTAAGGCATTTCTTAACTGCCCATCCATGCTGGGACATTTGTGGGTGCAGCTGAGTGAAGCAAAGATGTGTCTGTCTAGAAGAAATCTCACAGTCTAACAGCCACACACATTTTTTTAGTTTCCTTGAGCCTAACAGTTCAATCGTCCCACAGGCCTTTTGTTAAATCTTGGGGAAACAAGAGAACAGTACTGGATATCCTTCATCAAGGGACTTTACAGAGCACTGTTTTATCTCATTTCAGAGTTGAAGAATATACAAATCCTGAAGGCTTCCCCCCTCCCCCCATTACTGGTGTATTTGTCCAAAGATCTACAAATACATTAGTAATTATGCGCCACCAGGTCTCTTTGAGAAGCAACGTTGCTGGAGAGATGCCCACAAGATTCACCCAAAAAGTACTTTCCCTTGCACAAGCGTCTTTTAAATAAAATCTTAGAAGCTATGTAGATGAGGGCTGGTGATGCCTCCGGTTCCGTTTCTTCTTAATCTCTTGAGCGTGCTTCCATTTTGGGCCACCTTTGTTTCGCTGCCGTTTCTTTTCCCGGTGCCACATCTGCTCACAGTACTCATCCAGGCTGAAGCTGGGACTGCTGAGCAACTGGAGATAATCTTTGTATCTTAGCCGGGACTCAGCTTGCAGATCTCGCGTCCGGCTTGATTCTTCTTCTGCTCTGTGACTGTTCTCCATCTGTCCGTTCTCGATGACGTTCAAGTTTAACTTCACGATGGTGTGGACAAATGTGTGTTCCTGTGCTTTGCAGTAATAGGTCCCAGTGTCTTTCTTTTGCAGGCTACGGATTAGCAGCCCATAGTCTGTCTTGAAGACCCTTTCATCTGGTTTCAACTGTTGGGTAGAAGAAAAGGAACACTATAAATGTTATAGAAAAGAAGTATAAAAGAATGTTGAATCCGGAGAAGAAGGATTTTTTTTTAACCAAATCTAATGCAACACTTCCTTGTGAAGTTCTTTCCTGTTCAGACTTGGTCCATATTGCCCTATAGCAGGGGTAGGCAACCTCGGCTCTTTTATGACTCATGGATTTCAACTCCCAGAATTCCTGAGTCAGCAGGAATTCTGGGAGTTGAAGTCCATGAGTCATAAAAGAGCCGAGGTTGCCTACCCCTGCCCTATAGGTATCATATGATTATTGGTGATTATTTCACAAATAATGTTTGTGATTATTATGCTTCTGCAATCCTTATAGCTTTTTCTCATCTGTCCAGTTTCAAGTTCAAGTAAGAGATACAAGCATGACATAATGCTAAAAAATACAGGACAACTGGATGTTCCATGTGAAACAGAATTCTCAAGTGGAAAATGAAAAAGAAAATGTACTTGTTAGATATCCATAAAAATGGAGAATCAATTTTCTTGATATCTTGGCATGCACCTGTTCCATATAATTCATACTTTTTAAAAATTCTTTATTTCTAGATATTCTTTCCATGAATGCCATGGCAATTGTGGCATCCTAGATTTTTCTGAATCCCTCATCCCTCATCATTGCCCATGTGGAATATGGCTGCTTGGAGTTGTGGGTAAACAACATCTGGAGGATGACAGTTTTACACTCTTAAGCCTCCTAAGAACAGGAACATGACAAGATGGTTAGCATGCCTGATACTAAAAAGGATGGATTGGAATTAATAAAAATAATCAATCAATTCAGGGCATATACTTGGAAGCAATGATTTCAAAACAGATTGAGTATGGTTTTGATCTATGAAGCTTGAAAAAGTAGATGGTACTAAATTTAGATGGTACTAAATTTAGATGGCAGAAAAATTAGATGGTAGAAAACTCTACTGTGGTAGAAATGACAAAAAACATGTTTTTGATTAGATGTATGGACAAAGCTCCTAGCCCATGTCAAGACTGCTTTTATCCAGGACTACCAACAGACCTGATAACTGGTTTTCAACAAAGACCACGGTGTTGCTGCAGTGGAGTTGAGATAGCAAGAATACTTCCTAATAATAGTGATACAGAAGGGACAGTCTATAAAAGGAGACAGTTACTTCAAATTTCCATAGTGCCATGCTGGGTTTTTTGTTGTTGTTCTTTTTTTAAATGCAACATTTTAAAAGTTTGCTCTGGACTTATATTCAAATATTGTACAGGTCAAAATGCAATTTTTCTTTTCCCCCTGAACAAAAACAAACTGGGTTTTCAGAGCTATTATCTGTGTGTGTGTGTGTGTTTGTGTGTGTGTGTATGTGTGTGTGTGTATGCTATTGAGTAGGTTGTATTCTCAAATCTATTGGTAACAGAGTCGACATAGCATTAAAGGGTAAACCGCAGCCATCTTTTACAGATCTTGTAATCAATGTAGTACAATAAACATTTCCTGATGTTGAAGCCAGTATTGGTTTTCAGGCATTTTTACATGCAATTAATAATTATAGCATCTATTACAAATAACAACTGTTTGCATTAGCTTCTTAAAGGCCTTCGCTGCTGATGAAAAGAACAACGGAGTCCTGTAGTCTAATATTTGCATGACCCAATTCCAGTCTGTGACTCTGATCCACGTATCTGAAAACATAATGGATGGTATCAATCATCCCTAGCAATTTATTTCACAGTGGCTAAATAAAAACCCATGAGAAGTCTAGTTGCTTTTAAGGTAAGGACATTTAATTGTGGCTGATCCCTTTATTGTACAATATGAATTTCATAGCTGATTTATGCACTTTTGTTTAGCCTGAACCTCTTAATCTTTCCCTGAGTGAGTTCAATTCCAGTTTTATAAGTGGGAAAGAAAATGATTTCCCTATTTATTTCTCTGCACTGTGCCTATGTTTTTGCAACTGTTCCTCACTTATGGCTTCATGCCATTTTATTCCTTGCACGGCTCTCATAAAAAATATCTTTCCTTTTTACCTATTCTGGATTGAATCAGATTACCCAAAAAAGGTCTTCCTCTTTGCACAGAAGATTTCCTTCAGTGCACTGAAAATTACTTTACTTAAGGATGTATGACACTCATAAAATGACTTCTGCAAATAATTTGTTAACAATGCACAACATTTTAGATATATCCATTGGACCTCCAAAAGCCCCAAAGAAAGACTAAGGATTTAAAACGGATTTTTATGCTAACGGACAACTATTCCTATGGGACAAATATGTGTCTTTTTCCTTTCATGTGTGAAGTTGAGACAACTTTATCACTTTAATCTAAAAGTTGGTCCAACTGCTTTCTGGAATATATAAGTGTAAATTCCTCCTCCTCCTCTCCTTTTCCGATAATGAGGGTGCATGACAAGGGTGCATTCCTTTTTCTGTACTGCCTACATCCCAGGATGTGAGACGTTGCTAATGTGATCAGAAATATCCTGTGGATATATGCCTGGGGCTTCTGTTATTCCAGAACAACAAATGAAAGAAGTTTCATTCAGGAGTTATTACATTTCTGAAAGCAGTGCTTTTTTGTAAGAAAAAAAGGCGCTGGAACTTACATCTTGTTAATCTTTTATTTACCTTTCACGTGTAGTCAATCACTGTGCACACACCCACACACGTCAGTTGTGTAACGAAATATAATGGTCGTTGCCCACAGTAAGCACTAAGCGCGCAACCACGTGACCAATCACAAGCTCAGCAGAGCCACAAGCCGAGCAGCTGGATGAAGTACACATGCATTGGACTTGACACATAAGCAGCCCGCATGCACCATTTTAATGATTTTGCCGCCGACCTGCTACACTTGACAGGGCAATTCAAGTCTATGTGGACCAAACATCAAATTTTCAAAAGTTACTTTTACAAATTGGAAAATCTGTCAAAAAAGGTGCTGGAATTCTGTTCTGGTGAGTTCTATGACAAAAAAAGCACTGTCTGAAAGTAATGTTGGAGCTGGACCAGCAGAGACGTGGTGGCCAGCCAAAAATATAGCTACAATGAAATTTAAAATGGCTGCCCCAAAAATTCCCCTCACAGAACCTATCTTATCTGATAATCTCATGTTTGGGACATGCTTATGTTTTCCTTAAATGCTCTAAACAGGTTGCTACGCACAATCCATCTCAGAAGATTCATAAGTCATTCTGGCCACTGGACATTTTAGATGAAAAGCTGAGGCTGAGGTATAGACTTGTCAAACATGACCTCCTGATATTTGGGATGTCTGCTTGGGACTTCCTGGTTCACAGTCCATGCATTCTGCCATTATATCCCAAGCAGGCTTTCTAAACACGGTTTCACTGAAGTGGAGATAAATCTGAAAGCGTTCCCTGACATGACAAAGTCACATTATGTTCTTCTACTGCCACACTGAGGCCTACAGAATGAAGAGCAGTAACAGTGGAAGATTGAGCTTGACCAAACAGCATGTAGCATGAATACCGGGAAATCTCAGCATTAGGCTAATAACACAAAGTAAATTATTGGGGCAAACTGTTAGCTTTCAAAATTTTCTACCGCTGTCTTTAGCAGGATAAGAAGAGGGATCAGGTGAGCAAAACAGAAGTGAAAATGGAATGCTGCCCACTTGTCTAGCAAATGTCTGAAGGAATAGATTTACAAAGCGAGGAGGATGACAGAATTAAATGTTTACACAGTGGGCAGATCATATGCTGTTCCTTCATGTGAAAAATATGTAGACAAAATACCCTCTTTCCCTCCTCATTCATTCTTTCCCTCACATGCACACATTCATTGAAAACTGCATAGCAAGACAGATGCATACATCTGAGCCACTGATTGCATCATAGGTTTTAATACCAGTGTTTTAAGAAAGGGAGATTGTGACCAAATACATAACATAGACCATAGACATAACAAGCAAGGAAGACTTCAGGATTTTGATTTCTCCTGCTTCTCATTTGTAATATGCTTTTGTGATGTATTAGTGAGGTCCAGATCTATGGAACTACCAACAAATGGCCATCAATATCATCCAGTCAGTTAGCAAATTCACAGAAATGAGGGCCGACTTTTGGTGGTGACAAAGGAACTTTGAAGTTGGAACTGGAGATTTAGAAATACCCGCCTTAAAGTGCTCTATTTCCTTTAAAGAAGGATATGAGAGTTTAAGTCAAAAGTAGTAGAAGACTTTGTTGTAAATGGAATATTTGTTGTTTCCCTTAAATCTGAGTGAAGCCACAGATGGATGAGTTGCAGAAGTGTTTGGTTTGGATTGCCATTTCATTACCAAGGATGTTTTAATGAGCGATGTTATTTTTGTATTAATTACTTATGGTTTTGTTTTTTGATTTTTTTTCTATGTTATTCAAAGTCACATAGTTGTTGGGCAGCCATATAAATGCATCAATAATCTTTTTTTAAATAAATAAATGGGATATTATATAGTATGATTTTTCTGTTGCATTTTAAATATGTTGCTTCTGGGGAAAAATGAGTGACAGCTGGTCTTGGGCCATACTAAAAAGATATTCTAGAATAAGCCTCTCTATTATCAATTAGGCAAACCACTTTAAAATAACCAGCTTATTTAGAATTGCGACTTGTTTTAAATTAAGGAGTTACATCTATTGCAGATACCTTGCTGGAGAAGTTATATCTTTTTCCTCCCCTAGTAAGGATGGCTTTATACATAAAATGTTTGTTGTGACACAGGCATGCTTTAAATTCTTCCAGAGTACATTCTCCCCTTTCAGTGCAATCCTTCCATTCAAAACGAAACAGGCTGTGTTGACACTGATTAACAGTCCTACAGTTACTTGACCCAAACTTATTTGACTGGCAACTGCGAAGAAAAACCATGAAGGTCAAGATTAAGTAGAACTACATGGTTATCTCAGCCAATATTTACAAGTACTTAGCTAGGAAAAACAGATTCAGAGATAGGGTGTGGAAGGGGAGGTGCTAAAGAAGAATCAGGAGCTGATAAAGGACCATCTTCTTTAAATCTGGGGTGGGCAGGCATTGGCTAAGGATCTGTAAAATGGAACGTGAGAACTACCATCATTCATTAAATCTTGTATCCTTTTTACTGCATGAATTAGAGTCACTTAATAATTAGGCCCTACAGGTTATTCTAAAGGGCTAACATTCCGATTGGCTAAAGGGCTAACATTCCGATTGGCTGGTACTTTTAATGCTTGAAATTCTGCCATTGAGCATCATTTTACTACGATGATGAACAGACCTGATTCTTATTGAATCAGTATATAAAAGCTCTTTTTTAGACCCCCTCTAGGGGTAGATCTCCAAGTATCCATCCCAGGGATTCTGTGCAAATAGCAACATCAACTGAAAAGTTGATTTATTTATTTTTTTGTTCACCTGCTCTAAAGCTAAAAGATTTTGGTTAAGAATACATACATGGTTAGAGAAAATGATGAAAAAAACATATAGAGTTTAAGCCAGAATTATTATTATTAGGCATAATTGTAGGAAATGATGAGAAAGAGTGTGTATATATCTAATTTTGCATATATTAACTGCAGCAAGAATTGTATTCGCTCAATATTGGAAAAATGAAGATTTACCAACGGAGGAAGTGTTAATTAAAAAAAAAAATAGAGTGTGCAGGAACGGATAGATTGATGTTGAAAATGAAAGAGAAAGAAGACTCTACTGTATTTTAGAACATGGGATACTTTTTATCATTGGCTGGAAAAACGAGGTAGAGAGAAAGGAACTTAATATGTATTTATATATACTGTGTATTTATATATACTTCGAGATCCTGAGCTTTGACTTCGGATTCCTTCTCTCTTGTTCTAAAACTAATACTTTCCAGATGGACTGAGCTTATCATTATTATTTTATTTTCCTTTTTACAATGAATAGCTGGGGATTGTGAGAATTGGGATTCATTCTGAGATAACAAGATGCCTAGATGGTCTGTTTATCATTGTAGTGATTTTTTTTTTAACTCCAGAACTTATTTTCTCCAGGTCTCTGTGCTGGTTGGTAATTTGATAGAACTATTTTTAACTGATAAAGCAAATACCGTATACATACAGAATATTGTATCTGTTTTCCTTATAAGGAAACCGTGAGTTGTATTCAAGTTTTAGGTTTTTAGAAATACATGTCAAGAACATAAGAGAACCTGGATTTGGCGTCTGTCTGTCATCTACCATCTTCAATAGAATGAAAAAAAAAAGACTCCTCTATCCTTATCACACCTTGAACAGCAGTTCAACATTTCTGTCTTTCTTCTATCCTCAGGCCTCTGGAGTTTCATAAACAGCAGGCATTTCATTTCTTGCTACCAGATCTTCAATCTTTCATTCAGATGCTTAATTTATAACAGGATTGGTGGAACTACATATACTAAAAAAAGTTTTTGATTAAATTCCAAACAGGGGGAAAAAAACAGGGCACCCAAAGCAACTGTAGAAAGATATACATTAAACAAACATTGTGGCTGGTAGATCAGATTCCGTGATAACTAGGGCTGTGCAAAATTTTGAGGAGATGCAGCCTTAACAAAAGCTGCTACTCAGACTCAAATCTTCACTCTTAATGAAGTAAAAGAGAGGTATTAACTGACACCACCTCCCACGGTTCCAACAACGGCAAAAGGTCCTGCCTATGCCAAGAAATCCCTGCCAGTCTTCTGTCCAGCCAAAAGAAGCAGATGTTCAAAGCTTCTTCCAGCTGCAGAAATTCCTGGGGAAGTCTTTGAGCCATCTAATCTTGAGTCAAACTGTGCTGCTTATGTGGCATACACCGTCTGTCCATAGCAAAGCCAAACCACCTTGCGCTGGCCAAGAAGGACATTCACTTAAGAGTATCCATGTTTCATAGAGCTGCGGACTATTTTGAAGTCTGTATAATCTATGCCTAACGAACACAGTGGTTTTGTTGAACTTGGCTCTAAAAATGTGAAAATTTAAAGCATGCTTAGGCCTGAGCTCAGTTCTACACATGAGCCAATGTGGTAGCATGATTAGTGTTGGATGAAGATGAGGCTGACCTAGGTCAAGGCCACTCTTAGCTTTGGAAACTCATAGTGGGGGGAACATGGCCCAGACATCTTAAGGTACCAGCCTTATGATGGAGGACAATCTTCAGAAACTATTGAGGTGAACGAGCCCACTTTTAAATTTAGAATCCTCCCCATGTAGCTGCAAGAGAAATATCTTTTACAAAACAGAAGATCTGGGAATGCAAGTATTCTGGGTGGAGGTCAGTAAAATTTGGTTCCACTGAAACCAGTGTCAAAAGTCAGCCATGATCTGGGATTTTCCATTCTGAAAGACCCCATCAATAAATTGGCTCTAAAAATTGATTTCCTAACATCACCCCAATCCTCTGTTTTGGCCACAGTGTTGTTCTGATGTTCCATCTAGGTGACCCTTGATTGATGGAGTATTGACATCATGTCTTCTTGCCCTTGAGAAATGTCTTGTTGTCTATACTTGTGCTGACAATGGCTGATCATCTCTTGATTTTAAATTCCACTGATGTTAATCAATCATCTTCATTTTGATAGCAATGACATATGGACTCCTGTACTTTTCCAAGCTTTGACTCATATTAATGACTGCACTATCTATTTAGAGCCATCCCTTCTTTCCATACAAATAAAATAACTATTTAAGGGGATTGCATGTTAAGGAAGAAAGTGCTAAGAGAGTGTTTTTAAAAAAGACAGCAACATATTAAAACTGCACACAGGGCTGGCAACATCACTTGCCTTTGTCAATGGTTTATTGGAAACGACTCCTGTCTTTCTACTCCTACAACATGGAATCACTTTGTCTCCAATTATTGGAAAAACTTCAGGATTTTATTTATTGTCTAACCATTATGTTCACTTTTGGGATACATCTGAGAATTAAAATTATTGTCTAATTATTATAGAATAGTTATCTCTTACTTTTTTTGAATTTTTCTCTGGAGCACTGCTGAACTTTATAAAGAAAGCAATCAGAATATTACCTCCATTCTCATACCTATTTGGGGGTAAAATGCTAAAAAGGGTCATTGTGTGGAAATGTCAAAACAGGATGTACACATTTCCCTTTTATTTTATTTTCTGAATTTCATAAACTGGTGAAGAAATGAGCCAGAATGAAATTATGTATAAATATTTGTCCTAAGTCAAAAATAACCCAAACAACAGATAAATCTGTCCTTTCCTAACAATAATATAAATAGGTAACAATTTTACAGCAACGTACGTAACTAGAACATTGTCAGTTTAGGACTAGAGAGAACAACCTCAAATCTCCTTAGGTAACCACTGACAACCTCAGTCTATTTCACCTTAGAGGGGGGAAAGTACAGATATAATACAGATGCCATTTTGCATTCGTTGGAGAAAAAGAGAAAATAGAACCTCAATGAGTAATAAAAAGGGACGCGGTGACTCAGTGGGTTAGGATGCTGAGCTTGTCGATCAGAAGGTCGGCAGTTTGGCGGGTCGAATCCCGAGTGCCGCATAGCAGAGTGAGCTCCTGTTACTCGTCCCAGCTTCTGCCAACCTAGCAGTTCGAAAGCATGTAAAAAATGCAAGTAGAAAAATAGGGACCACTACGGTGGGAAGATAATAGCGTTCCGTGCGCCTTTGGTGTCTAGTCATGCCGGCCACATGACCACGGAGACGTCCTCGGACAAGCGCTGGCTCTTCGGCTTTGAAACGGAGATGAGCACCGGCCCCTAGAGTTAGAAATGACTAGCACGCATGTGCAGGGGAACCTTTACTTTTACTAAGTAATAAAAGAAGCCTGGTTTAATATTATTATTCCCACATTTTAAATGAAATATAGAAAGATTTTGAGATGAGGAGTTGCCAAAGGCTGCCTGGAGAGTTAATGGCAGAAATGACATCTGAATAAAGAAGTTCTTAATTCATAGCCTTAGCTTCCAAACCATTAAATTTTTCACCTTAAATCTTCTTATTAGCATTAATTCATAAGACAGTCTAATTAACCAAGATTCAAACGTGGCTGGTGTCCAGGTTGTTAAGTCAAGGCATCTTTTACACATTCTGGACATTTATCAAAACAAAGAGCCAAACGAAGGAAGAATGTTTATGTTTCCTATTTATTGGATCCTTTTCCTATTATTATGTACAATCTCCTTTCTAGTCTTCCTAAACCATATGCCAACATGTGCCTGTGACTTCAGCTAGTTCCATGTTTCAACTATGTGCTGATGTTCATATTGATTTGGGTTCTTTTGCCCAAAATCTGCAGACATGCTGCTCACTGACATCACAACTCATCTGTTGATTGGTTGTCATTATGTCTTCAACCACAGGGGTTGATTGCTGATAGCAATAGCACTAGCACTTAGACTTATGTATTGCTTCATGTCCTTTACAGCCCTCTCTAAGTGGTTTACTAATGCCAACCTATTGCCACCAACAATCTGGACCCTCCTTTTACCCATCTTGGAAGGATACAAGTCTGAGTCAACTTTGAGCTGGTCAGGATCGAACGCCTGGCTGTGGACAGAGTCAGCCTGCAATAATGCATCCTAACATTCTGCCACCAGAGATGATGACAATGACTTATGAGTGCTACGGAAGCGTGACATGGAACACTCACACAAGCAAAGTTATCTCTGCTAACATTGTGCGTGCATGGTTACTTTGTGGTTGAATCCACAGAAAGAGGTGGCCATATCCACTAGGGTGAGGAAACAATTCATGGGAGTACTAATTACGCACGCTCCATATTCTAAAATATTCGGTGTCCCTCAAACATCAGGGGATCCTAAATTATACTGCACTTCTGAGCTAGGACATTTTATCACTTTTGCAATTTTCCCGTGGCATTTTGCTCCTTCTTATTCTTGTGTGTTCTTTCTGTTTAATTTTGTCTATTTTTGAACCATTTTAATAGTTTTTTTCATCACCTGTGGAAGGTAGCTTTGAGGTACAACAGAACAACAATCGACAGATATAAAATTGTGCACAGTGGAAACACCGTCCAATTGATACTGAGTTTCCTGTGATTATTCAGGCAACCAACGGGGGGCGGGGGGAAGAAGTCACAAAAGAAGAATAAGGAAAAACAAGATTATGTAAGTTAGCGTTTTAGGTGTATGGCTTGTTAGATTTCTCTGAAAGTATACATGTTATTTTATTTATTTTATTAATAAAATTTATACAGCAGCTTATCTCATGGGAAATGGCTCTCTTGGCAGGATACAACAATCCAATAAAACAATAAATATAAAACAATTGTTTTTATATTGATGGCACACGTGGCAGTTTGGTAAAACTGAATCTTGGGGCAAATTGGACTTGGGGCTGTAACTTAATGTAATTAAGTTAAGTTAAATTAAGTAACTTAATGTAACTTAAACTACGTCTAACGTTTCTTAAAAGTGGCAAACGATCTTTGCCAAGAAACTGAGTTGAACTCAAAGCTTAGGTGTCTTTATATTTCACCGCAGAAAGGAAATTTATGATGATTAAATAAATGGATTCATTTGATTCTCAGTTGATTCCAGCTTCATGAACACATGATGATACCTTAATTATATATATACCGTATATAAAACTCAGGACAGCTTACAAGCTTAGCATCTTCCCCCCCCCACACACACTGATGCCTGAATGACATGGTGAAAGCAACCGGATCACTGGAGATCCTGTTTACTTCCACACCCAGCTCTGCCTGGAAATGACACTCCAAATGACACTCCAGCCCTGACCCTACAGGGCCAAAGGGCTGTTAAGCCGAGCTGGAAGTTGCCCTTTCTTTCCTCTTAGGAAAGCAGATTTTGCACCCTGATGAGCTACACGGAGCTCTTTACTTCTGGAGTGAGGCACAGAAGGTCTGGGGAAATGTTACTGCACATGAATTCCAGGAACAGCACGTCACTTGCTAAATGTGATTCACCTGGAAGTGCTGGGATTGGGACTGATAGTATGATGCAAACGGAAAAGCTACAACCCCTTACTGCTTTTGGAGGAAAGAAAAAAAGTTGAAAAGAGGTACAGAGAAAAGAAAAGTTTAATAAAATGAAAGAAATTGGGCTGTGACCAACTTATTTCTGACCGAATAAGCACATCTATCTATTTTTATAATTTCATAGATCCATCCATAGATCCACAGATCCACAGATCTATCTGTCTGTCTGTCTATCATCATATGTGGACAGAATCTATCTGTCTGTCTGTCTATCTATCGTATGTGGACAGTGTCTGTCTGTTTGTCTGTCTACCATCATATGTGGACAGTGTCTGTTTGTCTGTCTATCATCATATGTGGACAGAATCTGTCTGTCTGTCAGTCTATCTATCATATGTGGACAGTGTCTGTTTGTCTGTCTATCATCAAATGTGGACAGAATCTATCTGTCTGTCTTTCTGTCTATCTATCATTATATATGGACAGTATCTGTCTGTCTGTCTATCATCATATGTGGACTGTCTGTCTGTCTCTCTCTCTCTCCATCTATCTATATCTATCTATCATCATACTATGTGGACAGTCTGTCTGTCTGTCTGTCTGTCTCTCTCTCTCTCTCTCTCTCCAGCAGGGGTGTTAAATTGCCGGCCCGTGGGCCGTGCCCACCCCAGCTCTGGCAATGTGAAAAAAGTCACGATACGTCGCAACACGTCACATGACGTAGCGAGTTGACACCCGGGATCTACGGTATTTATTTTATGAGCTAAATCAGTTATGCTGAATCTAATATTGACACATTCTATCAGCTCCATTTCTTTTCACCAATGCGTACGGAGTTTTCTCTCTTGAGGGAAAGCCAGCCTCACCTCTTCCCGGTGCTCTTCTCCAGAACGCTGAATAAACCACCTAATGGAAGCTTGCTGTGACTTTGGGACACATTCCAGAAACGTTGAGTTAAATTCAATGCCAAAAATCACCTTTTCATCACTGGTTTCATGACTAATGCCTGGAAAGCAAACACAGGAAAGGGGATTAACCCTGCCCTGATTTATTAAAGAATGGGGAAACATGACTGATGTGGAGCAGATGGCAGAACGGCACCTAAGCTCTTAAAGAAAACAAATGGTTTGGAATGGCACATAGACATTCAAATTAATGCCAGCCATTTATAACAATGCCATTCATCTTTGATTTGGTCACTTCCTGTCATCTCCATCACTGTGAAAGAAGAATTCAATCTATGATTCTTTCGTTCTGAAATTGCTTTCAATGAGGCTTAAGCCAAGGAAGTCAAGTCTCTAATTCATGTAAGTCTTTAATTCATTATTCCTGGGCTAACCTATGAACTGGAACCCAATTATTATTTTTCATTATTGTATTTTCCAATTCATGGAATGCAGATCACCACTACCCCCAGACAAAAATGCATATATTGACACCCCCCCCCCCAGAATAAGAGAAAACTAAATGTTCTGGGAAAGCGGTCACATTAGAGAGAGGGAAAAAAATGTGAATTCATGGAAAGACCTTTTGGGTTGTATATAAATATCCCCCAAATCATTTGGATATTCAGAGCATTCCAAAGTACTGGAATAATTCTACTATGAAGATATTCACACTGTTTTGGGAGCAATTTGAATACCTTCAAATTGAATATTTTCAAAGATAGGAGAGAAACAATGGACACAATGAACTGACACTTTTGTGGTATGGGGAAAATAAATGGAGTTGGGTGCAACAGGAAACTTAAAAAAAATGTCCTCCATTTTTCCCTAGCTACTAGAGACAGGCTCACATGCTGGAAATTAAACCGTTTCCAAGATTTATTTTGTGTCATCCCCATCAGCCTACATCATTGCCTTGTTATAAGAGAAATAAAATCTATTCCTTCAGGAAATTTTGATTTCTTCTCTGGGACAGCTCTTCTCCCCACAGACCAAAAGCACAGAAACTCTCATTTTCCTTAACGCTGACCGCACTCAGGCCCTGCACATTTCTTTTGATTTGCATACACAACAGGATTAATATGAAAACAACTGTGCAGTAATTGAAACCCTGAATTAAATACTGATTTTTAAGGAAAAATAATACTGTTTTGCTTCAGTGGTTTTACCCAAACCCCCCCACCCACTCCTCTAAGAAAGGAAAATAAATATTCTGAACTGAACATTTTAAATTTTATGTTATGTTGTTACAGAAATTTCAGCTTAACCACAGGGCTGACTATAGATAATGCATATTGCAAGACCTTTTGCCAGGGAGCAAGTTAGTCTGGCAAAAGCATGAACAGCTATATCTGTGGGAAGACAGTAAGCTGTTGATGAAAAGGAGATTGCTTAATTAGTAGGGAAGAATTAGAAGAAATCCTGGATTACTTGCTAATTGGAACTAAGATTTCAGATTTTGGTCCAAGAGTTGCTGTGTCAAAATAGATAAGAAAATGTCTTCATTACTGTAAGTCTGTAAGTCTTCTTACATTCTTATAGACACATTTTTTTTTCCATTTGGGTTTCAGAACAATTTTTTTTTCATCTCTTGATGGCTGCTGTTGATAGCTAAATAGTAAGTTGCAATACTGAGAAAGAATAACAATACACCAGCCACTCTTGGTTATGGAATACTGGCGCCAATTTATACATTGAGAGCTTCTTCACCGGAGACAAATTCCTTGTGCATCCAGTCACTTGGCCAATAAAGAATTCTACTCCACTCCACTCCACTCCACTCCACTCCACTCTACTCTCTATTCTCTATTGTATATTCTATATTCTCTCCTATCCTATCCTATCTTACCCTACCCTACAGAACGGACAGCCTCAAGAGTCAAGAATACAATTCTCAACATCCAGAACAGACCAAGGTATCCCTTTGAGACACATGAGTTTTTAAGACAAAACAACAAAAAAACCAGCCATCACCTACGGTTGGATTAAGGTTGCCAGCTTCTCAATTGAAATGCCAAATGTTGGAAACACGAACACCAATTCAACACTTACTGTCTTCAACATCCCAGCACTGGGTAATTGGGTCTCCATATTTCACATCTTGCCTCCTTGCACGCCTAAAAAATGAACAAATAAGTTGCCAAAATGGCATTTAAGATGGAATTCTTGTTTCCATCTGACAAGGCTGGTATGTACATTATATTTCAGGAAGGCAGTTCATGGACTGAGCCAAAGTAGGGAGATTCACTGAATGTGCATGCTGGGGACGGGAATAAGATGCGAATAATGACCCTGAAGAAGATTATAAAGCACTGGGTATTTTAAGATCTTTCAACCTGTCTTGTCCCCATTCCAACTTTCTTGTCTCCTCAATCCCAGGACTACTTTCAAGCAAAGAAAGAGTTGCCAAGAGATCTTGCCATGACACCTGAGATTTAATCAAATGAGTAATCAAAAACTACCCTTTCCATCTAATTGCTAAGGCTTCAGAGATATTCTATTCTAATGTGAATAGGAAACTACAGACCATGCAGAGAACTTAGTAGGGAAAATTATAGCAGACATCAATGGAGAAAGAGGGAAGGAGGTTGCCTCAGATCCCAATATACCCCTCAGGATGTGTGCCTAATATTGACTGAGGTTCAAGGAACAAGCGACCATTAGGTATAATAGTTCAGATGGGCAGATTCCTTACCTTTTTGAAGTCGGGGTGTATCTGGAACAGGAATTTCCATCCCAAGCGCAATAGGGGTCTCTGGCAAGGCAGCAATCAGCACATGCCTTCCCATATGTATGACATCTGTGCAAGGAAAGCTGAGCCAGTCCATCTCTGGAACCAATGTACAATTGTTGCTACAAATCAAACAAGGCAAACAAATGAGAAACAACTTCACATTGCTTTATAGCATTAAAGTACTTTTTTTTTAAAAAAAACTGTTATTATAGAAATGCCTTCATGTCCATCAGTATTACTGTTTAAAGAGCAGGGAACAGAATCCATGAAATGGTCCCTTTCCACATAGTTAAATGAACTGGCTTTAACTAGGTTTATGGGCTCACAATCATTTTGTGATAAAGATAAGCAGAAAACCCTGTTATTTTTTTAGAGACATTTTAAGTCACTCTTTTGCTGCATCTCACCTGTTTAACATCATGGCATCACTTCCAATTATTTAGATTTGGCTTCAAGTCTGCTTTGAAAATCCAGGGGCAATAACATAGTAAAAAAAAAAAAACCTGACAGCAATCTAACGAAGCTACACACAGAGACACAAACTGATTAAGTAGGAAACTCCTGAACACTTTGTATTCTAATTCATGAACATGAGTCCCAAAAAGGATTTAGGTAACCCAAACCTTCTTTTCACGGCTCTTTAAGTGTGGAAATTCAAGGTCTATAGACTTCAACTCCCAGCATGCTGGCTGGGGAATTCTGGGAGTTGAAGTCCATACATCTTAAAATGGCTAAAGAACCTTGCTTTAAATATTGACAGAGGCAGTTCCCTGTAACCTTGACATGACCAAGTCTAGAGAGATGAAAACAGTCGATCCAGTTGAAGATGGAACCTTAATGAATGAATGAACCTTTATTGTCAAAGTTGTTGTTGTTGTTGTTAACTGCAAAGTCCTGTCCGACCCATCGCGACCCTATGGACAATGTTCCTCCAGGCCTTCCTGTCCTCTACCATCTTCTGGAGTCCATTTAGGCTCACGCCTACTGCTTCAGTGACTCCATCCAGCCACCTCATTCTCTGTTGTCCCGTTCTTCTCTTGCCCTCAACCTTTCCCAGCATTAGGCTCTTCTCCAGTGAGTCCTTCCTTCTCATTAGGTGGCCAAAGTATTGGAGTTTTAGCTTTAGGATCTGGCCTTCTAAAGAGCAGTCAGGGTTGATCTCCTCTAGGACTGACTGGTTTGATCGCCTTGCAGTCCAAGGGACTCGCAGGAGTCTTCTCCAGCACCATAGTTCAAAGGCACTTAGCCTTTTTTATGGTCCAACTTTCACTGCCATACATTGCAACTAGGAAGACCATAGCCTTGCTGAAGCCACTCAGATTAACTTCTGAATGAACATTGGGGGATTTGCATAACACAATTACTGATAATGATATATCAGTGTGACAAATAGCTTCTGCACAAAAGCTATCAACTAGAAAGAATCAAACTAATATATATGCAACATCTTCTTCCCTCTTTTACTGTTTTTCTTTAATATGCAATGAATATAGCGTGTTCATGTGGAATGTGGAAATGGATTTGAAATCAAAAGGAGCAATTTGACAGGAAGGACCGGAAAGGGTAAGATTGGCGGGGAGGGGGGGGGCGGAACAAGCAAATATTAAATCATAAAATATTACACACAGGCTTTTAAAAAAGCCACTTATCTAGTGTTATTTACAAATTACCTGCTTTGGAGACATCTCCATGGTCAGAATAGGTGATGGATGCTGCAAAGCAGATGAAAAAATGTCAGTGAAGACAGAGTCAACATCACTTGCATTTATCTGGAGGAAAAGATGTTATCAAGGAAAGGACATGTGTATCAAGAACACAGATTTGTATCTGAACCTTTTTGAGAAGCCAGTTCTGTTCAGATCTAACCTGGAATATCAGATTGGAATTCCAGGCTTATGTAATCTTGTAAATGAAGGTGGTTTAATGGGGATAACACCCAGTGCAGTCTTGAGTGTTAGAAGTTGCTTCCTGGATTTGAATTTTCCATAACCAAGAATTCTTCCTGAGAGATTTCAGGAAGAACATTTTAATTGAACTGAACAATCTTTGGGTGGTCAAATAAATCTTTTCTTCAAGTAAGCTATGTGGATTACAATATTCCTTGTGTGAGGAAATTCCTCTCCTTTGTCGATTGCATGTTCTTGGAAATACCTACATTGAATTAAATAACTCTCAGATGGATTAATAAAAATATATAGAACCTACAGTAATTTTTCCCCTGTATTTTTTCTGTAAGAAAAAAAAAGAAACGAAATCCATAAAGTAGAGGAACATCTGTTGAGCCAACAGCTCTTTTTGGTATTAAATCTAATATTACAAATATGCAACAAATTGGTACATGCTTAATAATCCCAGCTAACTTGGCAGCTGATTGGTGATCCCAGATATTTTTGACGTGATATAGTTATAATTGGTGCCTGTGGCAGCCAAATTGTGATATAGGAAAGTTTTAAACAAGAATCATCTAATTAACATCAAAAGCATACAGGGAAATTAATTTCGTGGTTTTTTAAAAAAGTTTTCCTTTCTGAAATGATTATTTTGCAATAATAGCTCATCGTATCTGAACACCCTGAAGGTGTTCATGAAGGCCACAAGTGAGCTTGTCTGGAAGAAGACTTAATTCTGGGGGGTGGGGTGGGGGTTGTACCATTAATGCATGCAACAATATCACGAACATCTCATTACCTCATTGACCTTGGCAACAGAGCTGCTTAATTAGCAGCCTGGAGGAAATGTCATGATTTGGAATAAGGGCACAGCACTCCAGCAAGTAAGTTTGCTAAGATGATCAAAATGGTTTGCCTATCCTTGAAATGACTGCAGACTTTTACTCCACCAGGATTTGTCTCAAATTTCACACTTCATGCTTTTTTTTCTCCTCTTTAATACCCCCCCTCAAAAAAAATGTATTTATGTTGCTGTTATTAAAGTCTTTCCTCTGGCCCAAAATATATCTTAGCCAACCAGAGTCATTGGATATGAGGTGGACGGCAAATAAATTTCATAACAAAATTAAAAATAAAAACAAATATCTTGTGGTTTTTCTTTCCCCTCTAGTGCAGAGGTCCCCAACCTTTTGGGCACCAGGAACCGGTTCTGTGGAGAGAGGTTTTTTTCGCAGACTGGAGTGTGTGTGGTTTTGTGTGCTGCCTACATCTTGCAGATGGGGCTTTGCTTGTTTGTGCCGACCGGTTGCCGGCATGCCATGGCCTGGTACTGGTCCACGGACCAGGGGTTGGGGAGCCCTGCTCTAATGTAAAAGATAGTTCACTTTTGGAGACCTACCTTGAATATTTGTAGTTCTTCCAGGATCACCTCTTCCATGTCCCATTTTTCTTTGGCGATGCTCAAAACTTTCAGCACTGTGCCTATATCTGAAATTGAAAGGATCCCACTGAAAAAAGCTATCGAGATGCTTCCCCACTCTGCAAAACTGTTCATTTATCAACACTTTCATGTAAACAGAAGCCTTGCATTTTCATTCTTCTCCCAGCACTTTTTAAGCTAAATCCATATCATATAAATATCCCTTTCCCCCCCTTCTCTGATCACGGCTTGCTTGCTGTTTAATGCCAAGGAGAGGACACGTTATAAAGCCAATGAGTAAATCTAATTTGTTGCTTGCATACAGCCACAGCCTGTAGTTACGGATCCTGTCAAGGAAGACCTTTATCCAAGTGATAGTTGTTGGTCTTGTGTTAAGTGGCAGGATTTATTATTATTATTATTTGTGGTTGTGAGCTGCCTAGGAAGACCACATGAGATAGGTGGCCATATAAGTTATTTAAATAAAATGAAGGATAAGAGATTTTAGTCATGGCTGTACTGTAAAGGTAAACAAGTTCACATTTCATACACACACACATGTATACACACACACACACACACACACACACACACATTCTTAATAATTTTAAAAATACGAAGCCCAGGCATATTTACTTAAAGTATAAAATCTTCGAACACCCGGGATGGATAAAAAACAAGTCGTTTATTGCTAAAAGTTCATAATAAGCAATAAAAAGTAACCATTTAAAGCATATCTATCTAATCTATATATATTATTGTCCATGAAATCTCTCTCTCTCTTGATAGTCCAGCATTTTGATATCCTGCAGATGCTGGGAGCTAGACAGAAAGAGTGTTAGCATGCATTCATGTGATCCCAAGTTAGTTATCAATTGAATTAGTTCTCGGCAACTCATTTTATGTAAGGATGTGTGGGAAGGACCTCAAGAAAGGAGAGGATGAGAAGCTGCCTAGGGGAGGATCAGAGAGCAACCTACAACTGCTTAATAGGCAAAGAAATAAAGTTCGGAAGGAGCCGACCTAACATATCAGACTATTAAAAGTAACGGTGGGAGATTTGTAATTCTCAGACTTGCAATATTCTGCTAATGTAGCCCGGCAATAAAATAGAATTAGCTCATCTGCTCATGGTTTTCTGTCTTGTTTATTTGGGAGGGCTGACATTTTATCACCATCTTATTCTCCTACATGTGGAAGAAATTGATAAATGATCATATATAGTCCCCCCCACAAATGTTATAAAGATGACTGTAAGCAAACTTTTCAGTTATAAATGTTGTAAAGATGGCTGTAAGCATGTGCAGTCTTCAGAGCTCATACAGGTTTCCGCCACGCACAAGGCCTGGACTAAGCACTAGAAACTTTTCCTGATCATTAAAATAAAATAAAATCAATCCAGTGTGCTTTTCATGCACCCCAAAAGCCCTCCAGGTACATTGTCAATGGATTATGCAAACGAGCAACCAGCAACAATGCCAATTCCCCTGCAACCCAATTGTGAATTATTTCCTATATTTCCCCTCTCCTGCATTGTGTGCGCATGGAACTTTTCATATGGCAGTGATTGAACAAACAAAAGATCCTGAAATTAAGTAACTGAAGACCAAAGTTAAGGGAAAGAAAACCATCTTTCAACTTAGCGGTACTGCAGACATTGCTTCAAGCTTCTCCTTTGATTACACTGACTGCCTCGTATGCTAATTTGACTCAATTTAAACCTCATGATGAAGGTAATTATACCGTTAGTATTAATCTTTGTTATGAGAAGAATGATTGAGAGATAAATAGTTTCCAGTAAACTGACCACATTCAATTTCCTACTTTGGTCAAATTCCTTCCAAAGTGCTAAAATTTCGTGCAGTATCGCTTAATCTGAAAGAGGGGAAGACGACTCTTGTATGAATAAACCAACTTCTGAACGTTGAAAAAAATAAGCTGAGTCTGATCTATCCACCACATTTTCAAGATGAAGGGAAGGTTTGGTTACATGCAGTCTGAGGAAATGTGGAAAAGGTGAGCTTGTAAATCAAGGGCCATCTTTACAAAGTAGCCCTGTAATCAAGCTCAGTTCTTGAAGCTACATGGTACCGTGGCGTTGCAGAAGACCGTTTGCATTTTGAGGAGTGTGGTGACATCTTTTGATTTCTCCTTCATATTACAAAGATTCCAGAAGTTTCAATTTCAATCAGAATAGAGCTGGAAGGGACCTTGGAGGTCTTCTAGTCCAATCCACAGCAAAAGTAGGTGTTGTGATTCAGGGTCAGCCTGTGGGTTCGGCAGTTGGGTCGGACGACTCAGAGGAGGAGGGGGGTGTTGAAGACCTTGCTGAGGGGGTTGAAGATCTTGCTGATGAGAGCCCTCAGCCAGGCCCCTCCCACTTGGTCACCACGGAGACCCAGCTGTGTGAGCCTGACAGTGTGGATGAAGATGACCCACACCTGGCCCTGTTCAAGGACGCCCGACGCAGGAGGCCGTCAATTAGGAGTAAACAGAGGAAGGCAATGGGGCTCCTTGGAAAGAGGCAGAGAGAAGCCACGCCCTGAACTCTATATAAAGGGAATGTGTGGGAGGGCTGGTTTGCTGAAGGCAACCGCTTAGATAGTTCCTGTTTCTTAAAGCTCCTGTTTCTTGGTTTGTCTTGTTCCATTTGTTTTTGTAGCAATAAATTTGGCAGGCGTAATTCCAGCCTCTTGCCTTCTTGTAAAAGGGGTTGTCCCTGCCTTTTATGCAGGGCCGGTAGCAAGCTGATACAGAACAGTAGGAGAATCTATACCATTTAAGACAAGTGGCTGTTCAGTCTCTTCTTAAAAGCCTCCAGTGATGAAGCACCTACGACTTATGGAGGGAAGCTGTTTCACTGGTTAATTGTCCTCACTGTTAGGAGAACTTCTCCTTAGTTCTAGGTTGATTCTTTCGTTGATTAGTTTCCATCCATTGTTTCTGGTCTTGCCTTCTGGTGCTTTGGAAATTAAGTTGACCCCCTCTTCTTTGTGGCAGCCCCTCAAATACTGGAATGCTGCTGTCATGTCCCACCTAGTCTTTCTTTTCCCTAGACTGGCCAAACCCAATTCCTGCAACTGTTCTTCATACGTTTTTGTCTCCAGGCCCTTAATCATCTTAGTTGCTCTTCTTTGCACTTTTTCCAAATCTCCACATCTTTTTTGTTATGTGATGACCAAAACTGGATGCAGCACTTCAGGTCTGGTCTTACTAAGGATTTATAAAGCAGTACTAACAACTTCGTGTGATTTTGATTCTGTGCCTCCGTTTATACATCCAAGGACTGTATTAGCTTTTTTGGATTGCTGCAGCGCACTGCTGGCTCATAGGACTCCAAGATCCCTCTCACAGCTACTGTTTTTAAGTCAGGTTTCACCTAATCTATACTTGTACCTTTGTTTTTTTCCTGCCTAGGTGTAAAATCTTGCTTTTCTCCACACTGTAAAGAAGGGATAGGGCCCACTGCACAAGTCTGTCAAGAACTTTTTGGATCCTGAGCTTGTCTTCTGGGGTGTTGGCTATTCCTGCCAGTTTAGTGTCATCTGCAAATTTGATGAGTTCTCCTTCTATTCTCACACCTAAGTCATTTATGAAGATATTGAAGAGTACTGGGCCTAAGATGGAACCGTGTGGTGCTCCACTGCTTAGAGTTCATTCTGAGTTATGATAATATCTAAGTTGTTTATTTTTCACTCTTGCTTGATAAATAAAGAGAAGGGAGGAATCTTCACACACTATAGGAGGACCTCAAGATCATTTAAGCTGGTACCTGCTTATCTGTATGTATATTTCCCGGGGTCTTGTTTACATTTCAGGGTTCTGACAGTTTGCCTGAGAAACAGATACACCATCCAGCCAAATTCAGGCCCTGCTACCTTGGTACCATGGAAACAAGGTCATAAGGTTTTGGTGTCAGGTTTTCCTAAGACCCTGGTGTTGCCCTTTGAGCTGTGAGCTTCCACAAACACCTAGGGTGCTGTGAGTCTTGGCCATTTTGGCATCTCTCCACTGGGCCTCCCAAAAGCAGATCTAAGATTGGTTATCACCTCACATGGTGCTTTTGTGTTTCTGTTTCAATCTGTCTGCTAAAATTAATAATGTGTTATTAACATGTAATATGTTAATACGGAAGAGCTCTGCCACTGCTTTCTTCTAAGGTGCCTTTTAAACTTTCCAATCCTGGAATTTCCTCAAGAAAAAACCACCCCAGTGATAACCACGTCTCAGACTGGATAGCTTTCTTTGAAATTGACCCTGATTAGCTGGGTGCTGCCATTAGAGCGAAACGTGATCAGCTTTCTTAAAAGCGGGAGTGGAAAAAAAATCCCTCCACGTTCCTGATGGGTGCGCAGCTGCTCCACCGAACCACCTTGTTCACAAATTACAAAAACCTACCTGGATTTTACAAATTCTCAAATGACTCTGGCCACCCAGACTGAACCCCAGTTTTTTGGTCCCTTGAAGGTGGCATTTTCAGTAAGCAATCAAGGAATGTGACTAACTCCCCTTGTGGATGATGAATGCTAGCGAAAACTTCTAGCAGAGTTTGATGCTGGAGTCAGAAGGGCTTTCTACCCAGCCCTCTGTCAGAGATACCGTCCCTTGGATTCCTGCCCAGAGCACAGGGTGGCCGGACAGGCCAATGGCCTTCTCCAGCTTTAGCATTGTTATGTATTGGGCTTGTGGTATTACACCACGTGCGTTGCTGGAGGAGCTAACGGCTCTCCAGCAACCCAGACAGGCCGTCTCCGGTCCTGCAATTGGTCAGCCCCAGGCGGCAAGTGTGGGTTCAAACCTCTTGGCTGCCACCTAGGGGCTAGGCTATATATTGTGGCTGGGTGCGGCCCAAGCCCCAGTACACTTCCAGCAAGAATAAAAGAATGAGTTTCCCTGTACTCCATCTTGTGTCATCATTCCTGCTCACCAGAGCCCACGACTTAACAAGCATTATATGACTGTCTCAGCCCTTCCCCCCTCCCCCCCCGCCAGCTCCTGCTGTCTACTTCTTCCCTTCCAGTTGCTTAGCCCTGATTGTCTGACAACATTTACAAAATGGTCACAGATTGGAACAGATATTCACAACCACTCACCTGTTATTTGCAACTGGCGGATAAACATTAAAGGGTATCTACTACATCTTGGGGGGGGGGAAACCCCACGTATGTTTCATGCCCATTAAGAATCTTGAAATGGATGAAACATTATGTATCCACTTCAAGGTTCTGATAAATAAGCTTTTCTAAACATTATGCAATTTGAATTAGTGGATAATTTACAACAGATCTTCAGAAGCCTCTACCTGCTGTGCTTATTTCTAATATTTTTGTTTATCTATGAAGTTCTTACGTTTGGAGTCTTTTATTTCTCTAATAAACAAAAAAGAATTCAGAGTCAAATTGTCATTGCAATTTGGTGGGTGAGACTAGGCTAAAAATGGGGGGGGGGGTGTATTCACTTTGCAACCTTATTAATTGAGTGCTTGTTTCAGATTTCTTTCAAAACCAACCGCAAAAACATGTTGTTCAGTCTTTCATGCTATTATGTTTAATTGCTGAGAAAACTGCCATAGGTTGATTTAGTAGGGAGCAAGTTTTTTTTAGTTTCTTAACATGTTAAAAGAATCTTATTTTTCCATAGTCTAGATTAGTCTTCTCTGCTAAAACTCTGGACTGCCACCTACTGACTATTTTAAACTTGCAGACATCTATTATAATGAAGAGCAAGACAGAATAGTTAGAGCCAGTTCAAAGAGGCCTGGTGCAAAAATAATGCTCAGCTACAAATACCTTTAACCTTAGTTTGTCTTAACCCTGATTCAGAGAAAGTCTTAGTTTCTCTCATTTAGCAATTCTTTTCCATTAGAGGAACCAGGATATCAATTGTAGCTTTTCACAATTTTCCTCCATACCCAAATTAGCTTTTTTTCTAGCTCTGACGAATGTATGGGCCTAAAAGTCCCTATTAAAAGTTGTGTGTGTGTATGTGTGTGTGTGTGTGTGTGTGTGTGTATTTTCTGTAATGTAATTCTAACACAACATTTTTCTTTGCTGTAAGAATACTTTACATTCCAATGGAATAGTGATGTAGAACATACAAAATGGGTAAATTAGGATCAACAAAGCTGTTTTATATGAGTTTCCCATTATATTGGAGGGGAAAAAAAACAACCTAGCCAAACCAGCTTGTCACTTTGCAAGTTAAAAAAAAAAACTAGAGGAATCTTCACTCTTTGTGCAGTATGGAAATGCAACCTTTTGCAAGTTGCTCAGAAGCCAAGCCTTTCTGATGTTGAGAAGTAAAAATCAATAAATAAGCAAACAACAGTGACAATCTGCTTCCCTCTGAAAATATATGTTGTGTTGTCATGAGGACCAGAATCTGTCTGTACCTTTAGATATTGCATGCTGCAATTGCTCTGCTCTGGTTATCCTATCGCTTATTATTAAGTGATGAATCTATCTCTTTTGTTTCAGGGTTCAGTCAATCCCAAACAAGCCTTTGGGGAAATTAGATATAAAGTTTGTCTTTTAATAATTTGGAAGTCGCACACGTCTCTTTGTCCTAAACTTACCTGTTCCTAGAAACATGACGTCATACTGGCCGTCTTCAGCTGTGACACGATCCACCACGATCTGAGTCAGCCGGTAGTCCACGTTGATCTGAGTGAAGACTGGGGCACGACTCGCTGGGTGGGCCGCCCTGTGCATCAGGGGGTGGCGCTTGATGAAGCTGATGACATCGTCGGGGAAATCCCTGGTGGATTTGACCAAGGGATCGTAGGTTTTGCTCGGACACTGACGGAGACGAGAAAGAAGAGGCAATCTCTTTTAGCGCGGAAGGCGTTTATGATCCTGGCTAGTTGCGAGGAGCAAAGATAAGGGGCCTGAATGTTGTCAGCCTTCTGGCCATCCATGCTGGTTTGCTCCAGCACTACAGTTAATCCTCGACTTACAATTCTTCATTTAGTGACCAATCAACATCACTAAAAAAAGTGACTTATGACCCTTTTTCACACCTACGGCCATTGCAGCCATCCCCCATGGGCATGAGATCAACATTCAGCTGTTGGCAACGGGTTCATATTTATGATGGTTGCCATGCCCCTTCTGACAAGCAAAGTCAGTGGGGAAGCCAGATTCACTTAACAAGTGTATGACTAACTTAACAACTGCAGTGAACCATTTAACACAGGGGTCTTCAAACTTGGCCCTTTTATGACTTGTGGACTTCAACTCCCAGAATTCCTCAGTCAGGTATGCTGGCTGAGGAATTCTGGGAGTTGAAGTCCAAAAGTCATAAAAGGGCCAAGTTTGAAGATCTCTGATTTAACAACTGTGGCATGAAAGGTCAAAACATGGGGCACATTCGCTTAACAAATGTTTCACTTAACAACAGAAATTTGGGGGCCGATTGCGGTCGTAAATCAAGGATTGCTTGTGTTATGACCATCCCCACATTCTCAGGAGTCCCAGTTTCAGGGGAGAAGGGGAAAGAGAAATGAATGGATAAAAAAAAGGGGGGAAAGAAGTAGGAAACCTAGAGAGTTAAACATGCTACAAGTGAGAGGACCACTGGAGCAGAACTTCAGTCTCTGCTAAATTCAAAATCTTCATTGCTAAGTGTATTTGGTCCTGTTCTCCAGTCATTTCAGGTTTCTTCAGTTATGTCTGAAGATATCCAGTCTATTCACACAACCTGCATCTTGTTTGCCGATCTCCTAAAGCAGTCATGGCGAACCTTTTAGAGACCGAGTGCCCCAAACTGCAACCCAAAACCCACTTATGTATCATTGGGTGCTGGGTGGGCGTGGCCCTTTGGGTGGGTGTGGCCCATTGGGTGGGCGTGGCTGCAGTGGTAACGGCAGACTGGGTGGGACCAAAAAGTTCAATCAATTCCAACTTTGCGAGAACTTCCCCCCCCGCGAGAAGTTGAAATTGGCGGTGGAGGCCTAAAGCGAAAAGGTTTTATAAAGCCCAGCTGAAGGCCTAGGATTGGGGTGACGGCGCGTGTGCCCACAGAGAGGGCTCGGCGTGCCACCTGTGGCACCCGTGCCATAGGTTCGCCACCACGGTCCTAAAGAGTTCAAGAACACACACACAACAGAAAAGCTTCTGCAGTTTAACTGCCATCATTTGGGAATCTGTCCTGCTCGTGAGAAATAATTTGCATCTAAAGCTGAAAAGTTAAATTGCTTTAGTTGCTGTTAGTACACAAAATATTAAAATAGTCTCTCTCATGTGAAAATGCCTAGCTCTTAACAGTGGTAAAAGATATTCTTGGCTTCATCTTCTGAAAAGATGTCATATTTTACTCTCTGATACTGTCAGGGGGAAAAACAGATTCTGAGGCTGTCAGGAACTAAAAGCCTTGGATTAATATCTAAATTCCTATTCTTGTAGTCAGCACCAGAGGGATAAAGAACTGGCTGATTCATCCAGGCTCACTTTTCAGCTATGGCACTGTCTTATCCAGGGACTTTCAAAGAGTTACTCTGGCATTGCCAATAGCAAACATTTAATTTCATGTAGCTGAAAAATTTAGTCAAAGCAAATGCCCAGATGTCTTCATTAACTATTTTTCAATAGTTAATAAATACCGCCCTCTTCTGGTTGCTATTAGAAAAGCACTTGGATCCTGATGAACTGTATTCAAAAAGATTTATATGCACAATAAGTCTATTAATGTCTAAAAACCTTACAAATGCTTTTGTTACAGCCTCCAGTGTGGCTACTGCCTTGGAAAATAATGCAGAATCAAAACATCTATAGACATGTTTTCTTAAATCCTGATATTTAGATTTCTCACATAACATTGGACTATTACAGATGCCTTGCAGAGATGGTGTGACCAAATTAGACTATTACTAAATAAATTGTCCACCCTCAAGAAATGAGCAATGACAATCTGTCAGAATGGACTAAGGAAAGATTGGTTTCCCTGGCCCCGATTCCTATTCTGGATCAAGGTCACCATACACCACGTGCTATTGATTGTGAGTGCAAGGTCACATCAGAATATTAAAAGCATTAATAGCAAAAACAATAGCAATTAGAGTTATACACCACTTCACAGTGCTTTAAAACCCTCTCTAAGCAGTTTGCAGAGTCATCAAATTGCCTCCAACAATCTGGCTCCTCATTTTACCAACCTTGGAAGTATGGAAGGCTGAGTCAACCTTGAACTGGTCAGGATCAAACTCCTGGCAGTGGGCAGACTCAGCCTGCAATGCTGAATTCTAACCACTGTGCCACCACGACTCTTAATTAATCCAATAGCTTTTTTGTGCAGTTTGGAGAGTGTGCATGTGTGACAGGTAGGAGGGATGACATTTTTCGTTTAACATTGCTCTGGTTTTCGGAATCCTAATACAATACTCCAACCAGAAACTCTACACCAGTTTGATGAGGAGGACCATGACTTTAAGGCAGTGTTTCTCAATC
Source organism: Vipera berus (assembly GCF_964194415.1). NCBI lineage: Eukaryota > Metazoa > Chordata > Lepidosauria > Squamata > Viperidae > Vipera > Vipera berus. The sequence goes on along the minus strand of NC_138208.1, from coordinate 11,364,320 downwards.
TTGGCAGCTTTAAGATGGGTGGACTTCAACTCCCAGAATTCCCCACCCAGGTCCACCCATCTTGAAAGCAAAATCAGATGGTAGGCTTGCTTATCTGTGGTCCCAATGGATATTAATACTCCATTATCTTCTCATATTAAATGGATAATACCCATGTTTTCTCCCAAGGGGAACAATTACATACAAGAAGCCTCTTCTTACATGAAGCAGATGGACAATTTATAAAAAGTAGACGGTGCTCTTTGGAGTTGATGGATTCACAATTTTGACACAGATCTTTTAAGCAAGTCCAAGTGGCAATCATCCTGTGTACATTTGCTCCAGGGCCAAATACACCACGTGGCATATCTATTATGCTTAAATGCAGGGGGGAGAAAATGGTGGTTTTGGGACGTGCTTGAGCACTTAAGGTTTGGCATTGCTTAGAGAACATGATACATGCTGAAACTATCCAAAAAAACTGGATTGAATCTTCTGAGTTGTTTGTGTCCATTTTTTTAAATACCCCAAATTGTTGCCTAATGGTACTTAGGTAATTTTAGGCAGCACACCACTTGCTTAAGTCCAGGCAACTGATTTGAACTGTGGGAAGTCAGGAACATTTTTTTCTGATAGGGACTGGAAAATCAGATTAAGTTCTAATAGCTGCAACAACTGTCAAACACAGTGTTTCTCAACCTCAGCCACTTTAAGACGTCCCAGTTGAAGTCCAGACGTCTTAAAAGTTGCTGAGGTTGAGAAACCCTGGTCTACCAGTTTGGCCCTACATACACCCAACCTTAAAACCCAAGGGAAAACAAGCAGTTTACCCTTTCTTATTCGTTTTCTTTGTTTATTGAGAGAGATGAACACATTTCTGTACAAAGAAGCCATTATGTTCTCCAGACCCAGAGTTCATCAGATTAACTGTTGAAAATAGATCAAACTATCCTCACATTAAATGAATCTGGTCCTATTCATACACTTGTAGGGTTAAGCTAAATGGTCTCTCTCTCTGTGACGGTTCAAGTGGAGTATTTCATGTCTTCTGAACACTGTTTCTTAGGGGAATATCGTCTCCTTCACAGTTCTCTAACATGATCTAAAATGTTGCTCCAGGTTGCCAACATGGAAAGCCAGAAAAAAAATTCCCATTTTGATTATGCTACAGCTTCCATTTGGATCCTGTCCTAGTAAAACCCAGTGAAGTGTGACAGTGTCCAGTGCTATTATTTTAAAACTGAAACTTCTGCAAACAAGCCTTTACATAGGCCTTCCATACTCAGAGAATGGAAAGTATGTTCTATTTGGAATAACAAATACCCAGAAATCATAAAGTAGAGCAGTTCAGAAGACAAGGAGGAGGAATGTGTGCATTTATAAACATTTAACTGTCCTCAAAAAAAGACTATTCCTGGTTATTATGTATCTATCACCTTGTGGTAAGAGGAGAGTCCAACTGAATTTTATAAATAAATAAAAAGAAATACATTGCCAAGAGCAATTTAGTTTCTTTAACAAAGCAGAACAAAAGTTAAGAACTCTGTAGAGCAGAATGTTTAACCTCACAGTGGACACGGCTGAGCCTATTACAGAACAGCTGTGAAATAAAATAAACATTTCAACAACCTTAATTAATGCAAGCAATTGGGGTTTGGAAGGGAAGCTGCATTTTAGAAGGCTATGGACCTGTTCACAACCTAGGAGGCATGTGTATACTAGAGACAATAAAAGGCTTCTAAGAGGGACTTCCGGTTTGCCATCGCGGTTGCTGTTGCCGCTGGGGGGCAAGTTCCGTCTTCCTCCTTTGGTTTCGTTCTGCTGGGGGACCCTGAAAAGGGTCGAAAGTCACCCAGTGGGGGCAACAAGCAAGGAGGGGACAGGGGCAGCCCTCCAAACCTGCAGAGGAAAGACCGGCCATAGCAATATGGCTCTTCACTAAGCTGTAGACAGCCGAAGTCAAACTTACCACCAGGCACTTGTAAAGCAGCGTGGATGAGACTGGGTGAGATCCAATCTTCTCTCTAAGATCCTAAGTATTTTTCTTCCTGTAAAAGCTTCCCAAAGTATCTTTCCCCCTGTGAGGAGAGAGGGAAGGGAATTTCTATCCCACCCTGTAAGAACAGCGGCGACTGACTACCCAGGGGAGTTAAAGCACTAAAAGAATAACTTTAATCTAATTGGATTTATATGTTTCTGAAACCTGGGGACCAACGGTTTTCTTATTTTCACCGAAGACCTTTGTTTTTATCTATAAAAAAGAAATAAAACTGGAAAAAGGACTAAAAATTTTGGACTTAAAAATCCTTAAGCAGCATCGGTGACATCTTGTGGTAAAGCTTGGTATTACAACTTGTTATGCCTAAAGGAGATTGAAGCCCAGATTAGAGATAAGACTATTTTAACTTTGATCAACACCACCTGTGAGGAGTTCAGCTGTAAAGAGAACTTCTGGATGGCATGGCTGGCCTCCTTGAACTATGAATGTAAACCTTTATTGATTTTTAGAGGTGTATGTGGGGAATTGCCTTCCTACTTTTTTTTTAATCTGAGGAATATTGGTCATTATTTGAGATGATTAAATACCTTGGATTATAAAATCTGACTTGACAAACAACCTTTACTATAAACATGTGAAATAGAGGTCCCATACCCAGCTATAAAATTATTTTCATCATCTGATTTCAAAGTCCTCAACTTAACGTACCATTAAGAGAAGATGGATGAAGACCAGGAAAAGATTCTTTCCATGTTGAAAGCAATACATGAAACCATCCTTTCAGCTTGTGATGAAATAAGATGTTACAGAAAAGAACAAGATGTCAGCTTAGATATGCAAACCCAAATTACGACTACAACTAAAGAACTAACAATGCAGAAGGTAACAGAAGAAGTGAAACAATCAAATACTAAGACAGAGGACTCAATTGACCAACAAATACAGTCAATGGAATATCCAGAAAAGGGACTGACAACACTGAAAATGGAAAGACTTTCTATATAAATCAGAAGAAATTTGAGGAGCAAGAAGAACAGACTGAATGGAAGATAAACATACCAGGACAATTATGGGGATTTGGAATAATAGGAAGACGATTTAAGGAATACAAATGGGCTAGCCCTTCCAAAAAAATGGCAACTAAATGGTCTCTCTTATTCCAAACAATATATATAATAATAGAGGGAGATTTATTTGATGATTTAAAAGTGTTGACATGGAAGGCTAGTTGGCAAAGAAAGAAAGCCAGAATAAGGCTGAAGAAAATTGGGGTTTTGATTTATCAGAGGGGATTTCATATTACTAATAAGAGGATCAAAGGGAGAAGTTGAGATAAGGGAAATTTCAGTCATTAAATTTAAAATATTTTGAAATTAGTTGAAAATAAGGATGCTATTTGTTTAATACTTAAAAAATTAGACCCAAAAGAAACAAAAATATTATCAATATGTTTGATTTGTTGATTAACTCAGATAATATATATATTGTGCTATGATTTATTAAAGAGGATACTGTATTATTAATTAGATGATGTAAGATGGGGGGAAATAGATAACTTTTAGGAAATAGAACAAGAGTATACCCAAATAGATAAGATGTGTATTTTGAATATTAGATTCTCTTATGAATTGAGATAAAGGAAGCTTTGGTTACCTACAACCTGGAAATTATAAATATCAAATGTTAAATTTGAATATTGACGGGAAACTGAAAATTGGGAAAAACCAATAACAGGACATTGATTGAATGTAAAGATTGAATATAAAAGTAATTACGATATGTATAAGCTAAAAATTATTGATAAATGTAATAATGATGTTTTTATTTAGCTGATATAATAAGAATTGTATTAGCTTAAATATGAGATAATAGATATTAAGGGAAAAAGAGAGGAAATGTTTGAGCTTGTAGTTTGAGATTTGTACTAAAGATTTTTGTATGTTACTGAACTATTGATTAACCCAGCCACCACGTTGCTTTTTAAATACCTAAATGTAAAATCAGAAAATTAATAAAAATGTTATTTTAAAAAAAGGTTTCTAAGAGGTTTCCCCTTTTCTCCCATCCCGTTTGGAAGAAGAACCAAAGCTTTAATAGAAGGAGAAAACCCACATTCTTGTTTTTCATAACGATCAGCAGTAGTTGGAAAATTGCCTTCCCAACTCTACGAGGATACTGTGGAGAATAATTTTCTGAATTCTTACACATAGGCCTGTCCTTCAACGAATGATCAAAAGATAATAGGCACCGTCTCTGCGTGGAATGCACAGCCTCAATAGTCTTTAGAGGATATAATTGCAGATGTAAATAATACTGTTGCCGAACGCCTCAACAGCTCATTCAAAACCGTCAATGGAATATGGGTGTTCTTTATCTCTGCCCAAGAAACTTCTCAGCTTTCTATTCACCAAGCAGCAGCTGTTCAATAATTCCCCTCCAACCACAGGGAGCAAGTAGTTCTGCCAGCTCAAACATCTCTCTCAATTACCCTCGACTATCCAGGGAGAGTGGGAGGTTAAGCAGCGCCATGCATACGAGTGAAAATAGCCCATCCTGATGTACTCTGAATCCAGGTCCTGTTCAAATTCAGGTTGAATGTGAATTTGCCCAATCTCTGATGGGTTTTTACGTGCATCGTCCATTGACTGCTAACAATTCAGAGAGGAAGGGGGAAAGGCTTACCGCCGTTGTGATCTTGTCAACACCTAACGAAATCAGAAGCCAAGTCCCAATGTTTAAAGTAAGCTATGTCAACTCTGTAATTTCATTCACACCAGTGTAAGCCGTCCCCAAATCTCAAATCCTGCACCAGATGTGATCATCTGGGAAGCTCTGGAATACGTCTGGAGCTCAAGAAAAAGTCAGAAGGCCGTTCCTGAGCTGGCAGAACATGAAATCTTTATGCCACATGAAATCTAGCAGCCTGGTCGTTGAACCCAGTTTCCATCAGGGTAACAAGTGACCAAGATACAGGCTTTATACAGCCTTTGGGCTGCCTTAGACAGTGTTGGAATAAGAGGGGAGGGCTACTTCAATATCAGCTAAAGATGGCTTAAGCCTGCTTCGTTTATCAGCACAGGGGGACAGGATGGCAGCAGTGCCATAACAACTGAGGCACAAGAAGAGGTCCCCAGGGCATGCTTGTAACTGGGCTAGTTGGAGACATGGTTAGAGGGTGATCTGAGGGTTTTAAACCAGGATTTGTTTAAAATGTTGGGTTGGACTAGATGACCTCCAAGGTCCCTTCCAACTTTATTATTATTATTGATCATCACACAGTCAGCCAGATGTTCAGACTGGATTTGGCATTTTTGTCTACCTATCGAGTTCTTACCATGGACCTGGGGTAGGCAGATGTGGATGTTTGATGGTATTACAGATATCATCGCAGGATGGAAGCAGTTCCTAGTAAGGCCGCCTTTTGCAATTGACTGATGGCGAATTTGTCAATGGCAATGGTGTCCAAGTAGTGCTCCAGTTCTTTTGGGATTGCACCCAAGGCGCCTATTACTATTGGTACTACCCTTGCTTGCCTTTGCCACAGTCTTTCTATTTCCATTTGTAGGTCTTTGTATTTTGTTATCTTCTCCAGTTCTTTCTCGTCTATTCTGCTGTCTCCAGGCACTGCCACGTCCATTATTATTATTATTATTATTATTATTATTATTATTATTATTATTATTATTATTGTTGTTGTTGTTGTTGTTGTTGTTGTTGTTGTTGTTTTGTTGTTGTTGTTGTTGTTGTTGTTGTTATTATTGTTGTTGTTGTTGTTGTTGTTGTTGTTATTATTATTATTATTATTATTATTATTATTATTATTATTATTATTATTATTATTATTATTATTATTATTATTATTATTATTCCTCTTTGTTTCAGGAGTTACAGAGAACCAGTTTGGTCTAGTAGTGAAGGCACCGGCCTAGAAAGCAGGAGACCCTGAGTTCTAGCCATGAAAGTCAGCCAGTCCCTCTCTCTCAGCCCAACCCACCTCATAGGGTTGTTGTTGGGGAAGGAAAGAGGAGGAGGAAGATGCATTGGGTAGGTTTGCCACCTTGAGTTATTTGTAAAAATAGCAAGGGCAAAGACAGAAATAAACATATAAATCAATAAAGTGTCAAACAGATCAACGTGGTTTGTTGAAAAAATTGTGACCGACAAAAACTCCTTTAGGGCTCCATTCACGTCAGTCATTGCTCAAAATTGGGGAGAGGAGCATCCTCAGAGAAAAAAGATCAAGATGGCAGCCGGATCCCCTTTTTTTGCAATCCGGCAAAGCTTTCATCGTGCAGTTGTGATAGGCAACCCATGCGCACAAGCCCCTTCGTGGAAGCTTTACAAACAGGAAGAGGCTTGTCCCTGAACAAAGTGCTTTACTCCAACACTGCACTGCCATGCAAAACACACAACTAAAGATCTAACAAAGCACCCACAACAGGAAGAGGGATACATTCTAAAAAAAAATCCTCCCAAACATTTTCTTTAGTCTTTTAGAGAAAATATATCACATTCTAGCCTGGGAGTACACCCATTGTTTGGGATTATTGGAAGGATTTTGTTAAGGGTTCTTATTATGCATGGCACATTCAGATAAACAATGAAAAAGTAATTTTAATACCCCAATCAGTAAATGTTGTCTTTACCAAAAAATCTGATGCATAAAATCTCAAGGTACAGAATGATCCCAAAATGTCGTCCAACTTTGCCGTGAAATACAATTCGTTACATGGACTCTTTTTTTAAAAAACAACAACACCCTCCAATATTTAAAAGCCATTTTCCTTCCAAAGAAACCCAGGCAGAGTTTGTCTGAATTTTTACAGACTTCATGCCTACAAATTACATTTAATTCCTTCAATTTGCTAATGGCCGATTGCTGATTTCTTTTTGGCACTCAAGTGAGAAATATGAAACGGTGGGTTTTTCTCAAGCGAGATGCCAGTTCAGTCTGCAAAGCAATCAGAATTAATTCAGAATTCTCTCTGAGCTGGGCTCTGAATTGTATCTTATCTGTTGTGCATACTTCTGCCTCTGAGTAATGCTTTGTGCCTCCAGTGGCCGGCCAGACATCCACAAGCAGGCACAGAAAAGACCCCGTTCTTTACTATTTGTTTCACAGAGGAATTTCGTTTCTAATTTAGGAACTTCTATTTATACATCATTATTAATATCCACTGCAGACGCTCTCTATCATCACATGTTGACACAGTACATTCCATAATTGAATTATGGATTATGTTGTACGTCACTATGGGCAAACACTTTCACACAATGGGACTTGTGTCCAGTTTGAGAGAGAGAAAAAAAACCTCTTCTGGACATCCCCAATTAACTTATCAGAGGCAACTCAATAAGTGAATGTCTCAGCTGCTTCTTTATGAAGCAGTCTTGCAATTTCAGTCTATTGCTGTCAAAGAGTTCTGGGCATCTCCGCCATCTGAAACAGCTGGTAGCCAAGTCTGATGCTTTTGAAGTATGTTGTTGTTAGCTGCGAAGTCGTGTCCAACCCATCGTGACCCTATGGACAACGTTCCTCCAGGCCTTCCTGTCCTCTACCATCTTCTGGAGTCCATTTAAGCTCACGCCTACTGCTTCAGTGACTCCATCCAGCTACCTCATTCTCTGTCGTCCCCTTCTTCTATTGCCCTCAATCTTTCCCAGCATTAGGCTCTTCTCCAGTGAGTCCTTCCTTCTCATTAGGTGGCCAAAGTATTGGAGTTTTAGCTTCAGGATCTGGCCTTCTAAAGAGCAGTCAGGGTTGATCTCCTCTAGGACTGACCGGTTTGATCGCCTTGCAGTCCAAGGGACTCGCAGGAGTCTTCTCCAGCACCATAGTTCAAAGGACTCAATTTTTTGGCGCTCAGCCTTTTTTATGGTACAGCTTTCACAGCCATACATTGCAACTGGGAAGACCATAGCCTTGACTATACGCACTTTTGTTGACAGGGTGATGTCTCTGCTTTTTAGTGTGCTGTCTAGATTTGCCATGGCTTTCCTCCCAAGGAGCAAGCGTCTTTTAAGTATAGTCACCTGATATATATATATATTTTTGACCCAAGACATTGCCTTGAATTTGACCCCCATCCAGTAGCAGCAGCCTTTTATCTGTGTGCTGGGAAGGGAGGAAGGGAGGAAGGGAGGAAGGGAGGAAGGGAGGAAGGAAGGAAGGAAGGAAGGAAGGAAGGAAGGAAGGAAGGAAGGAAGGGAGGGAGGAAGGAAGGAAGGAAGGAAGGAGGGAAGGAAGGTCATCAAAGGGCAAAGTCTGGCCAAAGATCAGGACTTCAAGGTCCTTTGAAATCCCTCTGGGTTTAAATTTCAGAGGAACCCTCATTCCAGAGGTCATAAAACAGCAGGCAGACCTAGATAGATAGATAGATAGATAGATAGATAGATAGATAGATAGATAGATAGATAGATAGATATTCTTTATTTATTTTGTTGAATTTTGGTAACCAATGTTTTCCAAAAAGAGCCAAAAACTCCTATGGAAAAAGCTAGCAGGATTTTCTCTGAAATACTAGTTTTTAAAATGCAAGCAGACAACAAGTATTAAATGCTGCAGCTGCGGTGGAATTCTGGGAGTTGAAGTCCAGACATCTTAAAGTAACCAAGGTGGGAAGAAAAAAACCACTGTTTTAAAGTAATGTAAAAAAGTTGAACTTCCACTAACTCACCTGATGTTTAGTTTATGAAAGGGCTTGCGTGCAGGGAAAATTGTCAGGAAGCAAGCAAGTCAAGGTAAAATCGATGTTATTTTTTCTTTCAAAGAAAAAATATTTTTGTAAAGGAAGACTGGGCACTCCAGCTATTGCCTGATTCTGCATCAAATAAAACTGTGAGTTCAGGTGGCATCTAGAATCATCAGCTCATGTTCTGCTTAACGCTGGCTCTGCTCTTAGCCTAGGATTTGCCTTTAACATTTAGTATCATATTTCTCTCGAAAACATCATTTAAGCTGTTAAAACTAGGGAAAATCTGGAAAGAGGGCTTGGGTTATTTTTTCTTTTCTTTTGATAAATGGAAAAAATCCCCCCCCACCTCCAAGAAAAAGAAAGAAAGAAATAAAAAAAACCCACAACCATGGTTGCTAAAGTACAAGCCACCATGAAATACAACAAGATTTACAAGATTCAGGGAGGGGACAGATTATTTAATCAGCAATGATTCATTTGGGAGGGAAAAAAAACAAAAACCCAGAACATATTAAGGGTGGATGAAGAGAAGAAAATTTTCAGAACAAAAACAAGTGAGCTTTCTTTAAAAAAAAACAAGAAAAAAAAGCATAAACTCTAACTGAAGACACAAACAATCCACAAGTTATCCAAGCATCAGGAGCAGTACTGAATGTGTGTCACACTCCGAATGTGTATTTATATTTTAACATTCTAAAATCAGTGTAGGAACAGTGGCCCATGCTTTTTATTTGGGTTTTTTTAATTGCCCCTTCTGGCTTAAAAGGAAGCAAGAGAACTACTTGGTAGAGGCAACGACCAGGCTGAAATTTTCTCCTAAAACTGTCCTCCCCCCCCCACAATAGTTCTCAGGTGGGTACATCAGAAGAGCTGCCCAGATGTTCCTCACATCTGGATGAGAATCAGATCCAAGCCAGTCTCTTTGCAACGTGGCGCTTTTTCTGCACTCTTTGTATCCCAGAAGAGTCACATGGATAAAATCAGGAAAACGCAAGCACCCAAATAGGTGACATTTTGACATTTCCCTGAGTAAATACAAGTGTTAGAAAAAGCTCACATGAAAAAAAAGTGCAGCACACAAGCGCACACAACAGGACTTGTTTGTTTTTTTTACTTCACCAAACTGGAAAATAAAATGACGCAGATTTGCTTACTGATCTTCGGATGCATCAAACTTCTAATTCTTCTTGTGGGGCTGATATTCACCTGCCTCATCCTATCCTACCCAGTGTAGTTTTCGACCAACGGTCCCCACGGAAGTTAACAGCAGAGGGCAGTCGAGGAAACTTTTAGGATTCTGAGGTGAGGAGCATCTTTTTCCGTCTGTGAAGGCCGCATTCAGAAACCAGGAGAAATATTTTGCCCAGAGTCTGACGGTCTCTCGCAGCCTGGAGACCGAGTGGCCAAACAGAAGATAACATCTCGTGCTTAAAAGACGCTAAAACATGTTCTAAATAAGTTAAGTGCTTCATCTGCAATTAGTCCTGAACGAATATGATTCACAGCACATTTCTTTGATCCACTCAAATTACGATCACGCGCTTCAAAACTCCTAGATTCAAGTATTTCATCCATCTCTCCCTGCTTTTTCTCCTTGCATTAATTAGAAATCAGCAAAGAATGAACTACAATGAACTAAATTAGAACAGAAAAAATAATAAAGTGTGGCATTAGATTTCTATATACCAGATGAATTTCCCATGTTTTCTATTTAGATCGTTTTAGTATAAAGTATTTAGATCATTTTAATAGGACACATGGAAAATCCTCTGGTATACAGAAATCAAATGCTGCTCTTCTTTCTTTTTCACTTTTTCATTTTTTTTCTGTTCTAATTTAGTTTGTTCTTAAACACTTCTAATAAAATTTATTTCCAAATAAATAAATGGAATGTTCCCCTGAAAGAGGATCTTCATATATCTGAGATAATATATCTACCTCGAGTGACTACTACCTTAAAAGTGCTATTTATCAGGTGGGTAAATAAAGGTTTTTATATATTGCTGTATTGCCATAACTCATGTTCATTACTATAAAAATAAAGCCAGCCATTGTTTATTGTTCTGCAGAAATGCAGGCCACTAAGAGGTCACATTTAGTGGTTTTAATTTTAAAAAAAAATATTGTGAACAGAGTAAGAACACAAGGGAATTGCAAGATATAAGACATGTGTGCTTGTGTGTTTTAACATTTGACAAAGCAAAGTATTCTGTGGATGAGATGCTGGCGCTTCCAAAGTTGATCTCCACTTACTTCCCCAAGGAAATCAGACAAAAAGCAGAAGAGCAGAAAGACAGTCAGAAAACAGGCAGTCTGATCAATGCAATCTCAAAGACCAGAAGAACTTTTGGGAAAAAAAAATAGAACAAAACCACGTTGTCAAGTTGAAGAAGGAACAAAAGCAGAATTTAAAATATTCTGGAAGGAAATGAACATCCATTCAAGCGAACCCAATAATGGAAGAGGTGTTTTTTTTTGTTTGTTTTTTTACCAAGGGGGTCAATTTGGGAAGTGATACTTACTGTGCCAGGCCTAGGATATGGAATTCGCCCATCGTATTGAACCCAGCGGTGGTCCACGCTTTCTTTGTGGGCATAATAGCCACTGAAAACTGCTCTGATGTCGGCCATACTGTAGACACAAACCGCCGACCCCTTGAACACAGAACTGGAAAAGAGACAGTGTCACTTTTTTTTTAAATTCCTCAAAGAATAAATTGTTAATGGTAGACAAGTTTGCTTGGAAAGCAGCTTATTAACCATCACTGATTTTTTTTTTTAACCCTGAAATTGCAACTGGAAGAGATGGCTATGTTTCTCAGGAATAAATTAAGCAACGTTCGAGTTGGACTTGTCCAATATATCTCATTATTAAAGAAGTCTCTCAAAAGCTGCCTCTTTCCATTCAGGGAATTGTGTCATATATGGGAACAGAGGGGTTTCTAGAGGAAATGATGGATGTGAAGATGTTTTTAAAGGGTGAGAAGCATGAAAACATTCATCTGAGCCATCCCGGTGCAAAATCTATGCTTGCTTTCTCAAATTCTCATGCCCACTTAGAATTCAGAAGTTAAGATAAGGAACCGTCAATCCTTACGCCAGATCTATGCAAAGAGTTTTTTAATTTCTCAAAACGGCCTTCCACGAAAGACCTTTTTGAGCAGAAGCCTGACATGATACTTCACCAAGCACTGTTTCCACAAAACTTTTCATTTGTCTCAGGTACATATCAGAAGGCAGCACCTGGAAAACTCTTCTGAAGGCCTATAAAGATTGGGTTTTATCCACACAGCCCTTTTTGAAAATACTTTCTGCTAAATCTTGCAGAACAGAAAAGGATAAGCAGTACAGAACATCAAGACTGCATTCAGATGTTATGCTACATTTCTTCACCCTTTTCTCTCCCTCAGATGCAGAGCTCATAATCTCAAGAGGAACCTCAAAGAACATGAGTGGTCCAAGCCCACCCAGAGACCCTCGTGGCTGGGAACAGGATGGAAATTTTGATTCTCCAAAGCCAACCCAACCCTCTCATCTCGAGACCAATTGCTTCTCCCTAGGTGAGTAAGTCACCAACTGACGGGGTCTTTGCGGCTCTCTGAGTTGGATCATTTTCTTCCAGATGTTTCATTACCCAAACTTGGTAACATCACCAGTGCTAGTGAAACATCTGCAAGAAAACAACCCAGCTCAGAGAGCACCAAGCACCCCACAGTCTTCCCCCTCCTCCTCTTCTCCGCAAGCCCCTCTTCTTCTAGACCAGACACGTCAAACTCACGATGTCACATGATGTCATGCGATCTATCAGAACTTTTTCCCCATTGCCAGCAATGGGGTGGGCATGGTTTCCTTGTGATGCGTCCAGCCCACAGGCTGGCAATTTGACACCCCTGTATCTAGACTGATGATGTAACCTAGTTTGGGTAATGAAATATCTGCAAGGAAACAACCCAACTCAGAAAGCACCAAAGACCCCTCATTTCAACCCTGAGCTACAAATATTCTCCTTTAAGTCACCCATTTTCTGCTTCTCCCCTCCTTCTAGAGCTCTTGTAAAAGGTAAAAAAAAAATATTTATTATAATTCAATCTATAGCTGAATAATTTAGCACAATCCATCAAGGAAACTCAGAGGATTTTTTTAAAAAAATTCTTATACAAATTTGGATTTAAGGCTTGAAATATACCTGGTGGTTGTGAAAACACCATACACCATAGGATTCCTTTCATCTCTTGTGGAAAGCAAGAATATGTCTTCTGCAATGGATAACATTATTTTGTGTTCAGATTTTATGCACTTTATTATATGGCAAGTGATGTTAATATTTCAAAACAAAAAAGCAGGCAGGCAGGCACATGTACAGACTCAGACACATATATACAACATCCAAATTTTAGTTTATATGATCTTGTTTATTCCCAGGTGTACTATGTCTGTTTAAAATTACTAGATGACTTCAGTGGTAACTACCCCACGAATTGATAATGATTAATGCTTTGCACATGGTTAAAACATGTTTGTCTGCCCAAACTCTAAAAGTGCTATTTTTTTATGTTTGAAGATACTATAGACAAAAGTATAAAATTTCAAAGAGCTGAGATGATTTAAACTTCCAGCAGTTTAACTGTTGTGCTCTGAAATGATATGTTGTGATTCATCGTTACTTTAGTCTTGAAATCCTTGTTTTCAGGACTGAAAAAGATGTAATTAAGCAAGTAAACACAATGAGGTAACATATCACAACCTATTTTTTTTTCTATTTTTCCTCTGAATAACCCATGAACCTGGATTCACTAACTTAGCCACAGCTCTGCTTCAAACTACCTAGCTGTTTCTAACCTTTATCATGGGGGGGGGGGGATGAGAGAATTTTTCTTCATATTCTTTTCTTCCTGCAAAAGTCTTGTGTGGTTTTCTACTCTTAAGTCAAATAAAATACTCATAAGAAGCAGTCTAAAGTATGTTTTCCATTATTATTTTTCAGTAGAAAGTCAAACATATATTTCATTTGTTGAGATCTAGAATGTGTAAAAGAATTCAAGAATTCTTGATTGGTATTCTATTTTTAAAAAAATCTGATCTCTTTATAATTAATTTTATTTTGGAAGCCCTGGTGGCGCAGTGGTTAGAATGCAGTACTGCAGGGGTACTTCTGCTGACTGCCAGCTGCCAGCAGTTTGGCAGTTTGATTCTCACTGGTTCAGGGTTGACTCAGTAAAATGAAGAGCCAGATTGTTGGGGGCAATATGCTGACTCTATAAACTGCTTAGAGAGGGCTGTAAAGCACTGTGAAGCGGTATGTAAGTCTAAGTGCTATTGCTACCACAATAGCAAAAATTACATCTGCCCTTGCTACTTCTCCTAATATGAAACATTAATTGTACATTCTACCTTTTTGTCCAGATAAGTAGTTTGTTACTCAACCAGAAGCAGTTTCCAGGTAAGTTCTATTTAACAAGATTTTCTATAAACTCTGTTTTATTCTTTTTCCCCCCTCCAAAGTATGTAAGTATATGACTTCTCTTCCAAGGCAAATAGATCAGGTTTTTCTAAATTCGCACTGCTGACTTCACTGAACTCTGCACTCTACAGTTCTAGGACTGAAGAAAAGAATTAGTTGCAACTGAAATTCACTTACGAAGTTCATCAAAATATGTATCAGCTCCTTCAGGACCTGGGATGGAGCAAACCAGCCTTGCTTTCAGGAATGTTGTCCACTTGTTGATTAGGCTGCGTTGACCTCCTATGTCATTCTAAAAAAGTAAGAAAAGTATAACTTTTTTTTTAAAAGTTGTTGGTGAATAGGAAGACTTAAGTCATGTGAAGAGAGGACCAAATTTGCAAATGGTCAGTCCATCTAAAAACTTAAAGTGAAGGAGAGTTCCCAGTAGAATGTTTCTCAAACCCAGTAACTTTAAAATGTGTGGATTTCAACTCCCAGAATCACTAGGTAACCATGATGGCTGGGGAATTCTGGGACTTAAAGTCCATACATCTTAAAATTGCTAAAGTTAAGAAGCACTGCAGTCTGTTCCAGGGTTGACCAGCTCTTCCTGACGTCCAACCAAAATCCCTTCAACTATTCTATCCCATCTTCTACATGTGGTAGTACCGTACAAAATTTAACGATTTTAAATTGTTTTTTAAACTCAAAAGAACATGACTTTGTTTCTTGGCATTTTGCCCCTCAAATTCAAAAATATGATTTTTTGGGTGGGGGGGGACTACAAAAAAGAAGTTGGGAGTTGCAAGATGTTATTGAAAGGCCAATTTTCATGAGGGCTTACAAACAAACAGGTCCAGTTCAAGAAGTTTTAGATGTTACCGGACTACTCGGAAACATCTGGTTATGTTGACACGAAGGTGGGACTTGAAAACATCTGCAAAGTTCTCCATCGGTGATGCTATAATCCATATAAAGCTATTCTTGGCAACCCAGCAGCAGATCTTATCTTTTCACATAGAACAGCACGTTAGTAATGAAGACCCAACTAGGCTATTATATTCCCATGTTCATTTTTTAAAACTACTTCCTCACCTTTTTAAAACTGTATTTACACCACGGGCAGCTGATGAGAATCAAAAAGTCCTGACTGATCCTGCTTGGAATGCAGAGATATAATTTGGCTGATGAAGTGATAAACTTCCTTTGTGCATCTTTCATAAAGTACAGGAAGTTGTTCCTTTAGCTAAAACAGGGGAGTCTAGGATTTTGACTCTCCATTTAGTCTCCTTCTCCGACTGGATCAATTACAACCACAATGAATTTGTTAGCCTTTTAGGTCTCAAAGACTTGCCATGTGCCTTGCTGCATTTCTAGAACCTTCTTTTCACTACAAATAACCATTTTATTAGCACCCACCACTTATTAAACTCTTCCACTCTTAACAGTGTACTTCGCCTTGAAGTGCCTTGCTTGGCAGCACAAGGAAATAGCAATAAAATCTCTGTTTATCTTTGCACTTGGATCATAGAAACCTACATAAAGATTGTCAAATGGGAGGGAGATCATTTACCTTGAAAGATTGTTTACAGCCAGTGAATAATCACATAGAAAACTGGAGCCTTCTCTTGAACAAAAAAGAGAATAAGAAGCAACTCAGGATAATTATATCTCTGAGTAAGCTCTCCTAGTAATACATAACAAAGGCCCCTGCAGAACTTTTTAAGATTAAACAAAGTTTGATGAGCCAGACTCCAGGTTTTTGCTGCAACAAGTCAAATGGTTATCATTCTAGAAATTGTTTCAATAGAAGACCTCTTAAAAGTATTACTCTAGATAGACATAAAATTACATTGTAGACCACCAAAGTATCAATACATAATCTCTTTTTTATAAATCAGCACAAAACAGCTGCAGGAAATTTTGCTAACTTTCTACAGAAAACAGTTTTATTTAATGTTTCATATGCTTTATATTCATCAGAACCTCAGTGACATCTAGAAACAGATTCCTGTAAAAAGTGCAACTTAAGTCTGGAATCCAACATTTCTTATGCTATATTAAATTGACAGCACTGTATTATAAGTATGTATGTATGTACGTACGTACGTATGTATATTTAACAAACAGTTATTTTCCCCTTTGGGAAAGTTTGAACAGCAAACTTCCTTATACACAATGAAAGGAGAATTTCGAAGATAAGAAGTTTGAAAATTTGCTATTATATGGTAATTCCTACAAGAAAGAAAACACAGTAAAATTTACTACTCATAGATTGATGAATTAGAAAGAGAATAATGGAGAATTCAGCTCATTATCGTGCACTTTTCTTTGGTCTGTGCAGGACGATATGATAGCAGTACAAATGCATCAACAGTATTAGTCATTATTACTTTATTCTTTTTCATTGGCCCTTTGTTATTCTTTTTCCCCTATGCAAGTGAAAGGTGACATACATAGGAAATTCTGCTTATTTTATCCTACAGAAAGAACCAGGTGAAGTTATTGGGTTAACTGGCACAAAGCCCATGGTCAATGAGGCCTTGAATCTGAATCCTTCTTCAGTTTAAACACTCTATTACATTATATCCCAGAAATCACAAATCAGCTGTTATTCGATATAATGTTTAAATTGTAGAAGGATTCAGATTCAAGCCCTCACTGACCATGATCTACAGGATGACAATCTGTGCATGCTGAAGCTCCACCAAGATGGAAACTGGATCCCACAGAAACACAAAAATTGACTGGAGCACAGTAATGATAATGTCTGGACAGATAATTAATAAATAAATAAATAAATAAATAAATAAATAAATAAATAAATAAATAAATGAATGAATGAATAAATAAATAAATAAATAAATAAATAAATAAATAAATAACCCTTTATTGTCAAAGTACAACATGTGTACATTGAGATTAGCTGAGCCTCCCCCCCCCGTGCTCTCTCCCCCCAACACACAGTGACAACAAACCCTCCATCCCACCACACTATGTGAACCAACTACACCACACACCGGCCTCCCAAGTCAATTCTGTATAAGATTATGTCCCATTTAAAAGCCTAACAGCCCACGGATAAAGGCTATTTTTCAGCCTGTTGGTACGGCTGGCTATACTCCTATATCTCCTACCGGATGGTAGGAGAGTAAAGAGATACTGTCCAGGGTGTGAGTCATCCCTGAGAATTTTCCTCACTCTTCCAAGGCAACGAGCCCTGGCGCTGTCATCCAGTGGTGTCAGGGAACAGCCCACAATGTCTTGTGCTGTGCTCACTACCCTCTGTAATACTTTCCTGTCCGCGGCTGTCAGACCAGCATACCAAACCACAATACCATACGAGAGGACGCTCTCTATAGTAGACCGGTAAAAGAGGGTCATTAGCTGTTGTTCTACCCTGTTCTTCCGCAAGACCCTGAGAAAGTGAAGCCTCTGTTGGGCCTTTCTAGCCACCTGAGTTGTGTTAACTTTCCAGGTCAGATCTTCACAGAGGTAGACTCCCAGAAATTTAAAGGAGGAAACTCTCTCTACACAGTTCCTAGCCCAATAGATTTATATAACTAATTTTCCAAACTTGGGACAAATCTTCCAGCCTTGTCCTTTAATATCAATGACCTTTGATGATAGAGACTATTCAGGTGTTCATGCATGCATTCTTTATCTTCAGTTAAAATGTACACTGAGGGATCCTTGGTGCTCTCTGAGCTTGGTTGTTTCCTTGCAGACGTTTCATTACCCCAAAATAGGTAATGTCATCAGTGTTAGTCTAGCCTAGTTACTAGCACTGATGACGTTACCTAGTTTGGGTAATGAAACGTCTGCAAGAAAACAACCAGGCTCAAAGGACCCTTCATTTGAACCCTGAGCTGCAAACATTTCTCCTTTATTGAAAGCAAACAGTGCCCTAATAAATTATTAGAGTGACCATGATCAAAGGAGATCCTCTGAACAAAACTCAGTTCACCTCTGGTCATCTTTGAATCGGAATTTCAGGTTCTTGCTTGGAAACATTATAAACGGTGATTTCATTCATTAAATGCCAAAAATGTTGCCGAGGACCTATAAAAAGCAATGGTGCATTTAAAGTCAACAGTTTTATAGGGCTGATAAAATTAAAGCCTCTTTTTGTATTCTTTAAAACAGTGGATTTATTACCAAATCTGATTAGCATGTGAAATAACCGATCTTTTTTATTTTTTTTATTATTATTTTTATTGGTATCCCTGGTTAAGTTAGGTATGCAGAGCAAAGTGGAGGGATATTTATGTCACATTTTTTTTCCTTTTTCTTTTGATTTCCACTTACATCCTGCTTCTTCTGCCAGGACTTCACTGTGATTGATGTTCCTCACATGCCTGGCCACAGGCACTAATTAATAAGCCACTTACTCAAACTTCACTTGTAATCCAGACAGACTTACACAGCTGCTCAGCATAATTACTGTTTTTAAAGTGTAGTATATTTGCATTCTGCCCCATGTCTTCCACCTTAAATGATTTAGGTTTAGGCCGCTTCTTTTCCTGGATATGCATCATCTTTATTTATAGCAAGATTTCGCCTGCTGCAAGTTGCAGATGTGCTCTTAAATCTCATTTTGACATCTTTCTTTGCTTTTGCTTTTTTTATGATTTGAAAAGTGTGCATCCTATCTTCTGCACGAGTACTCTTTTTTTGTTAAATCCAGTCAGCACAATTGTTTTGTACTGTAGATGGCGGTATTGGGTGCTTTGCTTTGTGTTTTTGCCCCGCTGCAAAAGTAGCAAACTTTTGGGTTTTGTGCAAATGGAGGCAATGCATTTCATGTGGTGGACACTTCTCTCCAGGCATCGGTAACTTTTAGAAACTTGCTTAGCTCTTGCTACAATTTCTCTAGAACAAACACCAAGGAACTATGGGAAATGTTCAGTCAGATGAAGCATTTTAAGGAAAATCAAATGCCTGTGCATCTTTTAAGACTACAAACGTGTTCAGATATGAAGCTATCTGTTTTTCTTAGGTATCTGCCAAGCTTCCCATGAGAAGATCATTCACACCCATTTTCTCCTTCTTCTTCTTCTCCTTCTTCTTACCTTCAAGAGAAACCAGATGATTCTTGACACCTTAGCAGATAACAGCACTGAGATGATACTGTTTGCAGTCAGAAGCTCATCTCTAAATCTAGTGTTGAATGTTAGCCCAGGCTGTCAAAACACATCCCAGAAGAAGACAGTGGCAACCACTGTTGCCAAGAACACCGCACGGACATGTCTGCGAAATCCTCAGGATTTCAGCCTGCCTTAAAAGAGGCTTTGTGAGACTGAATGTGATGGATGCTCCCTTGATGAGTGAGCAATGAAGGCAGACACATATAAATGAATGGAGAGATTAAATGCATTGCGAAATGAAGCATACCTTTCATCTATGTAAATAACATCTTAGGTCATGAAAATAAGAACGTATAGACGGAGCAAAGGTATGACAGCTACATACTACTGGATATAATTCATCTGCACAATTTCTAGCAAAAGTTTTCCTTGAGTGCCCTTGAGATGAGTTAAAGGGCTGCAGCATAAAAATGGCATAGCTCTTCCATGAGTCACTGCAGTTAATCATACATAATTCCCCTGCCAAATGAACCCAATCAGGCAAGGATCTATCAGTTTGATAAACAGCATAAGAGCCAGGGGGACCAAGAGATATGTGTTTGTATCCATTGGAGTATATTATTTTTAAAATATAAGTCTTAAATGTTCATGACATGAAAATATTAAAACTTTGTTGAAGGGTAGGGAGGGAAAGTGAAACGAGAAAGAGAGGGGGGGGAAGGAGAGAGAAAGAGAGACAACAGAAAAGATCAGTTTAAGTTTCAAACACTTTATGCATCCATGAGAGGGAAAATAGGGTTAGGGGAAAAAAAGTGCTGCAACATTTTAAATAGTTAAGGTTTGGGGATACCCTAGGAAAGAGGAAAAAGTCTTCAAAAGTTGAAGAAAAAATATATCTTCAAGCTGATGGCTGCTAGGACAAAGATAGGAGGAAATCACCTGCACTTGTTAACTCTTTGGGATGTACCTCAGAGTAGGGGTCCCCAACCCCCGGGCCATAGACCAGGACCGATCCATCCCTGTTACCCGTACCCTACTTTGATTTTGGGGGGTGGGTGGGCCTAATATAAGCCCTACTACAAAACTAAGCCCTAAAAAGTCACGCTAGGGTGGGGGTAGGGGGGGTAAAGCTGCCTCACATGCCCCACACCGGTTTAACTTACTGCTAGGACCACCACAACCAGGCCTCCCACACCCCGGCACCTGTTGCGCCACTACTTGATTTCTTCTGCGGCCGCTTGCTGCCTCTTGTGGCCGGCCACCATGTGGTGCATTGCGCCGTTGCTGCTCCTCCCGGTAGCATGCTGCGTGGCACCTCAGGCCGCTTTTGCTACTTGCACTCTTTGGGCTGCTTCTGCAGTGCTTCAGGCCGCTTCTATTGCTCGTGGAAACGGCCCTCAAAGCCACGCAGCAGAAATGGCACAAAGCACCATGTGGCATCCTGCCGGGAGGACCGGCAACGGCGCAACGCGCCACATGGCGTCCAGCTGCAAGTGGCAGCAAGCGGCCGCAGAAGAAGTTAAGTAGCAGCACGACAGGTGTCGGGGTGTGAGAGGCCTGGCTGTGGTGGTCCTAAGAGAAGACATTCTCCTCAGTTAAGACCTAATGCCTTTTTGGGAGACAAAAAGAAAAAAAAAAGACTGGGTGTTAATTTTGGTAGGAACCAGGCCGCACAGCTGGAAGTGAGCGGCGGGTGAGCGAGCAAAGCTTCCCCTGTATTTGCAGTCACTCCCCAGCACTAGCATCACTGCCTCAGCTCCAGCTTAGATCATCATAGGAGCACAAGCCCTACTTAAACTGCGCATGCGAAGGATCTAGTGACCTGCTCCTCCCTCCCCCACACACTCTGGTCCATGGAAAAACTATCTTCCATGAAACTGGTCCCTGGTGCCAAAAGAGTTGGGGACTGCTGCCTCAGAGGAAAACTAATCCAGTCCCACATTCAGTTAGAGCAGAGATGGGTAACTATGGCTCTTTTATGACTCGTGCACTTCAACTCCCAGAATTCCAGAACCGCCATGCTGGCTCTGGAATTCTGGGAGTTGAAGTCCACAGGTCATAAAAGAGCCATAGTTCCCCACCCCTGAGTTAGAGGAACTGCCATATTGCTTGGAGAAGATGGCTATCCAGTCCTCTCTTTGAAGACCCTCAGTGAAGGGTGACACAACCGCTTTTATCAGACACCTGCTACATTGGATCTACAACTCTTCCCATCTGGATTCTACTATCTAATCTGTATCTATTTCCTTGTAACTTCTACTTCCTTCTAGCCTTCTACTATTTAACCTGAATCTACTTCCTTTTAATATCAACCTTGGTTTTAGTCCTGCTCTCTGAGTAAGTCTATTCCCTCCTCTAAATGGCAATTCTTTGGATATATATGAAAATTGCCTTTCTTCCTGCTTCCTGAACCTATCCAGTTCAACTGACCTTCCCTTCCAAATTGGCAGCCAAACCTTTGTTAAGGAATAATTTTATTATTTATTTAACTATTGTTCCTTCAAAAATCAGTGCTCTCTCAGAAATCAATAGAGGAGAGAATGTTTGTAGCTCAGGGTGGAAATGAGGGCCCTTGGTGCTCTCTGAGCTTGGTGGTTTTCCTGCAGACATTTCATGACCCAAACTAGGCAACATCATCAATACTCTAGCTTAGGGGTAGGCAACCTTGGCGCTTTTATGACTGGTGGACTTCAACTCCCAGAATTCCTGAGCCAGCCACGCTGAGGGGAAAGGGAGAGGTTTCCAAGCTGAGCCATGCTGGCTCAGGAATTCTGGGAGTTGAAGTCCACAAGTCATAAAAGAGCCAAGGTTGCCTACCTCCGGCCTAGGCCTAGACTGCTTTATGACTGGTGGACTTCAACTCCCAGAATTCCTGAGCCAGCCATGCTGAGGGGAAAGGGAGAGGTTTCCATGCTTAGCCATGCTGGCTCAGGAATTCTGGGAGTTGAAGTCCATGAGTCATAAAAGAGCCAAGGTTGCCTACCTCTGGCCTAGGCCTAGGCTGGTTTATGACTCGTGGACTTCAACTCCCAGAATTCCTGAGCCAGCCACGCTGAGGGGAAAGGGAGAGGTTTCCAAGCTGAGCCATGATGGCTCAGGAATTCTGGGAGTTGAAGTCCACAAGTCATAAAAGAGCCAAGGTTGCCTACCCCTGCTCTAGCTGTTTAGCATTGATGATGGAACCTAGTTTGGGTCATGAAACATCTGCAAGAAAACCAGCCAGCTCAGAGAGCACCAGGGACTTCCTTATTATCTCAGAAATTTAACGCCAAACCCCTATGGAGACTGATGATATCAGGAGAGGCCTCACAAATCAAGGCACTCTTAAAATATAGAGAGCATTCATCCTGGGAATTTTGGCGGAAATAATCTCAGCACTTCTGCAGGTCACAAAAAAATGAAGAAGGTCAGTGTAAATCTCAGTTGAAGAAACTACAAAGTAAGAATTTATCAGTGCGATATTTGAGACAAAACAAAGGGCTCTCACATTGTTTGTGACTTTATTATCAAGGTCATTATCATTAGAAGGGCAGTGAAGAATCTCAGGGTTAGATTAAAAGGAAACAAGGATCTCAGCTCCCATTAAGGTTACTTCTCTTTGTGGGGAAAAAAAGAATTTAAAATGAGAATATTTAAGCAGATTTGTTAGATTGTTTTTTTTTAAAAAAAAACCTTCAAGTTTATGTAGACCCTGGGCAGAAGTGTTTTCTGAGCTAGAAATCTAATATTTAATTATTTCAGACATTCACAATTCAGTGATACCTTACGATTTGCCATTTATGTCTGAGTCTTTTGCACAGAAAACTCCATTGGTTTTGCACTTTGTAAGCTCATTCCTCCGTGGTTAATTAAAATAAAATGCAAAAAAACCCCAAAGGTTTAAAACTGCATTTCACTTGATATTAGTGGGAACCTTCCAGTTTTTCCAAAGCAAAACAAGAAATGTCAGCTACTGCAGATAAACTGCTGATAACTACTACTACTTTTTTTTTTTAAAAAAAGCAAAATATCAGAAATGCCATTTGTCACGACAAATTATGCATTTCAGCCTGATTGTGAATACTGAAAGCATTTCCTCTCAATTTATAACATTATCCTCCTGGTGATATGCTGAATGAAAAATGACATGAAGCCAAATTAGAGTTTGTGCATGAGCTCATGAGATGTGTGTGTGTGTGTGTGTGTGTGTGTGTGTAAAATATGCATTAATATAGAAATAGAGAAAAGTAGAAAACTGAAAGGGAAAAAAAACAACAAGAAAGCCCATGCAGAAATCTAGAACCTGGGAAGGACAAATATATTGGTAAAAGTTTTATCTGAAAAGGCAGCACCCTTTGAATCCAGGACAAGAAGCAACGGATGGAAACTAATCAAGGAGAGAAGCAACCTAGAACTAAGGAGAAATTTCCTGACAGTCAGAACAATTAACCAGCGGAACGGAAATTGCCTCCAGAAGTTGTGGGTGCTCCATCACTGGGGCCTTTAAAGAAGAGAGTGAACAGCCATTTATTTGGAATGGTATAGGGTTTCCTGCCTGAGAAGGGGGCTGGACTAGAAGACCTCCAAGGTCCCTTCCAAACCTATTATTCTGTTATTCCTGATGGCAAATTGGTTAAATAATTTAACAGTTTCTCCTGAATTTTCAGTGCGTAGGTCCAGCTTCTTCTCCGATGAAGTCCTCCAAAAGGGGGTATCCAATTAAGCAAGCTGGAAGGAGACTGTGGATCATTCACACCTTGCAGCCGATGCGGCACCTTGGTGGACGGAAGTAGGATACCGCTTTGCGGCTTTCCTTCAAAGAGGTGTTTCAGTGAAGCATCAATGGAGCAAAATCCTTGGTTGACAATTGGGAGATTAATTCTGCAAAGAATAACCGCCTTTTCTAGGAAGCTGAGTCACTGAAACGTCTCAGGAAAAACAAAAGAAAAAATTGGATTCCAGTCTAACTTCGAGGAAACTGTGCAATGTACCAATGGTGGGGGGTGGGGGGTGGGATTCAAAGCACTGCTTGCACACTTCCGCTGGATGGGATTGATCATTTGGGCATCTTGGAAGTCTCCTCATTTGGAGGAAAGCATTTGTCACATTTGTGGGCCTCTGTGGTTTGAAAGGTAGCAACTGCATGAGCTGCAGACTCCCCTGGGACTGTAGAAGTAATTATGGAATTCTTGAGATCTTAATCATGATAAATAATGGGAATATTGTCAAAAGTGGGACAGCACTTAAAAAAATCCTCCTTGGCTGCTCCAGGGAAGGAAGACTAGACCATAGTCTTTGAAATTATATATATATATATATATATATATATATATATATATATATATATATATATATATATCTCACTATAATATACATCTTTCTCTCACACACACACAGACACCCACCCACATATACATACACACACACACACATGCCACACACACACATCCCTTTACATAAACACACACATGTATGTGTGTGTTTGTTTGTGTCTGTGTGTGTGTGTGTGTGTGTGTGTGTGTGTGTGTGTGAAGGTACAGGTAGTCCTCGAGTTACAACCACAATTGAGCCCAAAATTTATGTTGCTAAGTGAAACATTTGTTAAGTGAGTTTGCCCTATTTTACGACATTTCTTGCCACAGCTGTTCAGTGAATCACTGCATTTGTTAGTAACCCAGTTGTTTAGTGAATCTGGCTTCCCCATTGACTTTGCTTGTCAGAAGGTCACAAAAGGGGATCACGTGATCCCGGGATACTGCAACCATCATAAATATGAGTCATTTGTCAAGCATCCGAATTTTGATCACGTGATCACCACTTTTTTTCCCCTATGTGTATATATATATTTTATATATATAAAATATATCTATATTTTCATTTTCTTTCCCCCCACTTCGTTCTCTCTGCCTTTTTTTTCTTTCTCATGTTTTTCTTAGTATTAGTCTTTAATTATATATATATATATATATGTGTGTGTGTGTGTGTGTGTATGTATGTATATATATAATGTGTGTGTGTGTATTAGGCAAGGGACACAGTGGCTCAGTGGGTTAGGACGCTGAGCTTGTCAATCAGAAGGTCGGCAGTTTGGCGGGTCGAATCCCAAGTGCTGCGTAACAGAGTGAGTGCCTGTTACTCATCCCAGCTTCTGCCAACCTAGCAGTTCGAAAGCACGTAAAAATGCAAGTAGAAAAATAGGGACCACTACGGTGGGAAGGTAACAGCGTTCCATGCGCCTTTGGTGTCTAGTCATGCCGGCCACATGACCACGGAGACGTCCTCGGACAAGCGCTGGCTCTTCGGCTTTGAAACGGAGATGAGTACCGGCCCCTAGAGTTAGAAACGACTAGCACGCATGTGCGGGGGAACCTTTACCTTTACCTATATTAGGCAAAGCTGAATGGAAATATAGTCCAATTGCTATGAAAAAGTAACAGGGAAGGAAAATTATGGGGAAGTGAGCTGCAGGGAAATCGGATTACTTGGGTTAATTAGGATGTAGCTAAGAGAGTCTCTGTTTCTCAGTGACTGGTAATTAAACTGCCTACTTCTTAACTTCGTTATCAGCTATGAAAATATTTCAGTGCCCAAATACAGCTGGCTTGTCACATTAAGAGTGCAGGACCAGCTGGATGAATTCTAGACTTTATTATTAACCCCTATTATGATGTGTAGACTACTTAAGGGGAAATTATTCTCTCCCTGGGGTGATTTATATTTACTGAAGAAACAACGTGATGGGTTTATTTTACAAAAATCCATATTGCTCACCTTGCAGACGCGGCCCACATAGGACAGAATGGCCCTGTCGGAGGTACTGCTCTCTTGGGAGACTTCTCGGAAAAAGAAATAGATTTTGTCATCGTCTGGATTATATGTGTCTGGGATAGGAAAGATTCCAATAAACTTTGCTCCTAAAAGAAATAAAAAATAATAGGAACCAGGGTAACACCATTTAATTATATTTTCTCAGGCTTTAAACCCATCGAGACATTGGCGAAACAGCTTTAAATTGATGTATTTCTTCACTTCCTCTTCCTCCTAAGTGATTTTTTCTCTAGAATTCAGGACTGAACTTGTACAGATAAACCTTGGCTTACCATCATTCGTTTAGCAACTGTTTGAAGTTACAACAGCAGTGAAAGAAGTGACTTATGACAGGTTCCCCACAATTATGACCATTGCATCCCTACAGTCGTGTGATCAAAATTTGGGCAACCTCACTTTAATGCCTTGCTTCAATGTTATATATTAGCAATAGCACTAGCAAAAGCACTTAAGACTTATGGTGCTTTTACAGCCCTCTCTAAGCAGTTTACAGAGTCAGCCTGTTGACCCCCAACAATCTGGGTCCTTGTTTTACCCACCTCGGAAGGACAAGAGGCTGAGCTGACCTTGAGCCCCATCAGGATCGAACTCCTGGCTGTGGGAATGCAGAGTCAGCCTGCAAACACTGCCCCCTAACCACTGCTCCCCCATGGTTCTAAAATATTATTTTAATATTGAAAATCAGGGACGATTCTCAGCACCACCAGCCTAACAAAATGGCCAGAGACCTAGGACGCGACATATGAATGTAATTATTTGCTCTACCAGACTTCATTATAGCTTTGCTCCCTTCTGCTTCTGCTCAAATCTAAACCTGTGATTCTACCGGTGCTTCTACACATATATGTCTAACACGCAGTTGTATGTGCTCTGAACATAGAACTGAATGGGAGTTCAGTTGGGGCCTGTCGAGATACCTGCAGAAAAAGATCACAAAGATCCCTTTCTCTGCAGACCTGCTCATGACCACATTCAGTAAAGCCATGTTCTGAAGCAACGCGTTCCACAGGAGCATGTTAAGCCTCTTACCGTTTAGCCAGTAGTGTTCAGACATGTCCGTCCTGATGCACTGTTGGTCTTGCGATGTGCCTAGAGATCGGCTCAGCGCCGTGTCCTTGCCAAGGAAATCGGAGGCTGTTCCAGAGTAGAGATACCCATCTGCAAGCATAATATTATTTTAAGATCGCAGAGCAAAGATACCGACCATGAAACCCGTTTCTCAAAGTAGTACCTCTTGGCCCTTAATTGTCAACAGTGGAAGTGTTTTATGCATTTCCAAAACAGCCTTCTCATTATTTCCCCAGGGAGATAGGATTTTGCTTTCTTTTCAGAGAGAAAAAAAAATCACATTGTGTGGGTTTTGTTTTTTATTTATTTATTTAGTTAGTTAGTTAGTTTTCTATACCACCCTATTCCCGAAGGACTCAGGGAGGTTTACAGGGCAATATTTAAAAGACAATATAAAATTAAGATTAAAAAATAGAATTAAAAAGAATTAAATTAATTAATAGCCCAACAATAAAACAATGTTAAAAACTTGAAACTAAAAACCCCCTCAGTCCAGGCCAGATAGATCGAAAAGCCAGGTTTTCAGGTCCCGGCGAAACAAGCGGAGGTCGTTTCCCCCTAAGCAATCCATCATTTTACTGTAACTGAGTATTTTGCTGAAGAAACCATCTGTCAGATGTCCTTGCCACACCCCTGGCTCCAAAAAGAAGCAAGCCGTTGTGCTGCTCACTTCGTAACTTTGTCCCTGGGGTGGTGCAGCCTTTTTGTAGCGTTTTATACATGGTAACCTAGGGACGCGGTGGCTCAGTGGGTTAGGACGCTGAGCTTGTCGATCAGAAGGTCGGCAGTTTGGCGGGTCGAATCCCGAGTGCTGCGTAGCAGAGTGGGCGCCTGTTACTCTTCCCAGCTTCTGCCAACCTAGCAGTTCGAAAGCACGTAAAAAATGCAAGTAGAAAAACAGGGACCACTACGGTGGGAAGGTAACAGCGTTCCGTGTGCCTTTGGCGTCTAGTCATGCCGGCCACATGACCACGGAGACGTCCTCGGACAAGCGCTGGCTCTTCGGCTTTGAAACGGAGATGAGCACCGGCCCCTAGAGTCGGAAACGACTAGCACGCATGTGCGGGGGAACCTTTACCTTTATACATGGTAACCTAATATTCTTTGTTTGTGAATAATGTTCAATACATTTCAAAAGATACATAAAACCTGTTCCAGCATTTGGGAATCAGAAAATGCAGGGCAGCCAACAGTCTCTGGAAAGTTCACAGCCTTCCTCTTAAGGATTCAGAAGCAGAACAACTCCATATTTGGAATTTTTATCTGCTACTTTCAGTCGACATGAACAAAAAGGGATATCCAGAGGTGCACGTCTATGAGATTCTCAGTCGTTCAGGTCCTGGTAACTGGGCTTTGTTTCCTTGAAGACGTTTCACTCCTCTTCCAAGAAGCTTCTTCAATTCGGTTCAGTTCATTCTTCATTCTTGGATGAGGAGCAAAACGTCTTCAAGAAAAAAAAAACAAAGCCCAGTTGCCTTTTGAAAAAGCGGTGTAGATAAAAATAAAGTTAAGATTGTGCCCATGATCACACAACTGTATCTCCATCCCAGTTGTGAATAATAATAATAATAATAATAATAATAATAATAATAATAATAATAATAATAATAATAATAATAATAATAATAATAATAATAAAAATGTTGGAAGTTGGAAGGGATCTTGGAGGTCATCTAGTCCAACCCCCTGCTCAGGCAGGAAACCCTATACCATTTCAGACAAATGACTGTCCAGTCTCTTCTTAAAAATCTCCAGTGTTGGAGCATTCACAGCTTCTGGAGGCAGATTGTGGCCACCATCTTGTATTATTTTTTTAAAAAAAACACACAAACACTGGGCAGAAACCTTTGCTGGTACCTCCTTTAGCAGACTCCATTGGTGTTGGGCAGCTAATAAATTTAAATACAAATAAATAAAATAAAGTTCCTAAAATCAAAAACAACCAAGGGAGAGATCTATAGCTCTCAGTGCAGTGTGGTAAATGTTACAACGCTACAAAATATTTTTTTGCTGCAGCATAATTCCTTCTGCTCATATTTTTCTCTAAATCAGAAAAATCAGAACTAAACTAAAAGATCAACTTTCATAAGATCAAAAAGACTACAAACCGTAATACCTGAGTTTAAAGAACAAAAAGAAATGGATGAATTCGTATACGAATGATTAATCTTTCACTTTTTCATATTTTGCATAGCACTTTATTTGCACGGGAACACATGACGCATATATATTTATCTGTTTATGAAGAAAGCTTGAAAATACATCTAACATATTTTCAAGTTTGCGGAAATTATTTATTTATTTATTTATTTATTTATTTATTTATTTATTTATTTATTTATTTATTATTTTATTGGATTTATATACCGCCCTTTCCCGAAGGACTCAGGGCGGTTTACAGGGTATTTAAAACAAGAAATACAAAAGTTAAAAACAATTTTAAAAATTACATCAATCCCTGAAAAAAATAAAAACCCCAATTAAAATTAAAATTAAGATTCTCAGCCTGGGCCAGAGCACTCGAAGAGCCAGGTCTTCAGGTCCCGGCGGAATGAACGAAGGTCAGGGGCAGTCCTAAGCTCCACGGGCAGCTGGTTCCAGAGGGCAGGCGCCCCCACTGAGAAGGCCCTCCCCCTGGGTGTTATCCGGCGGCAATCTTTTACCGGCGGCACCCTGAGAAGACCCTCCCTGTGGGACCACACTGGACGAAGGGAACTTGATGCTGGCAGCAGGTGTTCCCTCAGATATCCCGGACCCAAGCCATTTAGGGCTTTATAGGTCATCACCAGCAATTATTTATACCTATCCAACCTTCCCAAATAATTAGGACAATCAAGGCACTTAACAGCTCCTCCACTAGACTCAAATAGTAAGATAAAAGTATTAAGACGTACAGAGAGCCAGTATGGTCCCCTACCCCCGGGCCGCTGTGGCCTTTTCGGAATTGGGCCACATGCGTGGCTGGCCGGAGCATGCATGCACACAGCTCAACTTGGATGAGTGGTGGGCTGGTGGGCACTTCACGTGTGTGCATGCCGGCCCACCGCTTGCGCAAGTTGAGTGGTGCACATGCACACCAGCCCGCCACTCGCTCAGCCCAGTTCCATTCTCTCCCCCCCCAGCTGGGCCGCCAAGCAGCAAAGATTGGGAACTGCTGGTCTAGTGGTTAAGGCATCAGATTAGAAACCAAAGAGACCATGAGTTCTGATCCTGCCTTAGACACAAAGCTAGATGGATGACTTTAGACCAGTCACACCCTAGGAAGGAGCAGTGGCAAACAACTTCTGGGGGGGAAAAAAACTTGCCAAAAAGCCTGCACGGTTTATTGAGACAGTCACTTGGAGTCAATTGTGTGTGCACACACATTGAAAACAGCAGAAAGGCAGGATGAAGAACTATCTCTCTCCAACAGTGCAAAAAAATGACTTTGGGTGTTTGGAAGCACCATTGAAAGAGATTTCTTTCTGATCTTCAAGTCCAGACAGAGTCACAGTGAGAAATACGACTCCCTAAGATCTCCCTCCCTCAATCCCATACCTATTGAAATCTCATACACGTGCAACAATTTTAGGAGGAAAATTATCCACATAGGCAAAATTGTCTGCTGATTTTTTTTACACATGTTTGATCTTAATTTATTTAAACATTTCTTGGCTGGTATTTGTGGATAATTTCTTTTTCCATAGTCATCTAATGGTAAAACAAGCCGTTTTTATCCAGGATAAATTTCCAAAATTAAGGCTTTAATCATTCAGTCTGAGTGAATGGGTTGAGAGCGAGAGAAATTCCACTTGGAGGGAATAATCAAGAGCCTCGGTGAGAGAGAGGTGAATAGTTTGCAGAACAAAAATGCAGAAAAGAATGCCTAGGAACGAGAGAAGGAAGGAATGTTTGCAACAACAGAAATTATGGAGAGGTGGAGTCCACAGCATGGAAGTAAACTAGAGCTGGATTTATTTTTCTTCACTCCTGTTTTTATATTTTTTCCCACTTAATACTTCCTGCTTCTCCCCACCCGCTTCTTGCATAGTGTTTACCTTAAAGAAACACTATGGGTGTGTACGTGCTCATGTGCATTGTTGATGCTACTATATCAACCTTCTTCAAATTAATTTCCTGCAGATGTTTGGATGACAGCTTGGAGATCAACCAAAATATCTGGAGGGCATCAGATCAGGTTGGGTTTTCAGAGGCAGTTTGGGTGACTTATATTTGAAGCATCAAGCAGGAGTTTTAGTTTCCCGGACTTTCTTAACATGCCTTATATTTTTCTATCAGTGGCTGTGGATGATAGGAAGGAAGATAGGAAGGAAGAAGAAAGGTAGAACATCAGGGTCCAAAAGAAGCTACTTCAGCAAGATAAAACAAGGAACTGTTACCAAACCGAGTGGATTCCAGAGGATTTATTTCAATAAATTATATCTCGCATGAATGGAATGGAATGGAATGGAAAGGAAGGGAAGGGAAGATGTATACAACAATTATTTTCTTTCTATCCGTGGTGCTTGAACAAGTCCAATTTTGTTTCTCTCTCTCTCTCTCTCTCTCTCTCTCTCTCTCTCTCTCTCTCTCTCTCTCTCTCTCTCTTCCTTCCTTCCTTCCTTCCTTCTTTCTTTCTTTCTTTCTTTCTTTCTTTCTTTCTTTCTTTCTTTCTTTCTTTCTTTCTTTCTTTCTCTTTCTTTCTTTCTTTCTCTTACAATAACAAAAACACATTCTAGCAAGTAAAATTCCATAATGAAGAAGGAATAGCATAATGAAAGTCTGCCTATTGACAGACAGACTAAATGATGGATAAGTCAAAGGGCTAAAAGAAGCAACCCATCCCTGCTTTAACTTTTGATGACAAGGTCCTTTCAACACTAGCCTTCTTCTTTGTTCTCCCCCACGTCTGTTATTTTGTGTAGACCACTTGGGAAAAGCTGGTGATTAAAAAGTAAACTTCAAATAGAGGGGGGGGGGGAAAGCATCAGCATCAAAAGTGCTACGTCTGACATGTAAGAGTCGGCTTTTGAAAAAGAGAATCCAGTCAAGGAAGGATTCGTATTATATGGTTTAATTTGGCATCATTCAATTATTGCTTGTCCTTTTTCAAGAGTAGTTCTCACAATAAACATCCACATGGAAAGAAATTGTGAAAGTTCTCCATAAAAGTGAAAAGCTTTTGAAAGAGGAATTTCTTTGTTTTGTTTTTGTTCCTGACACTTCTGTGGCCTGTCTCTCCACATATAAAAAACCTGAAGATTAAGGGCTTGGTTTATATTTTACCATGGCTGCAGGGTGTCTACTTTAAGCTGCACTAGCTCTGACTGGGTGGGAAGTTCCTCTATGGTTTTCATGGAAAGCATGACAGGTTCCCAGTCCAGATGTTTGTGGTGATGTACTGAAAGCTTTGCAGGCCACAATAGGAGCACTCTACCATCTTAAAACAGTTTATTATAGGATGGTGTGTGGAGGCCTTTAATTTGACTTGGCCTTGGATAAGGAGTGCCAGGGTCAAGCTAAAGTCACAAAGAGCCTATATCTAAATGACAATATAGAATGAGTATTTTCCAATCCAGATCTCCACTGCTTCTTGAATTAACACTGGAGAGTTCAACTGAGTTAGAAATAAGCCCTGAATTGGAGAGACATAGTGAGAAGACATCCATCTCTTTGTAATCCTCCTCCTCCTCCTTCTCCTCCTCCTCCTCCTCCTCCTCCTCCTCCTCCTCCTCCTTCCTCCTCCTCCTCCTCCAATTCTTGCCCTTCTGGTGGACTCAACCATTGTTAATTGATATTATTGTAGTCAGGGCTTTTTTCCTCATAGAACGCTCAGAACGGAGTTCCGGCACCTTTTTTGGATGGAACCTTGTAGGGTAGGCAAGGCAGGTTGTATGTCATGTGTGAGTTCCGGCACCTTTTTCTTTTACAAAAAAAGCACTGATTGTAGTGATCTAATTAGATCTGTACTGATCTAATGCACTGCCACAAATTCAGATTCCTTGCTTTGGCCAGGCAATCCAAAGATGCCAACTGTGTTCCTTGCTTTGGCCAGACAATCCAAAGGTGCCAATTGTATGGGAAAAGAGGCGAATGTTACATCTACAGGCCTTTCTTAAAAGGAATTTGGGGTCCTTTCAGAGGGTGACTAGAAAAACCAGGATTTATTGATTATGATTTGCAAATCATCAGTATTGTGGCCAGTATCAAAAAGAAGCTAGAGCCCAATGGTTAATGACCTAATGGGCAAATTGTGTATCTCTAAGAGACACGATGTCTTAACTGCAAAATAATCAGCCTTAAGTTTGCTCATGCAATTCTTAATTCTTCTTTAAATGGCTAGCTAGCTAGCTAGCTGGCTTTGGATTAAAGGTGTATAACTAGGCTTCCATAATAAAAGTTAAATTGCAATATATAAGCAGATCTGGTTGCTTCTGACAAGCTTTTAATGTGATTTTGTTTACCAGATCCTGCTATAATCTGTTCTGTTGTGAGGAAGATATATTATTATGCGTACATCCAGGGTGCAGCTTACAAGATATGATTCAATTCAATTCCACCCCGTGAACCATAAATTTCCTCTGCCTTCTCCATGCACAATTTTGTTTTGAAGCTTGATTAGTGGATTTCTTACAGTTTTAAGACCAGAGAAAAGTGATTATATTTCACTGGCAAAGACTCATTCTCAGATATGGGGATTTTCAGTTCAGTTTTGCGAATCTCTAGTATTAGAAACATACTTTAGGAAGTAAGTGAATCAGAACTTAGCTTTACAGATTCAGCTTTAGTTATCTTAAGCTTCCACTCATTCAGCTCTTTAAAATGTCATCTGCCCTGTGACATTTCCAAAGAGGACAAGATATCTTGAGAAATTTGCTATCTACTGGAATCTCATCAAGAAAAGAAGACAAGAGATTCTCCCAATAATCATGTAAATAGACCTTGTACTACCACTTCGAAAAAGTAAGGCATTTCAAGATAGACAATCCCTACTGTTTTGGGTTCTTTCTTTCTTTCTTTCTTTTTTAAAAAAAATAATAATGGATGACTTAGACCTTAGAAAGGTCAAGATTCAGAATTATCCACCTCATTATCTGAGAATAAAGGGCGAATATTTATCATATTCTCTTTTTGAACTGTGACCAATCCTTCAAAGAAACAAGACTATAACATCTCTTCTGCCATAAATTAAACAGGGAAAAAATGTCAGGTACATTCTTTTTATCTTACAACAAGATATTATAACTTGATGGACAAGTTAAATGAAACTGCCCCCCCCCCAAAAAAAAAGGTAGAAAAGCAGCAGCGTGTCAAAGGAAATTCTTGGTAGTGTTGAAGTGAAGAGATTAGTCTAGCATTCCAGGATGGCAGATATCTGACTCCACCAAGTATGATTCTAAGGCAGGAAGAAGACAGAGCGATATTGTACTTTGACATAGTGCTTTAGGCTAGGATTTTAGCAATACAATAAGGGCGGGCTTTTCTTCCACATGAAATGCACTTAAGCACAGAGACTTCAGAGGTCCCTTTGGAAGCCATGTACAAATACAGTGTATGTCAAAGCTAGGATTTGGCCAGAGAGAGTCCTCGGACTTGCATTTTTTTTTTCTGCAAACTTCTCTGGTTTGCATGGGAAGAGCTGCACTTCTCTGGTTTTGCGGTGTAGTTCTCTGATTAAAAAACAAACAAACACACCAACAGTCATACATGGGGCACAGCCCAGACAAAAATGTATAGATTTGTCAATATAGACAAATCGGTATTGAAACCTGAGCCATAGTAGACATTCAGACAGGCTTTTAAAGAAGTTAAACAGACCTCATATGTTTTTTTTTAAGCATAATGAATCTGCAGGCAGATCACTGAATTTTGATTCTTTCCAAATCTTGTAGTCTCAGAAGCTAATTTACAACATTATGGTTGAAAAAGCTTTGTTCCACCATTGATCAATAGTCTTAGCTGTTGTTCTTCTGAATGTGACTTTAAGGCGAGAAAGAAGGTCAGTTTTAGTATTTACGCCCTCACAATCCAATTCTTAATATTAAATTCTTGTAGAACATAACAAACCAATTGCATTTCCGTTGCTATGCTTAAGCAACAGATTTCATCCACTTCAATTGTGTTAATCTCTGAACTTGAACGGTGCAGTTTTCCTGTGCCTGCAGAAGTTATATGTGCATGAATAATCTTATTCCACCATTTATAATAATCTCCTTAAAATATTTTAAAACAATTAATATTTGTTTATACGCCATCTAGATTGTCAGTTGGCAACGCATTTTAAACTCTTAACATTTGCCATGGAAACTAAGAGTGTCTGTCTTTCTCTCTCTTCTCCAAGTCCTTAACAGATAGTGCAAACCTCTGTTCTATGCATGGATATTTATTTGTTAGTTGGTGAGGTTTATGCCCAGCTTTTTTAGGGGCTCAAGATGGCTTCAGTGATAGAAATTGGCAGGCAGAGGATAGCAAGTTGTATCTTCCAAGATAATTTAAGAGATCAGCCAAGCAGGTGTTTTTGCAAGCTGTCCTAGAAACTAGAAAAATCTACTGAGCTTGCAAATGTTTTCTAGCTAAGGCAAGCGTCTGCTCCTCCTGATTATTTTTACGTGCAATGCAGTGAAAAGAGTCTGCTGCTCACTCCGTGAAGCTTCTCAGGAATATGAATTACTAAACACATCTGTGAGGCCGTACCAGGAAACACTGGCCTTACTCCAAAGTTTTCACTTAATCATAACTCAACAGTGTCATTTTACCGTAACAAAAATGATACAAAGTTTTATTGATTATAATGTATAGGCCCACCAGAAGGAAGGCTTTCTTAGTTCCAGCCCTGCAAGGTAGGACATGCTTCCAGAACTTTCCTTCCCCCTCTGCCCCCTAATATATTTCCAAGGAAGATATCTTGCTCCCATAGTGTACACTGATTAATAATGGTCAATCTGAGCAGATAAGCATCTTGATCTGAAAGGAGGAGCTTCTGGAGAACGTAGACCTCTGCTCCAGGACTTCCTTTCTTTCTCCCAGCTTGACCAGTTTAGCGAAGACTAACGGTGACTAATCCAGTCTAGTTATTACGAGATCCAGCAGAAAGGAATGAAAGAAGCAACACATTTTAAAAGAAAAGAAAAAATGAGGAGAAAAACTCAAAAAAAATATCAATCTTAGCCAAATGAATAATAAAAAAAATCACCTCAGAGTTCTTACCTGCCATGACAGATGCAAAAGGCTGCTGAGGGTCAAAGGGACATTTCAGTCTTCCAGATTCCAAGTTGTGAGAATTAAATCTGAACGTGACATCCTGCATAGAAAGAAGACACATCCATTAGTTCAATGCTTCAGGTGAGAGTCAGTCTGTATTTGAAGAGAGTCAGTTGTTATATTGTTGAACTAGGACTGAGGAGATCCAGAGTCTGAGGAGATTCAGAGTTTGAGGAGACCCAGGAAACACTTCAGCCATGGAAGCTCTGGAGCTGATTTGGTTCCTGGCCCCAACTTTTTTTTCTCTGTTGGGAGGGAATATTGAAGGAAAGGGTGTTATGTACTTCCTTTTGGAGTTAAAGCCAGATAAAGAAGAGAAGAAGAAGTAGAGCAGATTATGAGTTTCAATCTACTTTACAGATGTCTATAACTAATGTAGAGTTTGCATGCAGGGCTCTGTTTGAAGAAGCTCAACTCCTAGGAGCCTTTGTTCAAATGCTCTTCACCCTTTCCTGATTTGACACAAAGCTCTACAGATACAACATTTGCTGTCTCCACTGCTGATTTTTCCTGTCAGAAAAAGAGAGAATATTCTCTTTTAACACTGGTACAGCTGAGGATGGGCCAGGAAAGAGCTGAATGTAATATTCTAGCAAGGTGACTGAGAAAAAAGAATTGCCAATTGGGTGCAACTGGAGACATGATTAATTTGGTTCGCGTACACATCCATTGACTAAAAGGTAAAGGTAAAGGTTCCCCCGCACATGCGTGCTAGTGATTTCCGACTCTAGGGGCCGGTGCTCATCTCCATTTCACAGCCGAAGAGCCAGCGCTTGTCCGAGGACGTCTCCGTGGTCATGTGGCCGGCATGACTAGACGCCAAAGGCGCACGGAACGCTGTTACCTTCCCACCGTAGCGGTCCCTATTTTTCTACTTGCATTTTTACGTGCTTTCGAACTGCTAGGTTGGCAGAAGCTGGGACGAGTAACAGGCGCTCACTCTGTTACGCGGCACTCGGGATTCGACCCGCCAAACTGCCGACCTTCTAATCGACAAGCTCAGCGTCCTAACCCACTGAGCCACCGTGTCCCTTTGACTACACTGATATAATTATAGCCAAACACATTATTATATGTATTTTAGACCAAAGCTAGCCTGGTTAGCACTTCCCTTGCCTATTTCCTGGCTACATAAAGACTGTTCGCCCCAGTCACAACCTACCTGTCCAGCAGTGACAGAGTAAAAGAAATACTGCAAAAGAAAACAGGCTTTTAAAAGCAACCCAGGAAAGTATTTTCAGTTTTTAGAAAGGATGGAGGGTGCCAGAGCAATTCAGTTACGCTTCAGTGCAGAACAGAGCCAAGTTACACAACATAACAACCTCCAGCAAATGTTTGGAGCTCTGATTCTTCTCGTTTCCAATTGGCCCAACTCATTTATAATGCATTCGGTCCAAATTAATCATTTTAAATGGTGCCCTTCCCAGGTCAGCGCATAAAAAAGAACTGGGAGGGAAAAGAAACAAAGGGCCATGAACAGTGTTTGCCCTCTGGAATCAACGTGATCCAAGATCTTTAATGCTGTGCAGAACCAAGATCAGAGAAGAGCCTTCAGTTGTGGATGGCTACAACTCTCCCACAATTATGCCCTTTTAGAGAGCCATCAGCTGGCCAGTTTTCTCTGGGAAACTTAACAACCTGAACAGGACGGTGACAGCTTCCAATCCTTCTGCACTTACATCGGTGTGTTTATTATAGGTATGGCCAAGAGACTTCTATGGAATTTAGATTAAATTTGACGTGAACTTTAGAGGCAGCTGGCCTAGACTCGTAATCTCATTGTGCAAAAATATGCGAACTTCTTGGAAAAGGATTTAAAAAGCTTAAAATCAGGTCGAGAGGAATCTGCTCTCCAGCCAGACATTTATTTTTTCTACAGAACGTTATCGGCAGGTAGCCCCGAGGCTGACCAGTAGGTAGGGTAGGGAGGGAAGAACGGGCGGCATCGAGATTAGAGTCTAGACACCGCCAAGAAATTGTGGTCATATTTCTTGATAATTAACCAAATTAATACAGCAGTTACCTAGCCTTTCCAAGATACAGACCAAAACAGAAAAAAGTGGTGCTACTGTAGATTTTCCTTATTTACGCAGAGGGGAAAAATACAGTTCTAAGGCAACAGAGATAAAGTATTTCTGCTTTGCTTTCCATTTTGATTTAGTGGGATGATGGCCAAATGTTTCAGTTTCACAGCAGATGTTTAGTAACAATTTTCCTCCTCCTCCTCCTCCTCCTCCTCCTCCTCCTCCTCCTCCTCTTCTCCATCTCCATAACTATTGAATATGTACTCTGCAATTCTAATTTCACCTTTCATCCATAATGCTGAGAGATGGACAAAATACACAGAGTGGCTTCAAGGAGAAACTTTGCTCAGCAGGCATCAAAAGTAGAATGATCCAGCTTTAGACCGAAGACTCTGCCCAGAGCCTATTCAAAAAGGATTGGGGGGGGTGTTCCCTTTCATTTACAACCACCCCCTGCTAGCCGAAGGTCCTGTAAGGCATCTAGGCTAAAATGTGCTCTTGAGGCTATTAATCATCTGATAAAAGCAAGTCTGTACCAAACCACATTAATCACCTCATCTAAGCCAGAGGTTTGCCAACATACCAATATTAAAAAATGTGAGAACATGAGTTCTTACATGATTTGGTAAAAAACGACACACCGCCTGGTTGTCAGCAGTGGCTGTCAGATCATTTTTACAAGGCCTTAGATTCTCTCTCGCTCGTGCTCTCTTTTTAAATTTTCCACGGAAATGATGGATGCTAGGAAAAGTCATGGCCCATTTGGGGAAGGATTAAATTACCTCTTTGTGTGTTCCAAGCTCAATGTAGCCACAGACTGGGTGAAAAGCTCCTGTACCGCAGACATAAACATGAGTCTTGTTGTAAGGCTGAAGGACTCTGATAAAGTTGGCACATTCTGTCTATTGTGAAAAGAAGCACAGACCATATCAACTATTATTAACATCCAGAGGGCAGTTCAATATGCTACATACAATGCTAAGGGAAGATACAAAGAACCCTGAGCAATTGCATTTATCTTGTAAGATCACCAGCTTGTGAGCAGAGTTCATTATATTGAAAAATAACCATTGCTTTCACACCCTGCTTGGAGTTTTTGTGTTGTCTGAATCAATAAAGCCTTGCTGCTCTCCCAAGAAAGGAGGCTTACAAGGGGATGGAAAGGGTAATGAAAACTGGTGCATCGCTTTGAACACCCACTTGCTTATTGTACCCATGAACGCTCAAACAATGGGCTTACTTGTGAATGATAACAAGGTCAAATCGAACTGGCAGAATGTCTTGAGTCAGACCTTGTGTGAGGGAGATGGACACATGTAGCAAGATGTGACAGGAACAGACAATGGCAGGGGGGGAAAAACGGATATTAAGCAGCTTCATCGCAGAAGAGTTACAAACATATTGCCCATCAGATTGGCTTTAATGTTTGGCTTTAGCAGATTTTTTTTTCATTCCCCACCTTCTCGATCAAACCGGTCAGTCCTAGAGGAGATCAACCCTGACTGCTCTTTAGAAGGCCAGATCCTGAAGCTGAAACTCAAATCCTTTGGCCACCTAATGAGAAGGAAGGACTCACTGGAGAAGAACCTAATGCTGGGAAAGGTTGAGGGCAAGAGAAGAAGGGGATGACAGAGAATGAGGTGGCTGGATGGAGTCACTGAAGCAGTAGGCGTGAGCTTCAATGGACTCCAAAAGATGGTAGAGGACAGGAAGGCCTGGAGGAATGTTGTCCATGGGGTCGCGATGGGTCAGAAACAACTTTGCAGCTAACAACAACAACAAGAAGAGCAGGTTTCTGATTACCCTGTGGGAACTAACCATATTCCTTTATGCCATCTCCAGAGCCGCTCTCTTTCAATCAACCACAAAGGACAGCAAAAATTGGCCCTTTGCTGTCATATCAATTTGGAAGTCTTCCCGTCTTAAGTGTCCTGTGCTCAGGTCTTGCTCAATTTCAGCAGGAATCGAAAGAGCTGAGGAACGGACTGCGCCTGAAGTCAACTCCTGCTGACTTCAGAGGACTGATGGTGGAAACTGGGGATCTGCTTACTGCGGATTACTCTGTAATGAAGGCTGCCCTTTCCCTCTAAGCCAGTGTTTGTCACACAGCAGCGTCTGAGCACGTCTTGCTTGATTATTGTCCTCAAAGCTCATCACGTAGCCTCTCCCAACATCTGCTGGGTCAGAGCCCCGCTTAAAAATATTTGTTAGAAGGAGAATGCAAAGGAAGCCTGCTTTATCACAGGTTTCCCTCCTATTCATTCATCACACTGGGGGCATTTCCAGGCAGAGCAATGTACAGCAACTACCACTGCTAGTTTTTTTTCTTAATAGCTTTCCTTTGAATTTTGGATGTATTTCACAGCCTCCCGTGCAGCAAATCCCTTATTCTGCAAAAAATACGGATAGAGATACCAGGATTTTTTGGAACAGAAAACTTCTCTTCACGATCCGAACTTTTTGACTTTGTCCTTCTCTTGTCTCGAGTACAGCCAACTTGGTCAGAAATGGCAGAGCCGCAGAGCACAAGCACCAGCAAGCCGGGCTGAATTCATTTCACAACTCATTTATCCACATTCCTGCTGGAGTGGCCGGCAACAGCAAACAGCCCTGAACCCCACATTTAAGTGTCGCTGGTCTCAGTAAAAAATCCAGGCCTTCCAAAAGCAGGACTTTTGCAAGCCAAAGCTGCAAAGGGCACATTGTAAAAGCAGGTTCGTAAGGAGACTTGGAAGAAAGTCCGGGCAGATGGATCCATGTCGTGGTGTGTGGAGTGGCCAGAACTGGCTGGATAGTGTTTTACTAGCCAGACAAAAACCCCATGATTAGCTGACCAGGATGGGAATATCAGCATGGCTTGGTAGCAGAAAGAGTCTCTGTGAAACACAGACAGCTCTTTGGCTGGCCGCTGCTTGCTGGTTGCAAAGGATGTGGTCTAGAAGGGATGCTGAGCCCTAAGGAGAAAAAGATTGCTGCAACCAGTGGAACAACCTGCCTCCAGAAGTGGTGAATGCTCCAACACTGGAAGTTTTTAAGAAGAGACAGGACAGCCATTTGCCTGAAATGGTATAGGGTTTCCTGCCTGAGCAGGGGGTTGGACTAGATGACCTCCAAGGTCCCTTCCAACTTCTTCTTCTTCTTCTTCTTCTTCTTCTTCTTCTTCTTCTTCTTCTTCTTCTTCTTCTTCTTCTTCTTATTATTATTATTATTATTATTATTATTATTATTATTATTATTATTATTATTATTATTATTATTATTATTATTATTATTTATTTATTTATTTATTTATTTATTTAATTTATATACCGCCCTTCTCTCAAGAGACTCAGGGCGGTTAACAGGGCAATACGTAAAAGACAGATACAAAAGTTAAAATTATTAAAACATGATTAAACAATGCCCATAGTACAAATTTAAAATTAAAGTCATAGTAACAAACCCACCCCATCCCCTCAGGCCAGGCCCGCTTCCTTAAAGAGATGGGGTTTAAGGTCGCGCCGGAAGGAGCGGAGGTCGGGCGCCATCCGGAGCTCTACCGGAAGATGGTTCCATAAATCCGGTGCACCCACAGAGAACGCTCTCCCCCTGGGGGCCACCAGTCGGCATTCTTTGACCGGCGGCACCCTGAGGAGGCCCTCTCTGTGGGAGCGTACTGGGCGGAGGGAAGTTGACGCCGGCTGCAGGTGCTCCCCAAGGTATTCTGGACCCATGCCATGGAGGGCTTTGTAGGTCATTACCAACACCTTGAACCTCACCCGGAAGACAACTGGCAACCAATGCAGCTCGCGGAGCAAAGGTGTAACACGGGAGTAACGGGAGACCCCCGACACAACTCTCGCGGCTGCATTCTGTGCCAGCTGGAGCCTCCGAGTGGTCTTCAAGGGTAGCCCCATGTAGAGAGTGTTGCAGTAATCAAGACGAGAGGTCACGAGCGCATGAGTGACCGTGCGCAAGGCATCCCGGTCTAGATAGGGCCGCAACTGGCGCACCAGGCGAACCTGGGCGAACGCCCCCCTAGTTACAGCTACAATATGGTCTTCTAAAGAGAGCTGTGAATCTAGGAGGACTCCCAAGTTGCGAGCCCTATCTACAGGAGGTAATGACTCACCCCCCATAATGAGGGGTGGGATATCCTGAATATCCCGGGATGCCGGTACGCACAGCCACTCCGTCTTGTCGGGGTTGAGACGAAGCCTGTTCCTCCCCATCCAGACCCGGACCGCCTCCAGGCACCGGGACATCACGTCGAGGGCATCACTGGGGTGGTTTGGGGTCGAAATGAAAAGTTGGGTATCATCAGCATACTGATGATACCCAACTCCAAAACCACGAATGATCTCACCCAGCGGTTTCATGTAGATGTTGAACAGAAGGGGCGAGAGGACCGACCCCTGAGGGACTCCACAAGCGAGAGGCCTCGCGGTCGACCTCTGCCCCCCCGTCAACACCGACTGCGAACGTCCCAGGAGATAGGAGGAGAACCACTGAAGAACCGTGCCTCCCACTCCCAATCCCCTGAGACGCCGCAGCAAGATACCATGGTCGATGGTATCGAAAGCCGCTGAGAGGTCTAATAGGACTAGAACAGAGGAGTATCCTCTGTCCCGAGCCCTCCAGAGATCATTCACCAGCGCGACCAATGCCGTCTCCGTGCTGTACCCAGGCCTGAAGCCCGATTGGTACGGGTCTAGATAATCCGCTTCATCCAGGACCAGAGGGAGCTGATGCGCCACCACACTCTCAACAACCTTCGCAAGGAAGCGAAGGTTGGAGACCGGACGAAAGTTATTCAAAACAGCCGGATCCAAGGTAGGCTTCTTGAGGAGAGGTCTCACCACCGCCTCCTTCAAGGCGGCGGGAAAACTACCCTCACTCAAAGAAGCAGCTATAACCGCCTGGAACCAGCCTCGTGTCCCCTCCCGGGCTGCATAAACCAGCCAGGAAGGGCACGGGTCCAATAAACATGTGGTGGAGCTCAGCCTCCCCATGATCCTGTCCACTTCCTCCGGAGTCACAGGATCGAACTCCTCCCAGATGACATCGACAAGATCACTCGTGTCCTGATCGTCCGATACTGCCCAGTCGGAGTCCAAACCGGTCCGAATCCGAGCGATTTTGTCCGACAGATGTTGACTAAATTCCTCGGCACGCTCCTGCAAGGGATCCTCACTGACCTCCTGGTTGAGGAGGGAGTGGGTCACCCTAAACAGGGCGGCCGGGCGATTATCCTCATCTGGCTAGGTCTACAAGGGTGAACAAAAAGAATGTTGCTACAGCAAAGGGGAGAGGGAGGCTTGCTCCACCACTATTCCTGGATCTTGAGACGATCTGAAGTTTCCTGCAATCTAGGAATAAAATGGCACCTGCAGATGTCAGGGAAAGTTTATCTCAACCATCTGCCATGAGAAGGGATGGAAAGAGAGAGAGGGGGGGAAACAAGAGAGAAGAGCTGGACATAGTTCAGACAGAACAGGAAGAGAGCGGCATCCAGGAACTGCATCAAACAAATACATCATGATGAAAATTTGTCTACAATGACTTCTCAACAGCTAGATTGCCCTCAAAGGGAGGACAATCAGCTGGAAAATCAATTTAAGTCATTTATGGTGTGGGAGTCCGGGAAAAGATCTGGCAGTTGATGTTACTGAAGATGTTTCAATATTGACTTTGAAGAGGGACAACATAGGCTGAAAAAGGGGGGGGGAAAACCATGTCCAGGTGATGTATGAGAAGAAGCAGGTTGCAGCATTTTCAATTCCATCTTCCTTTCTCTCTTCCTGATCATCCTAAAGCAGCCTCTTGTAGCAAATTACATCCTCATAACGTTTCCACTACAACCTTCCACATGCTGTAATGTCATTAGGGGATTGACGATGAAAGAGGGTTTTTTTTTTAGCAAAAAGAAACAAATCTTTCTTCTAGTCAGAATACCAGATGGAAACATAAAAGAGAAAGGAGAGTGAAATGAAAGAATTCAAGTTTTTTTTTAAAAAAAAACATTCTAATCCCTCTTCAGTATACATTGGTCAACCTGCTCCCAAAACCTTGTGTCTAATTCTGGACATCACATTTTAGGAAGGCCATGGACGAACTGCAGCTTGATCAGAGATTTCATTCCAAAGAATGGAAGGGTTGAATGTAGTTGGGCTACAAAGAAGAGAAACCTACAAAAAGCCATTGATAACTTTGTCTAGCATCAAAATTGGACAGGATTACTCTGATTTTTTTTCCCAAAAGACAAAACAACAACAACATGGGTTTAAACCAGGAATGTCCAACCTCGGCAACTTTAAAATCTATAGACCAAATCCTAGAATTCCTTGACCAGTCTTACTATCTGGGAATTGAAGTCCTTGAGTCTTAAAGTTGCCACGGTTGGACATTCCTGGTTTAAACCATTAGATTCTGGTTAAGGAGAGGCTGGATAGTTATTTTT
Source organism: Vipera berus (assembly GCF_964194415.1). Lineage (NCBI taxonomy): Eukaryota > Metazoa > Chordata > Lepidosauria > Squamata > Viperidae > Vipera > Vipera berus. The sequence goes on along the minus strand of NC_138208.1, from coordinate 11,319,540 downwards.
ATATCTCCTGGACTAGATGATCTGTAAGATCCTTTTCAAGTTATCCAACTCTGATTCTGTGAAATAATAAATCTTGGAGGGAACATAGAATATATTCAAGTGCGCTTTCCATGACAAAGGGCAATAATGCTTTTTTCTTCTTCGATCTGATTTCCATTTGCATGATTGGGCTGCCATGAGATAGCGGTGTGGGCTAACTACTCTTGGTCAAACCAACATCTGAATGCAACATCTTCCTACAGGCCCTGTCGGTGTCAGGAGCAAAGAGATTTAAAAACATTGAAAAATGCAGAAGAAATCTTCAGCAGAGCATGAATCCAAACAAAAAATGGCTCCTGCTTTGACGGTGGCAACATTTTTGACTAATCGTTTTATTTATTGCTGCAGGGGAAATCAATGTGCCTCTTTTTGTGGTAAAGGACACACAGCCCTTTAAGTGTGGCCAGAAAACCCCTTCTATTTTAGTGTTTGGGGTGGTGCAAACTGGGCTGAGTAAAGCATGAGTCAGATAGCCCTCAGAGACGACGTTATGCCAACACCACCATGAGCTCAACAGCAGAAGCTTTGCTAGATCAAATAAAAGAGAAGTTAACAACCAAATTCATTTCAAGTCACCTGATTCCACCAATGTACAGATTGTAATCGTAAAACTGAGGGGGGAAAAAAGCAATATACTTACATGGGCATCTTTCCCGGCTAGTTTACATAAATCCACTTTTTCCTTTGCTGCAGGCCAAAGTATCTGCAATTCATTTAGACATGGGTCTTAGGATCAGATGATTTTGTTATTCTTGACTTAAAATATATTTATACATTCACTTCTCTATTACATCAGCATCCGAGAACCTCAATGCAAGCATGATACAGTATATTACTAAACCTCCACCACCCTCTGTGCAGGCCCAGATCTACAATAGGGAAGGAGCTGGCTTAAAACGTGGACAGGACCCCTGGTATGTCCCTCCCCCAGCTGAAAGGTGCTGGCTTAAAACATGGACAGGACTCCTGGTGTTTCCCCCCCCCCCAGCTGAAAGGTGTCATTTGCCCCCACAGCAATCTCATGAATTTTGCAAAGATTTCAGTCATGGACAAGAACGATGCGTTAGTTTTTAAAACACTGATTGTCACCAGATTTTCCTGGCTTTCACTATGCTAAAATCCTATGTGAAAGAAGGTAAAATATTTAACAAGCTATTAAGCACATTCAATAAAATAAAATATGAAATCGACAGCTACCTTTAAAATTAAAATTCTTATATAAAGCCCTGAAAGCATTAAAAATGTTTTTGCCTCATGGAGAGGCATCCATTAGTTGGGTGTACTACCTATATCTCAAAACATATATAATTGCAGGAAAATGAAATGCCTGAATATCTTAAAAAATAACTTCTTGTCTTCCATGTCCTCCTCCCATTCCCCACCCAATTGCCTTGGATTATTATTTTTTCCCTTTTTTTTAAAAAAGGGTTTTATTTCATTTATTGGGTAGTTTAATTTGGGGCTTTATTTTTGAGAAAGATTAGGTCTAATGATACTGTTCACACATTACATTCTATGCCTACATCAAAGCGTGCCTTGATAATTAATGACTGTAAAAATAAAGATAAACAACACTTAGAATAAACTTTGAGATCTGGTACTCACATTCACTTATAATGATACTTATTTGTAAATATATACGACTTTATGATGTAATCACTATTTAGGCCTACTCAGAGTATGAATAGGGCCTGCTCCCTAAGGATGTACATTTTGCTATCACTAGAAAAAAATTGAGCCAAATTTATAACTGTCCTTCAATGACATGAATTTTAAATTTTGTCTTTGATTTCAACTGTATCCATTTTATTCTTATTATTTATGTTCTCTTTTTTTCAGATCGTTGCAAACTATCTTCAAAGATGATATAAACAAAAGGGCAGGGTATGAATGATCCCAGTGCCATATTCTGGAGACAGAAAGAGAAGTTCCCTGAGAATGGGCTCCAGCATGAGTCCCAAAACTTGGAAGAATAAAATCTTTAGTCCAGGTGACTGACTTGGATTGGATCCTGAGTTGGTTTAGCCCAGGGGTAGGCAACCTTGGCTCTTTTATGACTCGTGGACTTCAACTCCCAGAATTCCTGAGCCAGCATGGCTCAGCTTGGAAACCTCTCCCTTTCCCCTCAGCCTGGCTGGCTCAGGAATTCTGGGACTTGAAGTCCATGAGTCATAAAAGAGCCAAGGTTGCCTACCCCTGGTTTAGCCTTTAGAAACATCAACCAAGTCATCACCCTTTTTGAAATAGGCTGATTCTCTCTTGTTCTAGATTACAGGACAAAAACTTTTGGGAGGAAGATTCAAAGTGACTGTTGGGGCAATGGAAGAAGCCATTATAATATAGTACCATATGACCAATCCAGAAGGCTGGTGGCTTTCTTCACCAAGTGGAAACTAGATGGTCATCTGCCCAGGACAAACTGTGGCTGGATTCAACAATTCCTTCCAACTCTCGTATTCTGTTGCTCTAGGACAGACATGTCAAACACAAGGCCCGGGGGCCGGATCCGGCCCGCAAAGTGGTTTCATGTGGCCCGCGAAGCCATCCTGGAAACAGTGAGGGAATGGCCCCCACTGCCTTGGCCCTGGCCCAGAGACCCTCCTTCTGCCAGAGACCCTCAGATCTGTCCCACTCCTGCCCAGGCCCCCATAGGCACCCTTGATGCGAACAATGTAGAGCTGGCCATGCCCACCCAGTAGGCCATACGCACTCTAGCCATGCCCACCCAGTAGGCCACACCCACCCAGGACATACCCACCCGGCCCCCTAAGGGCAACCGCAATGCTGATGCAGCCCTCAATGAAATTGAGTTTGACACCCCTGCTCTATGATATGAAGCAGTGGCTGCTTTTACTCCTGTTTCACTGCAGGCAGCCTTTGACACCAGGAACAATATGTAACTCAGACCTCATGATCATCATGGCCATCAATAAGCTTTTCCTCTGTGGGTTCCCCTTGCAGGAGGAAGAGAATCCTCCAGATGGAAGGGAAAACACCAGCCATTCCATAAATCTGGAGCTAATGAGCCACACGTGATGGGAGCAGTGGATATTTTCATTGGGTTGATTTACGATTCCTTTTCAAAAGGAAAGCGGAGACAGTGAGGGATGGCTCAGAAAGTTCCCCGTTGTATTTAGAGGGGGGAAAAAAATGACCGCTGCTTTTAATACTGAGATTGCAACTCAACTTATAAGTGAAGCTGCAACTCACAATATGTAGAGCGACACGTTTTCCACGCAGAAAACTAGTAGCTCACTTAGTGATGGATTTACCGTTGTCCACATGGATGGAATGTAAGTGTCAGATGGCTACAGAAGAGGAGAATGGAAATCAGATGTGGGGTTTTTGGGGGGGGGTTTTGGCTTCAAAGAGCAAGTCACGACTCAGAGATCAGGTCTCTCTCCGTAGTGCTGAGATTCTCCAGCTATATGTACAGGGGCTGAAATGTGCTTGAAAAATTAAGTTGCTTGTATGGCTCACTCGTCTTTATTCCTTTTGGCAGAGAATTCCCAGGTGAACAGATTTTCTTTTTCCCAGTACCAATTCTAAGCCATGTCAGCCTGTGACAGACAGAAATCAGAAGGCATCTGGCCAGTAGCTTTATTGACTGACAAATTTTATTAAGAGGCATAGAGGTTCGTGAGTTCAGCTCATCAAAGTGTATGCTTTTTAGCAAAATTGCTAGTTAACAAAGATGCTACCAAGACGCCTTCTGCATCTTCATGGCTCGTGGATGACTCCAATGGAAAATACTGAGCTAAATATTTTTATTGATTTTTTATTAGGTTTATATGGCCACCCATATTTCAAAAGTGACTCTGGGTGGCGTACAACAATCAAGTAAAAAAAAAGTATAAAAATAATCATTATAAAAATATAAAAACCATGATTTACATTGAAATAGGCAAACCACAAGGAGCAGCAGAGAGTGAATAGCAATAGCGCTTAAACTTATATACCGCTCCATGGTGCTTTATAAAAGCTCTCTCTAAGCTGCCCCCAACGATCTGGGTCCTCATTTTACTGGCCTCAGAAGGATGAGAGGCTGAGTCAACCTTGAGCCCCATCAGGATCGAACTCCAGGCAGTGAGCAGCGAGTTTGCCTGCAATGCTACACTCTAACCGCTGGGCCACCAAGGTTCTGAATTGTCCACTGAGTGATGGAGCCATTTTAGAATGTCACCGGTGCCCTGGAGCTCCAGGCCCGATGACAAAGCCAGGTTTTGAAGGATTTCTTGGATATTAACAAGGATGGACCTAAGATCACTTCAGGGACGTGAAGTCAATATTCCACAAAGCAAAGAAAGTCCACCTCCTTGGACTTATCAGATGACGTGTTAATACCACTTTACAATGCCTTGGTAAGGCCACACTTGGAATACTGCATCCAGTTTTGGTCACCACAATGTAAAAAAAAATGTCGAGACTCTAGAAAGAGTACAGAGAAGAGCAACAAGGATGATTAGGGGACTGGAGGCTAAAACATATAAGGAACGGTTGCTGGAATTGGGTGTGTCTAGTTTAATGAAGAGAAGGACGAGGGGAGACAGGACAGCACTGCTCCAATATCTCAGGGGCTGCCCCAAAGAAGAGGGAGTCAAGCTATTCTCCAAAGCGCCTGAAGGCAGGACAAGAAACAACGGATGGAAACTAATCAAAGAGGGAAGCAACCTAGAACTAAGGTGAAATTTTCTGACAGAACAATTAATAAGTGGAACAACCTGCCTCCAGAAGCTGTGAATGCTCCAACACTGGAAGTTTTTAAGAAGAGACTGGACAGCCATTTGTCTGAAATGGTATAGGGCTTCCTGCCTGAGCAGGGGGTTGGACGATGACCTCCAAGATCCCTTCCAACTTTATTATTATTATTATTATTATTATTATTATTATTATTATTATTATTATTATTATTATTATTATTATTATTATTATTATTATTATTATTATTATTATTATTATTATTTATTGGTATTCACAGTATTTAGCCTTCTCTAAAACAGCTTGCTCAAAATAAGGGAGTTCCCTCTACTTATTCTTTGCCCAGATGCACATCAATTACATCTGGCTTTCACAGGCCTTTAGCGTTGGCAGCTTGTCAATATTTTGTTGTTCTTCGATAGCAGCACATCACAGCAGACCGGGGGTGAATGTCAACATCAACTCCACTATGTCTGGTGTGCTGAATCCCTGTTTACATTCCTGAGTAACAAAACTTCTTAAAAAACAAGCAACAAACATGTCAAGATAAATAAATATTTTAAATGAGCCTTCCACCCGGGATTTAGGGAGGGCTCTTAGCGAACTATACTCTGTCATTGTGGTGAAATCACGGAACTGCAGCGTCATTTTGTGGACAAACTGGAAACTGTGAAGGATCTATCCTGGCACGCTGTTGTAACCAAATATCTGCCCTGATATTCAGAATAGGCATAAACATTCCAAGTATCAGCTTTGCATCATTTAGCTGGTGAGCAGCTCAAAGCTTCCCTAGCAAATTGCTCAAGCTGACCGCTTCTTTTTGGAGTTAACATCTATTTTCTGGAGATTTATAAGGTAGAACATCATTTATTGATGGGCGTCTGTACACAGAGGCATCCTCACTAATTTTTTTAAAAAATGGCTGTCCCTTATTCCATAGTCCCAAATCTCCATTCTAGGGCACTCCATCTTCTCATGTGATGTTAAAGGCCAGATTTTTTTTCCCTTTGTGTTCTCGCTTTGCATTCATCCTCTGTCCAATCACTGCAGGGAAGCATTTCATACATCATTCTGATTTAAGGGGTTTCTCCCATATGGAGGGGATTTTGTCCGATGACACAATCTCAAGGCAAGTGAAGGACTGGCTTGTCCCAAAGGATGCCGTTTCCTCATCTAGAGGAAGCTCTGAAGCAACCAGGTGGCATCTAGCCAACACAAACCCGTCTTTACGAACACAGCACAACACAAACATTACATTCTGACACTCATTCTGCCTCCAGGAAGTATCTTTCCAGCCTTTCACATGGGCTTGACGGACATAAAAATCGTGGTTGGAAGTGCAAAACAGAAAGAGATGCAGAGGTACTTAAAAAGGTAGGCTGGTTGCCAAAAGACCCAAGCACCTATAGGTCCCTCTGAGACCTCTATTCGGGGAAAATAATTTAGAACAGGAGCTCACCTTCCAATATGCTGCTGTGCACTAGTGGCTCACGACAAAGGTCAGGGAGAAACTTATCAGAAACAGATGGGTCCAGCTGCAAAACTAAACAGAAGCCCACGAGGCTGCCTGACTAACCACATCCAAGGAAAAGCAAGGCCTACAGAAGAAAAGTTTGAAAACCTCTTGGCAGTCTTAAAAATCCTCAGGAATGAACTTGCTTTGGTAACCAGAGTTGAACTGTGAGGCAGATAACTAGGCTTAACCTTCAGTATTTCAACTGGAACATAGATTCTACATGGGATAAGCCAAGACACTCTAACCAGGCATTCTTCAGATGTATTGAACTGCAATTCTCTGACTTCCTAGCCATCCAGCATGGCTGAGAGTTGCCTTTCCCACACATCTTGACCTCCAGCCTAGAAGTTCTAGAAAAGGGGTGTCAAACTGCCAGTTCGTAGGCCGGATGCATCATGTGGAAGCTGTGCCCACCCTGGGTCTGGCAAGGGGAAAAAAGTCGCCATACATCACAACATGTCACGTGACGTGGCGAGTTTGACACCCCTGCTCTAAGGAGAAGAAGGCTGACAGTTCTTGCAGCATGTGTCTAAAGCAGTTCCGGTCCACCCAAACTGGTTTTCTGAGGTGAAACACGTGACTTCTTGACTTCAGAAAAGAACCATGTTATCTTCATGGTCTGAACTGCTTCCCTGAAGTGGATCTACCTCACTTCATTACAGTCTAATGCCCTATTCCCAACCATGGCAACTTTAGGATAAGTGGACTTCCACTCCCAGAATTCCCCAGCCAGCCATTTTGGCTGGGGAATTCTGGGAATTGAAATCCATGTATCTTAAAGTTGCCAAGGTTAAACAACTTGGGTCTGATGTCTCAATAGAAGAGACACTGATGCTGTTACCTACTTGGGCAAGGGTCTTCAAACTTGGCTCTTTTATGACTTGTGGACTTCAACTCCCAGAATTCCTCAGCCAGGCATGCTGGCTGAGGAATTCTGGGAGTTGAAGTTCACAAGTCATAAAAAGTTTGAAGACCCCTGTACTTGGGTAATGAAACATCTGCAAGCAAAAAAAAAAAAAACAGGCTCAGAGAGTACCAGGGACTCCACAGACCAATGTCTCCATGATTTTACCTTGTTGGATCATTTTTGAAACATTGCTCCCTCTGCTACATTAGGGAGAGGGTGAGCTAGTGGTATCCATCAAATAAAATAGCTGCAAATATGACAATCAGCATGCTTACTGAGGACTTCACACTCATAAACCATAAGAAACCATCAGAAGCACACCAAGAAAGAAATGACAAGTGCTCCAAAAAGGATGACTGCATCCAAACGAATTTCTTTTAAAGTCTAGTCTGAGGCTGATTTGAGTCCATGCATTCTCTTCTTTCTTTGAAATACGCAATTTAGAATAGCCAACAACAACAACAAAAAAGTTCTCCTGTTTTTCTTCTTAAATGTATCAATACGTATTCTTCCGTGAAATCTCGAACAGCTATTTGATTATAGTAAAGTCACTTTGAATTATACCAAAGGCACATTACAATTTTATAGGAAGGGGTTATCACTCAGCGCATCTGCTTCCCATCTAACATGCCTGGGACTCCTGACAACAAAGCCAAAGAAGAAATAAAGACTATAGCAACAACTTGCAGTTTGGCATAATTTAGGAAATTGTGTCTCGTGTAGGGTTTGGTTGGGGTGTGTGTGTGTGTGTGTGTGTGTGTGTGTGTGTGTGTGTGTGACTGTCTGTGTTTATCCTCATAAAAGTTATTTCATAACCCTAGGATAAAACCTTAGTCTTCATGTCTTCTTAAGAAAACCTGAAACTGCTCTTGTGTGAAATGGCGGGTTGATAGGAAAGGTTTACGACAATACAGGTAGTCCTTGAGCCTAACATTTCTGTTGCTAAGTGAACCACTGCATTTTACGACCTTTCTTGCCACAGTTGTTAAGTGAATCACTGCAGTTGTTCAGTTAGTAACACGGCTGTTAAGCGAATCTGGCTTTCCCCATTGACTTTGCTCGTCAGAAGGGCGCCGAAGGGAATTGCATGACCCTGGGACTCTGCGATCGTCATAAATGTGAGTCAGTTTCCAGACTTCCAAATTTTGACCATGTGACCTTGGGGATGCTGCAATAGTCATAAGTGTGAAAAACGGCCATAAGTCATTTTTTCCCCAGTGCTGTTGTAACTTTCAATGGTCACTAAATGAACTATTGTTAAGTCGAGAGCTATCTTTTTTTTTAGTTACCGAAGAAGCCTGCTTTTGTCAACAACTTTGCTTTGGGTGTGTGTTGGGGGAGGGGCTCAATTTGAAAGGGGAACAATGAATTCTAATTTAGAAATTTAGCCTTGAATGCAGGCCATTCATTTGGCAGTTATAAGTTCCTAATTTTGGAAACAATTCTTCAGTGAAGGTAAGGAAGTGGAGACCATGGTTCATATTTCCCAGTTCATATTTCCTAAACTATTACATGCTTGCTTTTCCAAATAAATCTTCACCATGGACTTTGACAAACCATGTTAGGGAACAATATATATACTAGTGATGGTGAACCTTTTAGAGACCAAGTGCCTAAACTGCAACCCAAAACCCACTTATTTATCGTAAAGTGCCAACACGGCAATTTAATCTGAATACTGACGTTTTAGTTTAGAAAAAAAAACCAACTCCTACATTAACATCTTTTGTCTTAAAAGAAAACACAATAACAAAGCTTTCAATGACACAAGCAAGTTTTTACTGAAAGGTAAAAGTTTGCATTTGGCATGCTTTTGAACAATGAATGTGATTTTTGCTGTTGTATGCATGATGATAATTTGTCTAACCTTGGCTTATACTTTGTAAATTTGACAGCAACACATGCAGCACTCAGGTCATCTGTTAGTCTGTTGCTGGTGCCAAATTTGATATAATTCAAAGCTGAAAACAGCACGCTCTCTCCAGAGGCTTGTTTTGGCTAGGAAGGGGCTTGAGAAATGGCTTTTTCCTGCAAAATCTTAGCCAAAGAGCGAGGCGTGTGAGTGCCCCATCTGGCACGCGTGCCATAGGTTCGCCACCACTGATATATACAATGCAAATGTGCATTCATCTGCCAGATTGACAGGAGCAGATATATCACGCTGCAAAGCAATCGATGCGATTTAGCCACATATCACCAACTGATGGATTGATTGAATGTATCAGATGATAACTCAATGCAGTGGCCATTAAAACATGCCCATTTCCCCACAGTACAGTACGTAACTTTAAAAGGTACTGCCAAGTGATGGGGAAATCAGGAGATTCAAGCAGTTCAAAGGAATATAAGGATTTATTGCAAGCTTAAGCTCTCTAGAACACGGGTGTCAAACTCGCCATGTCACATGATGTGTTGCAACGTATCATGACTTTTTTCGCATTGCTGAGGTGGGCGTGGCTTCTGCATGATGCAACCAGCCAGCGGGCCGGCAGTTTGACACCCCTGCTCCGGAAGAATCTGGCCAACTGGCTCTTAAAGGAAATGAGTGGGAGATAAGGGAGGCATTCAAGGTGGGCTGGACTTCGATCTCCTGCAGGGGACACGCAAGGACTCATGGCTTATGAGGCGTTTGACACCCCCCCTCCCTCCCTCGGGAAGAGCCTGGTCATCTTCTACAGGTACGTGGTCTATTTTAAAAAAGAGATTGTAAGGGAAATGTATTTTTTAAATGTTTCTTGGACAAACATGCATTAAGAAACTAAAAATAGATATAAAAAAGTAAAGGTTCCCCCGCACATGCGTGCTAGTCGTTTCCGACTCTAGGGGCTGGTGCTCATCTCCGTTTCAAAGCCGAAGAGCCAGCGCTTGTCCGAGGACGTCTCTGTGGTCATGTGGCCAGCATGACTAGACGCCAAAGGCGCACGGAACGCTGTTACCTTCCCACCGTAGTGGTCCCTATTTTTCTACTTGCATTTTTACATGCTTTCAAACTGCTAGGTTGGCAGAAGCTGGGACGAGTAACAGGCGCTCACTCTGTTATGCGGCACTCGGGATTCGACCCGCCAAACCGCCGACCTTCTGATCGACAAGCTCAGCGTCCTAACCTACTGAGCCACCGCGTCCCTTAAAAATAGATATATCACTGCACATAAACATTTTTCGGCTCCTTTTCAAAAGAACATCCAAACAAGGAACTAGTTCTGGAATGGAACTAGAATCAGTTCTGGAACAAAAGAGGTACTAAGCTAAATCAAATGTGATGCATTCCCCCCTATTAACTGTAAGGGCCTCAGTGTGTTTTTGATGACTTCTAACAATAAGAATCCGTTCCTTCTTTCTCTTGTATCAATACGTAGAAGCAAAGTGAAATATGAGTGTTTCTGCATGAAGACTGACCTTGTTTGCATGTAGCTGTCATAATAGATGGGGAAAGACAGAGCAAGATGTTACAACTGTTTACATTCTAGCTCCATCGAGGGCAAAAGTCCAGCTGATATTTATCCTATTATATTGCTTTCCTGCTCCGAGGGGTCTGCGGGCTGACAAACCCAGTTTATTAAAAGCAAGCTATGTAACCATGGGAGGTTGGATTATTAAACCCACAGGATGGCCCAGGACAAATGATCCAAGCTTTTCACGAAATTACCGGGAGGAAGCAGATTGATGAAGAGACAGACCTATTGATTCTGTAAATATGGATATATACAAAGATAAACTGACCTTTTTTCCATTTTTGTTTAAGTCAACTAAGCTGAGCAGAAAGATGTGGTCCTTAGCACCGAGCAGGAGATGACCCCTTTCTTCATCAAGCAGCAGGGTCCGAAAATCCAGTCCTTCCATTGAGCCCAGGAATGGAACGCAGCTGTTCGAAAGCAGCAAGTCTGTGAGAGAATGAACCAAGAACGTGTAAACATCGCTCGTTGGTGTCTTCTGTAAATATATGTGCCCAGCAGGACTTTCGTTGGTTAGGATAACAAAGTGGAGTTAGCAAAAATCACTTGCCGGAGAACACAGGGCAGAGGAAGGTTAACATGGTATCTTTTTTTTGTTTTTTCATAAGCCTTCATATAAATATATGATATATATATATTCACAGGTCTGGTATAAGTTATGTAACTTTCCAGCTCTAGACTACTGCAATCTATTAGCTAATGTACTCTGCTCTGCTGTACTAGCATTATTATGTCCAGTTCTGGGCCCCGCAACCTAAAATGATCACCGTTAAAGTGGAGGAAGTCCAGAAGAAGATCTGAAAAACAAATCTTAGAAGAAATGGCTTCAGGAATGGGCAATGCAGAAGAGGACAGAGGAGATCAAAAAGAGGAAGAGGGGACTTGTTCTCTGTTGGTCCTGCAGGCAGGACCAGAAACGATGGAAAGCTGAATCAGATATTAGCAGGAAGAATGTCCTGCTAATAAGAGATGTCAACTAATAGAGGAGATGGCCTTGGAAAATGGGATGCTCCTTTTCCACTGGAGCTCTTCAAATTCAGACAAATGCTTTAGAGATCCTGTATTTCAGCTTGGACAGAGCTTTGTATTTGATTCCAAAGGATCATTCATGGGTTCCCTGTGACTCCAGAAAGACACCAGAGTTTTAAGGGAAGGGCTAAATGTGTGCCTCCATTTGGTCCATTTCGGAATCACGTGTGAGGGCTATTAAGCCCTCCAACTTAACAGCCCTCTCTAGATAGAGAGCAGTGGTTTTGCCATATTTATGTGGCCTTCCTGTTTGTGCTACAATTACAATAATGAACCCTTTCGACTGAACCGAATCCAAGGGCTTTAGACTTCTCCAAAGAGAGAAAATTATGCAGTGTACTATATAAGGAGTTGCCTGACATTTTGGGAAGCCCTACGCATTGAATCAATAAATACATTTCCTTGAAATACCTCCTTCTCTGTCATAGGACCGGCTTAGCCATCAGTGTCATGATCACAAAAGGCAGCCTTCAGGCACAAAACAGCCCCATTAAAACTTTGAAGACATAATTGTACATAATATTTTCAAATAAAGTTTGACAGAAGGCACAGCTGCATAAATAGGCCTTTTAAAAATATTATGGCTATTATAATTACTATTACCGAGATGATGAAATGCAATTTGGTGCCTTCCAATTATTGGTGACAGAACAATAAGCCCGGTTCATAGAATGTAGCCAGTCCAAATAATTGGCTTATAAACATTGTAAGTGAAAATGTGTCCAATCTAAAACAGTTGTCATTACAAAGACGACCTTGGGCTGTGGATTTGCGCAGGTTCCCTTGTTATAACCCGGCTTATCTTATGTCTTCTACTGCCAAGCAAAGCAAAGTCATCTTGTTACTCAAGCAGTTAAAAATGTACTTTTTTTTAAAGGAAATTGTCTACATGCTTAGCTGTTGATCTGATGCATGGAAAAGACCTGTTTCACCTAATCTTAAAATAAAACTGAAGAACGAAATTAACTGTTGGTACTTCCCTACTTACACCAATTTATTAATGTCATCAGCACTAAGCATTGTGAGAAGAAAGATAGTTTAGACAATGTTAGGTATCTTAAGGTGGATTTGCAGAAAGTGTTTAAGTGTTCAACACGTGGCTGGGGAATTCTAAGGGATTTATTCATTCATTCATTAACTCATTTATGAATTTATTTATGTCTTTATTGAATTTATTGGCCATCCATATTGTAGTAGGCAATGACTCAGCGGAAGCAGAGATGAAGTCCACACCTTAAAACTGCTGAGATTGAGAAACACTGGTCTAGTTTCACAAAGGTGAGTCTATCAAAAACCTGACAGTGAGAACAATTAATCAGCAGAACAGCTTCCCTCCAGAAGCTGTAGGTGCTCCAACACTGGAAGAGATTGGACAGCTATTTTTCTGGAATGATATAGGGACTCCTGCTTGAGTAGAGGGTTGGATTAGAAGACCTTCAAGGTCCCTTCCAACTCTGGTATTCTGTTATTCTGTTGCGACTGTTTCTCTGGTGTTTCAAAGTGGTCCTCTGTCCCTCTGCAGCACGTGCCAGAGACCATGTGCCTGTACGAACCCTGACTTGCATGGTAACTAGCACATTGCGTCTGACACTCAGCACCTAGGGCCAAGTCTGACTGTGTGGCCATCGATGCTTGGAAGAAAGCTTTGCTTTGTGTGGGTCTACTGTACAGAGAGGACAGAAGAGTTTATTGAAGTTTATTGAGTTTATTATTGAAAGACGAGTTAATTCCAAAACACAACAGCCATTTTCAGAGGCCTGCGCCAAGAAACAGAGAGGTCACTTGGAACATGCCAGTTGTGTCTCTTCACACACTCCGAGTGTCCCAAGGACAGAAGAGAGGGCGCGGCCCAAGTGCCAAACGCCCCCACTTGACTTCCAACGGTGCAAAAGAACAAATAAAGCAGAAAAGAGCTAAACACCACCACATTTGGTAAACGCTGTCATATCCAGCCCCTGGCCTTAAGTGGGAAGCCATTCAGGGATCCGATTCAGTTCTTGTTATCTCTCTTTAACTGGAATTGAAACAAACAAGTTTTAATTCATAGCAGTCACTTCAATCTCTCTTCCCCATCTTTAACAACTCTGTCAGCTTTCTAGCTTCGCTGCTAAAGCAATCAGCACATTGAGCCCTTGGGAAAAATAGGCAAAGGCTAATTTGAATGGAAGCTGTGGGGCTCTGCTAGAAAAGAAGAAATAAAACCTTTTATGCCCTGACAAATTTCATTTCATGCTGCCTGTTGGGAACACCTTAAACATCTTTTCAATTCCTTACAATGCAAACAGTCAGTCTTAGAAATTACCATAATGGATGATTTGCCCCATATGCCTCCATAATTCATATTCTCATTCTCATTCACCTTCTCTCATACACTTTTTTCTTAAAAAAAGGTGTTTTTTTTACAAACTGAAAATAAACTGAGATAAACCTGAAAAACGGAAAAAGTAATTCTGCTACAATTCATCAGCTGCGAGGGGAAAAAAAATGGCAGAGATGCTTAAAAGATACTTCGCGTCAGGATAATTTAATTCAAAGCTGGTCTCTTAAGTAATTCTATGAATCAATCCAGAAAGGAAGGAGAATACCTCACACTAAGCAGAAGTTTTATCTGGAGGGAAATTGTAGAAACAGACCATGATGGAGCTAAGCTAACATTTCAGTGTGAGTGCACATTTATCTCCCAGTCTGAAGGGTGCACTTGAATCCTGATAGCATCCAAGAGCCACACTTCAGAAGCAAAATTAAAAACTAAGCTTGATTTAATTTAATGTTGTCAGCCCAAGAAGGTGGACCAGGCCAAGAAACAGACGCCATGTAGGCCTAAAGCTACTTTTACTAGAACACTACATTAACAGAATCTTGCAGGTTTCCCATGTGCCTCTCTTCTCCCTCTTCATGTTTAGTTGCCTGTCTTGAGACACTGTCATACATTTCTCTCTTTGTCTGGGCTTAAGTCACGTTTACCTCTTTGTTGCCTTGGTAACAGGTCTTCCTCTTCTCCATCCTCTATATCAGAACCCCCAAAACTCTTCAGCTCATTGACCCCCTTCATGAAGTTTCAGATTGTTCATTGACTCTCCTCCAACATTTATTATATGAATGTTATTATATCTTACTGGTAAGAGCAACTTGTTGAAATTGCTGGCTATAATTATCAAATAAAGGTTAAAAAACTAATTAATGATGCTATGAATAAGGATAATAAAAAACCAATAGTGGATAGTCCCATCAACCCTGAGGGTCAATGTATTGACCACTTTAGACAGCCCTGCACTACGCTTTCTACAAATCTACGTTTAAATAGAGGGATTTTGATCACAACCCATATATTTAATCATTTCCCTCTTCTCTTTGTTAAATAGTAAATTGGGTTGCAATTTGTAAGATACTCTGGGGTTGGAGGGAGTTACGTTGTGTACACCTGTCCTAAATTCAGGACCAGGAAAGCCAAGCAAAAGCAAAGGAGATGCAGAAACCAAGTGGCACCAGGTCCAAATGAGTCTGAAGAAGAAGTTGGAGACCAAACAATGTTCTCATCAGAAGAAGTCTGTGTAACCTTCCAGACTGAAAGATTCAGAGAAAACCAGGCTCCCATTTAATGGATTTATTCTCAGTCCTTTTTTTTAATCTTCCAGCTCAGTCACATTTCCCATTCTGGCAGACATTGAATTCTACTGTTCCCAGCTACAGCACCATCTCTAGAAAAGATGGGCGCTATCTAACAAAATGAAATTCCATGGTGAAAAAAGTAAGGTTCTACATTTAGGCAGGAAAAAATCAAATGCACAGGTACAGTATAGGTGGTACCTTGCTCAATAGTAGTAACTGTGAGTGAGATCTCGGAGTCCTAGTGGACAATCACTTAAATATGAGCCAGCAGTGTGCTGCAGCTGCCAAAAAAGCCCACACGGTGCTAGGCTGCATTAACAGAGGGATAGAATCAAGATCACGTGTTAATACCACTTTACAATGCCTTGGTCAGGCCACACCTGGAATACTGCATCCAGTTTTGGTCACCACGATGTAAAAAAGATGTGGAGACTCTAGAAAGGGTACAGAGAAGAGCAACAAAGATGATTGGGGGACTGGAGGCTAAAACATATAGGGAACGGTTGCTGGAATTGGGTATGTGTAGTTTAATGAAGAGAAGGGTGAGGGGTGACATGATAGCAGCGTTCCAGTATCTCAGGGGCTGCCTCAAAGAAGAGGGAGTCAAGCTACTCCAAAGCACCTGAAAGCAGGACAAGAAGCAACGGATGGAAACTAGTCAAGGAGAGAAGCAACCTAGAACTAAGGAGAAACTTCCTGACAGTTAGAACAACTAACCAGTGGAACAACCTGCCTCCAGAAGTGGTGAATGCTCCAACACTGGAAGTTTTTAAGAAGAGACTGGACAGCCATTTGTCTGAAATGGTTTAGGGTTTCCTGCCTGAGCAGGGGGTTGGACTAGATGACCTCCAAGGTCCCTTTCTTCTTCTCTCTTCTTCTTCTTCTTCTTCTTCTTCTTCTTCTTCTTCTTCTTCTTCTTCTTCTTCTTCTTCTTCTTCTTCTTCTTCTTCTTCTTCTTCTTCTTCTTCTTCTTCTTCTTCTTCTTCTTCTTGTTATTTCAACAAGTTTCAGGCAGGTTCTATGAGACCAACCTGGGCTTTGAGGTATGACTTTTGCCTTTCAACATACACAACCCTCCTGGCTATATTCAATGTGTTCCTCCAAGGGAACTCCAAGGGGGGCATTTAGAAAGAGCCAAAACTTCTCAGGCAAACAAAGCAAATATGTAGGACTGAAGTACTGGACCAGTAGCTAGCTAGCAGCCCAGGGAAGAATATATTTTGCTGTTATTGGATTTTTGACTAATTGGTTGGTTTGCAAGTTGCCCCCGGCCACTGCTGTCTAGTTACGGAATTCAACTGGTCATGTTTATTTATTTATTTATTTAGTTAGTTATATTTATATACCGCCCTATTCCCTGAGGACTCAGGGCGGTTTACAGGGAATTAAAAATCCAAAATACAAAAATTAAGAACCAAATTAAAAAATATTAAATTGACCCTGTAGTCGATTAAAAAGAACCCTAAATTAAAATTTCTCCTCAGTCTGGGCCCGAGAGCTCGAAGAGCCAGGTCTTCAGGCCCCGGCGGAATGATCGGAGGTCGGGAGCAGTCCTCAGCTCCACCGGCAGCTGGTTCCAGAGGGCAGGCGCCCCCACTGAGAAGGCCCTATCCCTGGGTGTCACCCGCCGGCAATCTCTTACCGGCGGGACCCTGAGCAGACCCTCCCTGTGGGAGCGCACTGGGCGAAGGGCGTTTGATGACGGCAGCAGGTGTTCCCTCAAATACCCCGGACCCAGGCCATGTAGGGCTTTATAGGTGATAACCAGCACCTTGAATTTATCATTATGTTCGTTATTTTTTGGTTCTCCCTTTTAGTAGGGCGGGAAATTCTATGCATATCATATCATATCATCATACAAGTTGCTTCCTGGTCATCTTTGCCAAGATGTACAGGAAAGCAATGGGTCAAGTGTAGCCAGACATTCCTGGTGAAAGGAAGCAAAACCTCAGGGAGAAGAAGAACCGAAGAGACCATTCTAGGTTCAAGCCAGCTTTTCCACTGTCTCTACCACCTCCATTTCTTTCTCCCTCCAAGCCGTGTCCTATCTCATCTCTGGGTCTTAGCCAGGTCCACTGGAGAATTATCATGGAGAAATATTTGTTTCCCCTTCCCTCCCTCCTGCTCCCAATACAGACCCTCTTGCAATTCCAAAAAAGCAAAACCCAGATAAGTTCATAACTGTTTACACTGTCACGAAGCTGAGTAGGGTCAGTTCTCAAAGGTTATTCTTAGTTCAGCTGCTGCGTAAACCCCTGATGTCACTGAGGGATGGTAGAAGGGATAATTAACAGAGAGGAAACACGGAAGTCAGTAGAAACATGACCATCCATATTTAGCATCTAAAATTGAGGGGGGGAAAAACATCACAAAAACTATGTATTATCCACTTAGGCTGAGTCTCTCCGCCATCGCTTCTCCAAACTTGTAGCTGGTCTTTCCTTCCAGCATCTGGCTCTGTGTTTGTGTAGACGTGTTGCATTAAAACGTTTTGACTTCCTTCAGAATAATTCAGATGTTTCAACCAGGAGGAAATGCCAACGCTTCTTTGACTAGGAAGAGTGCAGATTCACCCCACCATGAAGACCAGCAATGGGTAACCATGCTGGCTGAAAATTGGAAAATGCTTTATTAATTCAGCCATGAATCTCACTGCAGAATTTCAAGAAATCCATCAGGACTGCATCCCTTTCTCAAAAGAAAGCCACTATTTTAAAGTCTCTTTATTTAGTGCCAAAAGTATAAAGGGACGTAAAGAATCTGAGACCTTTTCATGCCATCCACAAGGAGACATTTCATATCCTTTTATATCTTTGTGGCTTTCATACTAAACCATCTTTATGCGACATTGCAAGTTATTGTCTTAGCAGTGTTGATTTTTAATGACATTTTATTGTGACATTATCAGCCAAGGACTCATAAAACCAGTTTCACCAATCTTCAATTCTATTGCCCGACAAAACAAAACAAAACAAATGAAGATTTGTGTTGACAAGTTTTGTTTGGCCAAATAAATTTCATTTTCAAAAGATCCGATGACAATTGTGCTGCATGCTTTTTATTGAATAAGATAAATTATCTCGTACAAATCCTGAAAAATACCATAGGAAAGTCACTGCCAGAACAAACACCACAAATCCCAACCATGCTGGATGTAATGGCACTTGTTCTGTGCAATGTTTTGCTCAATGAAACTTTGCTCGTTAACCAGCATAAACTATAAAATAAACAACCATAGAGCTATAAATAAATCTATTGGAAGATGTGGCGAGACCTGGCCGTTAAAATTGCCAAGATTTGAATATGACTGAATAGATTATCATCACCGACAAATAAATCTGTAAGTCTAAAATTTGTAAGTTAATACAAATTGATTGAACTAACTTAATTTAAAATAACCTACCCTACCCAGATTCAAGACAAGAAACAATGGATAGATTATAATCAAGAATAGAAGCAACCTAGAATTAAGGAGAAATTTTCTGACAGTGAGAATAATCAATCAGTGGAACTGCTTCCCTCCAGATGTTTTGGGTGCTTTTTAAGAAAAGACTGGACAGCCTTTTGTCTGAAATGGTATAGGATCACCTCCTTGAGCAGAGGGTTAGACTAGAAGACCTCCAAGGTCCCTTCCAAGGCTGTTATTCTGTTCTGCTAAATAAACATACATTAGATTGAAAAGTCTAAGAAGAGTAAACAGAGGCCGTAAAAAAAACAACCCACCAACGCTTACCTTTGTAAAACAGCTTAAGTCTTGGAACATTGTGCTTTGATGTTCCCTCGGCTGAGAAGAGCAGAATCCCCCAAAATAAAAGTAGACATAGAAGTTGTGGCTTGGAAACGCTTGCCCTGTTCATGCCTTCGCAATTTTGCCTTCTGTTCATATTGCAGAAAACCTGTTTTTTTCTTAGTTTAATCCAACGAGATCTGTCAGAAAAGAAACAAAAGACCATCTTTAGCAAACAGAGCTTGGAAAAAACACTTCAGCTGAAGTGTAAATGTTCAACAGCTACCCATCATATTGTAAAAGCTCAAAATATTTGTGATGACCACAGATCAGCAGTAAACCCATCCCTAACCAAGGATAAATGAATAAAAACAGTGCTTTGAGATCAATTGATCGTATTTGTACCAGTGGTTGCCACATGTTCACAGACCCTTACAACCTAATCCTGAAGTTTGGAAGGCTAGAGTATTCATCTTCTCAGGATGCACTAACCCCCAAAATTAAGTTCAATTCCAAACTGGATAATTCATAAAATATATTTGTTTCCATTTGACTGATCTGGAACTACACACTTCAACTACACTGAAGAAATCGGGGTCTTGTGTTTTATGATTACAATTAGTTGTTGCTGGTAAATGACAGATGCAGCATGTTGTCTGCCAAAACTTAATGTACATTTGTAAAGGCTAGAAGTTGTTACAAATTATAAAGGACTGCTAATTTTTCACAAAAGAGGAGGTGGTGAGGATGTGTTAAATGCCTTTAAGTGTGTGTGTGTGTGTATCCTCTGAAGAAGTAGATCTTCTTCAGAGGATATAAAATTTGGCAAATACTAAATTAAGAATCAAATCTTTAAATTTTGGAAAAGATTTTTGCCTCCTTGAATTGTTGCAGTTATTTTTTTTTTTTTGGGGGGGGGAGTGGGTGGGATTAATTTCTGTGAAAAAGCTGCATCTGTTGAGGTATATCTAAGCAAGAAACATGTCACATTTCAGAAGAACAGATACACAGGCTAGGGAATTGTGAAAAATGGAAAACAGCTTAAGGAGTTTTGATTATTTTCTGCTCAATTAGCATGGAAGTCGGATAAAGTGAGATATGAGAGGGACTGATGATGGATATAGAGAGGCTGAAGGACCTGAACAGCTGGTATTTTCCAAGCAAGCTCCCAATGTGACATCCTGCAGGCTTCATCAGAAATTCTTTTTTTTTTCAGATACATGCTTCTTGGAAGGAGAACTCATAAAGAGCTTTGAACCCTGGAACAGTCTTTCTCTCTAGATATTATTTAGCAACGTTCATGAACCCAAAAGGATTGAACAGGATGGGTTTGTCCACCTAGAAACCTCCCTACTCTCTCTCTCTCTCTCTCTCTCTCTCTCTCTCTCTCTCTCTCTCTCTCTCTCTCTCTCTCTCTCTCTCTCTCTCTCTCTCTCTCTCTCTCTCTCTCTCTCTCTCTCTCTCTCTCTCTCTCTCTCTCTCTCTCTCTCTCTCTCTCTCTCTCTCTCTCTCTCTGATTTCCAAAAGTTGGCATCTATGCCTCCCAGGACGACAGTTTTACACACAATCTGGGATTCTCATAAAATAAGATCTCAGATCTTCAGAAGAGCATTCACTTTCAGATACATTAAAGTACCTTTTCAGACCTTCTGCATGAGCCCATCAGCACCTCCGCCATCTTCAACCCACTGTCAATTACTCACACACTCAGACAAACACTCAAAGAGGATTTGTGTGTGTGTGTGTGTGTGTGTGAAGAGTGCTTCTACTTGACTCCTAGTGACACACCGCACAGCAGGAGATTTCAGTACAGTATTTCCCCACAAGACTTTGTGAGAATTCAGGTGGCCATACCCAAATTTCAGAAGTTTCCAGGAATCTCACATGACAGTTCAGGACTTCTCATCTATGAGAAAAACCTGAAATGACACTTATTGGCACAGAGAGAGGAAAAACTGAACCAAAAGAATAGATTCTATTGAATCCACATAGCACACACTGAATCTGGCTACAAAATGAATTTCTCCTCCCTGTCAGCGACTTGGGTTTACTGGAGAGATGTGTATTTTCTGTATATTTCCTTTTGTCTATTTATTCCAAAACATCGCTCGGATGGAACACAACACAAAGGGTCCCTTTATACCTACAGCAGCCGGACAGCCAGCCAAGGCCAGCTGATATGTTCGCTTCATTCATTCAGGCCTGTTTGTTCTCAGGACAGGCAAAGATCAAATTTTATACCGTGTTATCCCTCCAGAAGCGGAAATGAGCTGTTAAGCAGGTACCATATTTTCTTCTTACTGACAGGGAATAATCAAATTATATTAATATTCTATGGTCTCCTCTCCAATTAAATTTTTAAATGTGTGTGTGTGTGTGTGTGTGTGTGTGTGTGCAGATATATCACAAGGTGATACCATGTGTGTCCCAACACACTTGGCCAATAAAGAATTCTCTTCTCTTCTCTTCTCTTCTCTTCTCTTCTCTTCTCTTCTCTTCTCTTCTCTTCTCTTCTCTTCTCTTCTCTTCTCTTCTCCTCTCCTCTCCTCTCCTCTTCTCCTCTCCTCTTCTCTTCTCCTTTTCCTGTTCCTATTCTATTCTATTCTATTCTATTCTATTCTATTCTATTCTATTCTATTCTATTCTATTCTATTCTATTCTATTCTATTCTATTCTATTCTATTCTATTCTATTCTATTCTATTATTTCCAACATCTATTCTATTCTATATTACTCTATTCTATTATTTCCAACATCTATTCTATTCTATTCTTTCCAACGTTCTATTCTATTCTATTCTATTCTATTCTATTCTATTCTATTCTATTCTATTCTATTCTATTCTATTCTATTCTATTCTATTCTATTCTATTCTATTCTATTCTATTCTTTCCAACATCTATTCTATTCTATTCTATTCTATTCTATTCTATTCTATTCTATTCTATTCTATTCTATTCTATTCTATTCTATTCTATTCTATTCTATTCTATTCTTTCCAACGTCTATTCTATTCTATTCTTTCCAACGTCTATTCTATTCTATTCTTTCCAACATCTATTCTATTCTATTCTATTCTATTCTATTCTATTCTATTCTATTCTATTCTATTCTATTCTATTCTATTCTATTCTATTCTATTCTATTCTATTCTATTCTATTCTATTCTATTCTATTCTATTCTATTCTATTCTATTCTTTCCAACATCTATTCTATTCTATTCTATTCTATTCTATTCTATTCTATTCTATTCTATTCTATTCTATTCTATTCTATTCTATTCTATTCTATTCTATTCTATTCTATTCTATTCTATTCTATTCTATTCTATTCTTTTCTCATATCTATGGGCATGGTTGTGGCCACATTTTTGTAACAGCACCACATTTCATTAGATTTCAGTATTCTTCTCCCATAAGACGTTGTGAGACTTCAGGCAGCTAACCCCAAATTTCATAAGATTTCAGAAATCTCACATGACTAGTTCTCACCCATGCTTACCGAAATCTGGTGAGATTTGACAATATTCAATGTTTTTGTGTATTAAAAAATGGCTTATTGGCATTTTTGTACTATGTTGCATAAGAGCTCACTGTTTTTTCAAGGAATCTGTCTTACGAAATGCCCTTTCCCTCCATAACCATGACTGCAATCAACAACCATGGTTCTTTTGAACAAAATTCAACACTATCTAGGAATAGTGGAAAATGGAACTCCAATACATCTGGATGGTACTTGGTTGGGGGGGGGGAAATCAGATTCTCTCACAGGCCAGTTCACTTTGAAAAGCTTTAAGGTGTGTTAGCTTCATCTCCCAGAATTCCCCAGCCACATGCTTAACATTTAACACTTTTTTTCTTAATTTCTCTCTCCTTTTCATATCTGTTTTTCTCCGAGATTCGTAGAGATGCTATTAAAGCCTGCATGGATACATTTCCCTCCAAGAAGTCCTTTCTTTGTTACTGGTCTCCAACTATGTTGCAAGCAGCCTTGTAGAAGAACATCTTCTCTTTTAAAAAGGGATTGGACAACCATTTGTCTGAAATGGTATAGGCCAGGGCTTCTTGCCTAAGCAGAGGGTTGGACTAGAAGACCTCCAAGGCCCCTCCCAACTCTTGTCATTCTGTTATCACTTTTTGAAAATCCACTTTAAGATACATGCAGGAAGGAGATATCTTCACTTCATTGATTGCACAATGGAAAAAGGGATAACAATCTAAGAAACAAAATACCTAAAATAAAGATGGTTTAGGTGTTCTTCTGAATACTTTTTCAGTTGATTAAGTTGATAGACCTGGTTCCCACTCAGAAAAACACTGTGAGTATCATGTCCCCCTGTCACTATATCCTTACCAAGTCAGGTGATTTACCTATATTGCCAAAAAGTGTTTTCTATTTTTCCTTATAATTTATCACCAAAGGCTGAAAACCTAAGTCACCAGGCACAGTCAGACTACTTTCAAAGTTCAGCCAGGACTCTGACTCAACAAGGGCCCGGCTGCTCTTCCCCGGAGGGCCTCATTAGGATGGAATTCATGATTTTCCAGGCGTGGCTCTTGAGCCTCTGCTCAAAAAAACCTGGACCCTTTTAAAGCGGAGACCTCCACCCCAAATATTTGACGAACTCCTGGAATTCTCATTAAGGTAAACTTTGCAATTCAAATTTTCCGAGTTCGGAATGTTTGCCCTGCTTTCCCCCTCCCCTTCCTCAATTTGCAAATATCTGGAATTTGAGCATTTAATGGCATCAACCGTTTGTCTTGACAACTCTCTGAAAAAGGAAGCCCTGCGCTTATTTAACAGTGGCCAGATGCCCTGCATTTACTTGGCCATTAAGGCCTCTCTGCCTTAATAGGTCTGTTTTGGATCGCAGATTTACAGTAAACTGGCCCTGCACATTCTCTGGGACTTACATTTACTTGAATTGAAGAGGGATTCCTTTCTAATACAATTTCCAACGATAAAATAAGTCATTTTCTTTAAAGAAATGGTTACTTTACACAATTTCAGGAAGAAGAAAAAAACATACCTAGTGTTAATTGGTTGTTATTTATTTAAGGCTACTGTTGAAATAATTATCAATCTCTCACTAGTTCTACCATACCATTAAATAAAGGTTCATAACAACAACAACAACGATGATGATGATGATGATGATGATGATGATGATGATGATGGGAGGGACCTTGGAGATCACAACCTACTACTTGATAAGATAGAAAAATGTGGGTTAGATAGCATCACCACCAGATGGATTTGTAGCTGGCTGACAGGCCGTACTCAGCGTGTGGTCCTGAATGGAACTGCATCTACATGGAAGGAAGTGTGTAGTGGGGTGCCCCAGAGCTCTGTTCTGGGCCCAGTGCTCTTTAACATCTTTATCAACGATTTGGATGAGGGGATAGATAAGGAACTCATCAAATTTGCAGACGACACCAAGCTGGCAGGAATAGCCAATACTCCAGAAGATAGGCTTAAGATACAGGAGGATCTGGACAGACTCGAACACTGGGTACTATCTAACAAAATGAAATTGAATGGTGAAAAGAGTAAGGTTCTACATTTAGGCAGGAAAAATCAAATGCACAGGTACAGTATAGGTGGTACCTTGCTCAATAGTATTAATTGTGAAAGAGATCTCGGAGTCCTAGTGGACAATCACTTCAATATGAGCCAGCAGTGTGCTGCAGCTGCCAAAAAAGCCAACACAGTGCTAGGCTGCATTAACAAAGGGATAGAATCAAGATCACGTGAAGTACTAATACCATTTTACAATGCCTTGGTAAGTCCACACCTGGAATACTGCATCCAGTTTTGGTCACCACGATGTAAAAAAGATGTTGAGACTCTAGAAAGAGTACAGAGAAGAGCAACAAAGATGATTGGGGGACTGGAGGCTTCCTCATCTTGAAATGCCAAAGAGCTGTGAGTCACTCACCTAGTCAACAATCAACTGCTACTCCAGCAAAAATAAATAATCATTTTTTTAAAAAAAAGACAAAAAGGACCAGGTAGTGCAGGGGTCTTCAAACTTGGCCCTTTTGTGACTTGTGGACTTCAACTCCCAGAATTCCTCAGCCAGCCATGCTGCCATGCTGCCACTTGCAGTTCAGTCAATTGCAAAAGGCAGCTTTTATTTGGTACAGGTTTAACAACAGCAATCCTAACCCTAATCCTAACTCTTGGGAAGGACCCAACAGGTGGCCAAAATGCCAGACCCAGTCTAAACATCTGTGCAACCCACCACAGTAGTAATAATAACAACTGGCCAGTTCCCATTCCTATTAGAGTTGTGTTAACACATGCAATCTTTCTACCCTTTGTCTCTCATAACCTTTGCGGCAGTGTTTGGTCTGATCCATAAGCAACATTTAATTATTTTCTACTCTGCTTTTTAAAAACAATGAATAAATCTAGGTTATTAACTTTTTACTGACATATTTTTATGTTCAAATCAGAAATAAATCGAATGTTATTCTAGCTTCATGTTAGTTCCCTCTCCCCCTTGCACTTCAATTTATTATATATGTACATAGAAAAGAAAACATATAATCTCAACTTAAGGTCCTAAATCTAGATCTGGAAAAAGGGTGCCCAAAAGGAATCATGTCAAAATAGCACACTGAAGTCAAAGAATGTCATTTTTAAAATGCTGCTACCTTCCAAAGAAATGAACTGAATGTTTTGTTAGTATAAATAATATATAACTAAACCACCATAAAATATCACCGCAGAATTTCTATCCAAGCAAAACTTTTGTATAAAGTTGACAGCAAATTAAATACTTCGGAAACTTCAATGTAATGCAAACCAAACAATCTGTAGAAGCAAGTAAATCTGCAGAGTACATTTCCTTCATAGGTTAGTGCCTCCTTCTATGTAAGTCAGTCTTAATGCACTTTGATTTCCAAATATTCATATAAAATAGTGGAAAGGAACAAAAATTGGAAGCTGGTATACTTTATTCACGAATAAGTTACATTATGTCAAATGGAAAATTGTTTATTTCAAAGTTTGCAAACTGTGACATGTTATATAAATCAACATTCACCACAGTTGCAAAATCCAAACATGACAAGTTTGGAAAATAGGGAAACTACCCAAACAGAGGTTTTCAAACTTTTTCCTCTTCAAGGAACTCCTTCTACTGCACAATGTTGATGAGAAACTGCCACCGGCCTGCCTGACAATTTTTAAATTTATTAAAACTTCCGCACAGTGCCCTAATCTAGTAGATTTTTTAGCCACCGATGAGTAAAATAATGAACCATTCCATTTTGTGAGGAGTGGCAGGGAAATTGTTCTACTCTCTTACATGCTGAAGCCAGCTAGACTTCAACATTGCTCACGCAATTATTCAGCATTGAGATACTGTATTTTCTCAAAATCACTTAGACTAGAAGCTACAGGAGGCAAGACTATGGAAAAGTGACAGCACCAGAAGTTGATTTTGTTCCTTGGTGTCTTGATATAGAAATGCTTACAAGAACTGATTGATTACAAAAGCTAGTGGCACTTTTTTTTTCCTTCTTGACATCTGGCCCCCAGATTCAGGAGTTGGGGAAAGTGTCCTGCAATCTTCCATAAATGGCTTATTCAGTCATGTTTTTACATGATTTGAGAGCGCTCTAAAATACATCTGTGTTCATGGGGAACATTTCCTAACTTAATTGGGAGATTGATCATTGGAGTAGGGTAGATTTTCTTGGGTTTTGTTAGGGATGGACCCTCTTTAAAATTTCATTTTGAAGAAACCAGCTTCATTGCTCTAAGCCTAAATTGGGTTTTAGCAATCTAGAGGTAAAATGACAAATTATTTCCATGTTATACTTGCCCTTTCAGTAATCAAAATTAACTTCAAAGATATTCTATTTATTTTTCTGCAGGATTCTCATGTTCCATTTATTATATTCTGTGGTAAGCACTAATGGTCACATTCAGCTTCCTTATGACTGTTATTATTTGTGGTGATTGGTTCAATAGCAGTGCAACATAATCATTTCACAAAGTGGATAGAAAGTTCAGATCTTATTTGGCAATTTTTCTTATTAACTCTGGCTTGGCTACCATCTTATAAACAAAATACTGCAATTCTGGAAATGAGACAGCAATTGGAACGGTTGAGGAAAGTTTCTGATTATGGTTTCAATAATCTGGATGTTTTTGTGCAGGGGGAAAAAGATAAATTAGCTTATTAAAGAGGTATGTACACATTTTTTAAAATGGTAGAATCCTCTTTCTCTTGGCTTTTAGAATACTAGAATTAATGCAGCCTTAAACTGGTGTCTTCCCAGTTTGGACTTCATTTCCCAGAATTCCCAGTTAGCAACACATCCTTTCTGGTAGATACTACTTAGGAAAGCTAATATAGCTGGCAAAAATGACGCCTAAGGAGAGGTGATGAATAATTAACCTCTAATAATAGTGGTCCACATTTCTTTTGGCACAATAGTGTTCCAACAGAAGAAAATATCTGTAACTCAGGGTTGAATTGAGGGGTCCTTGGTACTCTCTGATCTTGGTTGTTTTTTGCAGGCTTTTCATGATCCAAGCAGGTAACACAGGGGTCTTCAAACATGGCCCTTTTATGACGTGTGGACTTCAACTCCCAGAATTCCTCAGCCAGGCACGCTGGCTGAGGAATTCTGGAAGTTGAAGTCCACACATCATAAAAGGGCCAAGTTTGAAGATCCCTGAGGTAACATCATCAGTGCTAGAAAGGAGTGAGGTTAAAAAGAGAGCCAAGCCTGCTCCTTTCTAGCACTGATGGTGTTACCTAGTTGGGCTGTGAAATGCAAGACAACAACAAAGCTCAGAGAGCACCAGAGACCATTGGATGGCCAAGCACATTTCCTCTGTCAAAATCTCAAAAATAAATAGCCTATTCACAGCCACTTTGTAGAAAAGCTCATTGCTTCACAATCTGTAGGTATGCATATGAATCTCTATAGCAGTGATGGTGAACCTTTTAGAGACCGCGTGCCCAAAAACTGCCCCCACCCCACCCCCACCATGCCCGCTTCATCCCCACACCACACCACCCCTGCCCTGCCCCCTGCTCCGCCCGCCTGCAGAGCCACCCACTGCCTCCACGGCCCGCTGCAGATCACCCAGTTGGCCCAGCAACACCATGGCAGCCACGCTGTCTGCCCGCATCCTGCAGCATCAACTGGGCATGACAGGGCATGAGGGCAGAATCTTGTCCCTGTTGCCCGGCTGCCATGTCCTTGGTGTGCTGCTCCGCGCGGGCCATGCTCGGAGGGGACTTTCCTCCAGGGGGGCTGCTAGTGAGGAGGGGGCCGTGTGGGGAGGCGGGGCTGGGACGATGGCACGTGTGCCCACAGAGAGGGCTTTGAGTGCCCCCTCTGGCATGCGTGCCATAGGTTCAGCACCACTGCTCTATTGGCTGGAAATAATTCCTCTTATTTCAAGGCATGGGAAAATTACTCTGACTTTGGAAGGGGTTTTTTTTTTTTGGAAATTTTGCAGGTGTTTCATACCTCATGATGCTGAGAACATATTCAAATCTGGAATGTACCAGTACACTTTGTTCCTTAGTATTGTGCATGAGATGCATTAACAAAGAATATTATTTTTCCTCGGAACAAATGTAAATGAAATACTGTACAGTCTCTCTCTCTCTCTCAGCCAAATATGGAGGCCTATCGGTAATCCCATTCCATGTTTTTGCCTGGGATTTTAATAAGGGAAGGAGATTGACAAATATCCACATGCTGTCCATCTTGATTGACGGCCTCTTCATGAAAGATCACAGTACAGGTAACCTCATTTAGCAGCTGCTTTGTTTAGCGACCGCTTGCAGTTACCGTGGTGATGAAAACCTAATTTGGAGATCAACCTAATTTGGCAGAAGTGCAGAGCAAAATAAAGCTGCAGTAAGATCATAAGCACAGTCGTAGCTTCACTTGGTGACTGCTTGGCTTAATGAGCAAGTGGCCGGTCCCAATTATGGTCACTAAGCGAGGAGTGCCTGTCATCCCTCTTCTGTCACGCTCAGCTTGGAGAAACTGCATGCGTGTTAGGCTGAGGCATTGCCAAAAGTATTTAAAAACTGTGAAGAGAGAACAACAACAACAACGTTGGAAGAGAAATATAATATGAAACTGTTTTCTTTCCACAACGTTTTTCATTCATGCTATTAACGAACACCCAGCAAGTAAGCATCAATATCTCTGAAAGTATCGGGGACAAATTTATGAGGCTATCTGTGGTTTTTTCTGGAAGCTCGGCCAAATTCCTCCAATGATATCTTTTTTTTTCCCCGTCCTGCCTTGGCCAGGCTGTAGGGAAACCAATCTGTGTCTTCCAGGCTTCTGCAGTGAGCAAAACAGAATCCTCCTCCTTGGGGGAAACATTTCCCCTTATCTTCCAACTCTCCTTCGGTGGAAGTGGCTGTTATCTGAAACGTCCTTGGGGAGGAGCTTTTTCCTGGCAAACTCTGTGAGGTAAATGCCTTTCGCCTCAAGGAAACTCCACGGGAAGACACCAAACCGCTTTGGCAAGCCTCACAGAAAACAAATGCCAGCCACGTGGGAGGGAGGGAGAGAGGGGAGGGAGAGAGAAAGAGAGAGGGGAGGGAGGGAGAGGGAGAGAGAGAGGGAGAGAAAGACAGAGAGAGAGAGAGAGAAATAAGGGGAGAGAGAGAAAGAGAGAGAAAGGGGGAGAGAGAGGGAGAGAGAGAGAAAGAGAGGGAGAGAGAGAGAAAGAGGGGGAGAGAAAGAGGGGGGAGAGAGGGAGAGAGAGAAAGAAAGATGGAGAGAGAAAGGGGGGAAGAGAAAGGGTGGGAGAGAGAAAGAGAGAGGGGAGGGAAAGAGAGCGAGAGAGAGGGAGAGAGAAATAGGGGGAGAGAGAGAAAGAGAGAGAGGAGGGAGAGAGAGGGAGAGAGAGAGAAAGAGGGGGAGAGAGAGAAAGAGAGGGGAAGAGAGAAAGAGAGAGGGGGAGAGAGAGAGAAAGAAAGAGAGAGGGAAAGAGAGAGGGGAGAAAGAGAAAGAGAGAGAAAGAGGGGGGAAAGAGAGGGAACAAAAAAGAGAGACAGAGAGACAGAAAAAGAGAGAGACAGAAAAGAGAGAGAGAGAGAGAGAGAGAGAGAGAGAGAGAGAGAGAGAGAGAGAGAGAGAGAGAGAGAGAGAGAGAGAGAGAGAGAGAGAGAGAGAGAGAGGAGTCAGGCCTTCAGTCAGCTTTGAGAATGTCACCAATGCCTTCGTAAGCCTTTTGCCTGTCGTTTTTAAACAGACGGGACCAACTTTGCTTTTAAAAATACTTTTTGCTTGTACAGTAGTAAGCCTTCCACAACACAGCCTTTCTTTCAAGGGCCTTTTGAGGAAAAAAACCCAAATTATTGATAGCCCAGCACTGAAGATTTAAACATCTCCAAGTAAAAATCCCAAAGAACTTAGAAATGAATGCAATGAAATTTTATTTTAATGTATGCCAATTAGTTTACATTCAAAGTGACAATAATGGACAGTCATTTGTCTCAAATGGTATAGAGCAGGGGTGTCAAACTGCCGGCCCGCGGGCCGGAGCATTACGGAGAAACTGTGCCCATCCCATTTTCGGCAATGGGAAAAAGTTCCGATATGTCGTGCGACATCACGTGACGTCGCGAGTTTGACATGCCTGGTATAGAGTCTCCTGCTTGAGCAGCGGGCTGAACTAGAAGACCTCCAAGGTCCCTATTCCTATTCCTATTCCTATTCCTATTCCTATTCCTATTCCTATTCCTATTCCTTTCTCTTCTCCTCTCCTCTCCTCTCCTCTCCTCTCCTCTCCTCTCCTCTCCTCTCCTCTCCTCTCCTCTCCTCTCCTCTCCTCTCCTCTCCTCTCCTCTCCTATTCTATTCTATTCTATTCTATTCTATTCTATTCTATTCTATTCTATTCTATTCTATTCTATTCTATTCTATTCTATTCTATTCTATTCTAAAAGGATCTGCTTCCAAGAATAGATATGTGGCATTTCACTTCCCACTTTTCATAACTCAGATCAAAAAGCTACATTGAACAAAGTATATTTAAATTGATTTCAATCGCACTCTCCAGATTTTTGGGTCACACGTTCAATTCCATCTCACCAAGTGAGACAACAGAATCCTGAAATAGATTCGTGCGGCTGGCATGCTTGCAGATTTGTTAGAGGTGAAACAAAATCAAATAGTCCCAAGTAGAATAGAAAGCAACATGGGAAATAAAGTAGGCTTCCTCTCATCTGGGACAGTCTTGTTTCCTTTGTGTGCGTGTGCATTTTACAGATGGAATATTTTGAAAATGCAGCTCTTCACCTGCAGTGAATCAGGAAAGAATGAGCTCCAATAGAAGAGAATATCTGTAGCTCAGCATTTTATTCCTCTCTTTTGCACTTCTCTTCAGCCTGATTGAAACTTAAGAAAACATTTGTCTGAGCTGACAACAGGGGAAAAAAAGAGAATCAGGAGAGACTTGAAATGTAAGACATCCCTATTGCTTTATCTGTCTACCATAGTACCACTTTTTCTCTGTTATATAAATTAAAGGTATAAATAGGCAAGGAAGCATAGCATAGATAAATCCCAATAGAATTGGGAAGCCATTTATGGCAGTAGATCATATATTACCAAAATACAATGAAAACAACCGTCTCATGTCAAGCCAAAGGCCTAGTAGCAGAGTAGGAAGTGTCTGAATAATCCTCATGATTATTGTTCCCCCCACCCCACCCCAAAATGGAATTGGCTGCTTCTGGACAGTCAGTTGTCTGAGACGGTATAGGTTCTCCTGCCTGAACGTGGGGCTGGACTAGAAGACCTCCAAGGTCCCTTCCAGCTCTATTCTATTCTATTCATCCCAAAATGATGTAGCTGGAATAAGTAGATTAACCGGTAGACCAATTTTCAAGAATTTAGCTGTCTTTTAAGTGTAATTAAGCCAGCGGCCATTTTAATTTTCTGAAGATGCTTTCAACAACAGATAAATTGTAGGCCAATAGCTTTTGGAAACTAATCAAGGAGAGAACCAACGTAGAACTATGGAGAGACATTTCCTGACAGTGAGAACAATTAACCAGTAAAATGGCTTGCCTCCAGAGATTGGACAGCCTTTTGTCTGAAATGTTTTTTAGGGTTTTCTGCTTGAACAGAGGGATGAACTAGATAGAAGACCTCCAAGGTCCCTTGCCGCTCTGTTATTCTGTTATTCCATTTTGTTTTGTTCTTGTTGACTTCCTAAACTTGCCTATAGCCTGTCATCTATGTACCAGCCTGGTCCAATCTCCTTACCTTTTTATGACCACTAAAATTGGATTAGGTGTCAAAAAGGGGAGAAATAATGATAACTCTAATATTGGCAGAACTCTATAAAATTGAAGCCAAACCAATTAGGGGAAAAAGTGGGAAAGATATCATACACAATCACATGGATCCCCTTCAGAAAGCATCCAAAGGATTTCCAAAAATCTCCACTTTTGTTTCATTGTGTAGAAAGGTCACACCAAGGCTAAAAACCCCTGGTAGACCATCATTCCAACAAATGAGATCTTGTCACCTCAGGATGTGGTGACATTTCTTTAAACACAACTCAGCTGACAGGTGACACCCATGCCATTCAGCCGACCTTTAATCTCCACCCCGGTCTACATCAGGGGTCTTCCAACTTGGCCCTTTTAGGACTTGTGGACTTCAACTCCCAGAATTCCTTAGCCAGGCGTGCCTGGCTGAGGAATTCTGGCAGTTGAAGTCCACAAGTCCTAAAAGGGCCAAGATTGGAGACCCCTGGTCCACCTCAACCGAGGCAGCAACTGCTCTCTTCGGTTCAAGATGGAGCCCATCATTAGAAGTTATTTGGACAAAGGTGACAACTTGATTGTGGGCTGCTGTGTTGGGTCTAGCAAATGAGACAGAAAAATGGCACTGACTTCAACGGCAACAGATCAGGGCTCACTCAGGCCGATCCATATCTGGCTTCAGATGTGATAAACTGATTATTTTGGTAACCTTTCACTTATAGGTTCCCATTTATCATGCCTTTAAACTTTAAAAGTTTTTAAAAAGGGGGCCTCAAGGAATTTTGGCCGGTGCAGGGAAGCACTGCTCCTGTCCAGCATTTATTTATGATGGCATCAGGAGGACTAAAGTTATGTCTCTCGCTCTCCTGCACTCTGGAAAAATCTTCATCCTCACTTCCCATTGCCTGTTCAGGAAATCCCTCTGCACAGAAGGTCAGAAACACATGTTTTCTTCTCCTTTCCTTCCCTATAATATTTCAAAATACTCATCCATGTAAACTTCCCTCTGCTAGAAACTTCATTCTGTCAAAAGAGTGAATGAATTCTAAGTGGAATTAAATCTGGAACGATCACTTATTGACTAATGGTCAATGTAGGAAATGTTCGGTCTGCAGGAACATCTCCCAAGTTTCCTTTGAAATCTTGTGATTTTTTAAAAAATGGTTTTTTATCCCAATGATAGCCATTTTCATGGCTATCGTGGCTGCATACAAATTGACCTCAAACTGGCTTTATTCTGTTCCAGTCCAGGAACAATTACATTCTTTATCACTTGCTATGTGAAATCTTCATATCCTATCAAATTCAGTATAATTTATAAACCATCTACACATACCCTTTCCCTTTCCGTTCCGTTCCTCTCCTCTCTTCTCCTCTCCTCCCTTCTCCTCTCTTCTCCTCCCCTCCCCTCCCTTTCCTCTCCTCTCCTCCCCTTCCTCTCCTCTCCTTTTCTCCCCTCTCCCCTCCTCTTCTCCTCTCCCTTTCCTCTCCTCCCCTCCCCTCTCTTTCCTCTCCTCCCCTCCTTTTCTCTCCTCTCCTCCCCTCTTTCTTCTCCTCTCCTCCCCTCCCCTCCTCTTCTCCTATCCCTTTCCTCTCATCCCCTCCCCTCTTTCCTCTCCCCTCCCCTCCCCTCCTTTTCTCTCCTCGTCTCCCTTTTTTCCTCTCCTCTCTTCCCCTCCCCTCTCCCCTCCCCTCCTCTCTTCTCCTCTCTTCCTCTCCCTTTCCTCTCCTCCCCCCTCTCTCCTCTCCTCCCCTCCCTTTCTCTCCTCTCCTCCCCTCTCTCTTCCCCTCCCCTCCCCTCTTCTTCTCTCCTCCCCTCCCTTTCCTCTCCTCTCCTCTTCTCCCCTCCCCTCTCTCTTCCCTTCCCCTCCCCTCCCCTCTCTTTCCTCTCCTCTCCTCCCCTCCCTCAAAAACCACAATCATGCAGCATGCTTAAAGATGCAAATAGCTAGTTATCCAAATAACTGACCTAATCACAGTTAATCCTCCCCCCCAATTCTGGCAAAATATAAAATAAATGTGCATGATAACATTACTTGCTTGGATGGGGATTCTGTAATGCTCAACTCTAAAAACATAGCCTGTTAAAGATAGACCCCTTCTCAGATTTAGTGCTGGGAAATATGTCCAACAAAATGGAATGGAAAATTTATCAGCACTGCGAAGACCACCAAATATGAAAAAGGTAAAGGAAATAAACAGACCACCAACAACAACAGACTTTCCACCAGAAAGTCTGCAATAACTTTTCTTCCCTAGAAAGTAAAATATAGTTTAACATAAGGAAAGTCTGAGTTATTTAACCAAACCAACTGCCGTATATTATTCACATTGGGAAAAAGGGAGCTAACAATTACACAATTTACCCAGTAAGTGAAAAGCTATACTGAACGATATTGGTGATTAATGCTGTTCAGTGCAGCTCCATGTTTATTTCAGTCAAACACTGAACAAACAAATCTACAGGAGAAAACAGTGAATTCTTTAAAAGAAAAAGAGGCAGACTGCATATAAAGCACAAGCTTTTAAAAGAGACACCACAGAATGCTCTTATTGCTATTATCACCAGTATAAACAACCATTAATGCTACGTTTTACGGTATACAGATGACAACAATCCAACTGCATAGCTAGCTAACATCTGGCCGGCCTGCTTGGAAATGAGTTCACCACGAGTTGCGTGGGGCTGGCTTCCAGATCTCTGAATACAAGATTGCAGCTTAAATTACTTTCTCAGATTCCACCTGCCTGGAAAATCTGTAAAAGAAAACAACATCAGCAACAAAGACCGTATTTTTTTTTTTTTTACCTCAGATTTGGATGTCTGGGAAGACCCTTTGCTGTTCTTAAGCACCAATCTTGGACCACTTCCAAAACAAACTCTGATAAAATCCTAGTCATCCTATGAAAACAGAAGCTTTCTCTCGCGAATTATAAACCATCCCGGAATACTTCCTCCTCTTCGGCACACAGATTCCTTTCCCTGCCTCCTCACTCTCGCTGCAAAATATGCTAAGAATGACATTGGCTTCAACCTCTCACTTACAAGAGCTGGTGGGAAGACAGAATCACAAACTACAGCTCAGAGCCTTGCTTAAAATCAGAACATACTTCCAAGCTCTCCTCTACCATCTGTCTGCAAGCAGAAGCTCATAGTCCAAGAGCCTGTATATATGTTAAGTATTTGTTAAGTATTTTAGAATACCTTGCCAGGCTCAAATACGGGCCAAACCTTATTGCCTGTATCAGCCTAACCTAAGGCCATCCACAAGCTGTAGTCACAACTGTGACAACTCATTATTTGTTAGCAATCCAAAAAATTTACATACACACACACACACACACACACACACACACACACATATATATATATTTTCCCCGCGTAGAACTAAAGGTATATTAGGTATAAATTTATAATTTATATATATATATATATATATATATATATATATATATATATATATATATATATATATATATATATATATATATATATATAAGGGACGCGGTGGCTCAGTGGGTTAGGACGCTGAACTTGTCGATCGGAAGGTCGGCAGTTCGGCGGGTCGAATCCCGAGTGCCGCGTAGCAGAGTGAGCACCTGTTACTCGTCCCAGCTTCTGCCAACCTAGCAGTTCGAAAGCACATAAAAATGCAAGTAGACAAATAGGGACCACTACGGTGGGAAGGTAACAGCGTTCCGTGCGCCTTTGGCGTCTAGTCATGCCGGCCACATGACCACGGAGACGTCCTCGGACAAGCGCTGGCTCTTCGGCTTTGAAACGGAGATGAGCACCGGCCCCTAGAGTCGGAAACGACTAGCACGCATGTGCGGGGGAACCTTTACCTTTACCTTATATATATATATATATATATATATATATATATATATATATATATATATAGATATATAGATATATATATATATAGATATATATATAGATATAGATATAGATATAGATATAGATATAGATATAGATATAGATATAGATATAGATATAGATATAGATATAGATATATAGTTATAGATATAGATATAGATATAGATATATAGATATAGATATAGATATAGATATAGATATAGATATATAGATATAGATATAGATATAGATATAGATATATAGATATAGATTTAGATATAGATATAGATATAGATATAGATATAGATATAGATATAGATATAGATATAGATATATAGATATAGATATAGATATAGATATAGATATATAGATATAGATATAGATATAGATATAGATATAGATATAGATATATAGATATAGATATAGATATAGATATAGATATATAGATATAGATTTAGATATAGATATAGATATAGATATAGATATAGATATAGATATAGATATAGATATAGATATAGATATATAGATATAGATATAGATATAGATATAGATATATAGATATAGATTTAGATATAGATATAGATATAGATATAGATATAGATATAGATATAGATATAGATATAGATATAGATATATAGATATAGATATAGATATAGATATAGATATATAGATATAGATATAGATATAGATATAGATATAGATATAGATATAGATATATAGATATAGATATAGATATAGATATAGATATATAGATATAGATTTAGATATAGATATAGATATAGATATAGATATAGATATAGATATAGATATAGATATAGATATAGATATATAGATATAGATATAGATATAGATATAGATATATAGATATAGATTTAGATATAGATATAGATATAGATATAGATATAGATATAGATATAGATATAGATATAGATATAGATATAGATATATAGATATAGATATAGATATAGATATAGATATATAGATATAGATATAGATATAGATATAGATATATAGATATAGATATAGATATAGATATAGATATAGATATAGATATAGATATAGATATATAGATATAGATATAGATATAGATATAGATATATAGATATAGATATAGATATAGATATAGATATATATAGATATATATAGATATATATAGATATATATAGATATATATAGATAGATAGATATATATTATTCAAAAGACTTGATAAATACTTAACACATACAGACAGACAGACAGACAGACAGACAGACAGACAGACAGACAGATAGATAGATAGATAGATATAGATATTTTCCGGGATTGATAGTCAAAGACAGGGAAAGCCACATCCCTTCCTGACTGGCTGTTGCTTTCTCTTTCAACAAACACAGAAGCAGATGGGCAAGATTCTTTGGTTTCCTTTTTAACTGGGAAATCATGAGTTAAACTATGCTCTTTATTATTATCCTG
Source organism: Vipera berus (assembly GCF_964194415.1). Classification (NCBI taxonomy): domain Eukaryota; kingdom Metazoa; phylum Chordata; class Lepidosauria; order Squamata; family Viperidae; genus Vipera; species Vipera berus. The sequence continues at coordinate 11,281,972 of NC_138208.1, read as the reverse complement.
CACGCATTTTGGGAAAGGCAAATATAAATTAAGGAACACTGACAACATATTATTTATTGGAAGCAACAAGTGTTCATTGAAAACTTTATTTATTATTAGCTGGCTGTTAGGTAAAGGGTTGACCCAACCGTTCTTTACTAGGTGCTCTCCAGAGGTGTTGGATTGCAAATCCCATCATTTGTAACCATCATCTGGGAATCCTGAGATTTGTAGTCCAGCATATCCTCCAGGCACCAGTTTTAGGATCAGAGGGGTCTTTAGTAACAGTACATACTATATGCTGCTTGGCTATCATCAACATTGGTGCTGTTATTATACCTTGAAGTTCTGTTTGTATAAACACTCAAGGAGCTTTGCAATAGTTTTAAAAATGCCAAGTAGAAAATGGCACTTAACAATAAATTGCACTTAAAATTAAAATAAAAGCCAATAGTATCAACATTACTGAACAATACTATGACTACTTTCTGCCTTCTTCTAAATACTGGTCCTCCTCTAACAAAATAATTCTTCACTGTATTATATTTCACCAAATGTAGTCTTGGAATATTTTCCAAGTGTTGGACATGCTGTCTTCTTCTCATACACACCTGTAATTCTATGCACATTTACCTGGGAATAACTCAAACTGAATTTAATAGCAATTATCTCTGAGGATATTGGAAAATAACTGCTTTGCAAGTAATCCAAGTGGACTTCCACATACAGATACATCTTGCTTAATAGGAAACATCTTTGTCCAAGTATTCAATATATATTCTCAATACTTTAATTATTCCCATGCATACATTTGGTTTAAGATCCACTAATATACCGAGTTTCATGGCAACTGCTCTTTGCATCTTCTTTCTATTTCAGTGAAAAATGTGCATCTATTTAAGTGCACTTCTCAGAAAGGGATTTCCACCCCAATCCAGCTAACTGAAGCCTTGCTAACTTGGCCTAGCTACTCCCAAGGAAACTATCTAGGTAATGCACGAACATCTGGACAATGCAAAGAGGAATTAAGATTTCCCCAGACCGACTTCTATTAGGCTGAGTTCATAGTAAAAATGCATGCAATTTGGCTGATAGCCTTAATATAAAACAAATCTCCCCTTGTAATGCATTAAATGGCATGAATATTTGCCAATAAAATCATTTCTCCACTCAGCATTCCTTCTGTCATGTCAAATGCAACGTATGCATTTAACTTAAAGAGTAACAGATCCACCTGTCTAAAAAGAGTCATTGGGGCGGATAGCAGCTTGTCACAATCTGCTTCAGGAATAACAACAACCACCACCATCACCATCATCATCACCATCATCATCATCTTGGAAGGGACCTTGGAGGTCTTCTAGTCCAACACCCTGCTCAGGCAGGAACCACTATACCATTTCAGACAAATGGCTGTCCAGTCTGTTCTTAAAAATTTCCAGTGTTGGAGCATTCAATTTGATGAGTTCCCCATCTATCCCCTTATCCAATTCATTGAAGTTTCACAAAGATCACAGAGATAGCGGTGGGATTTGTGGGATGGATGAAAGAACCATTTGGTTTTCAATCATCTTACAGCCAGCCAATCCAATTGGCCATGGACAATTATCATTTTCAAAACATTTGGGCCATCTTCAGTGTTCATCTCTGTCTTTACAGAAATGAGCAAGCTCAAGGTATAAAACCCAACATTGGGTTGTAGACCACAAGGATAAGTTTGTGGAAAACAGAAGCTTCATTCAAGGCATGAGTTGGTAAGCTTTTCAATGGCAGACACTGCTATATGATGGCTCCAACTCTAGAAAGATTTTCTTAAAACCTTTTGATCAGCTTTTTATACAATAGTGTTATCAGATCCCAATATTTGAATCCTGCAAGAATTGGGCTACTGTTGAAACAACTACTTCAAGTGCTCAGATGCTGTCTACTGAAACAGTGGAGACTGAGACAACAGCCAAGCTTTTACCAAGCCTTTATCCATCTCTATTCTTCTGTCACTTTAGTCTCTCATACCCATTTCAAGACCTCAACCATCCTATAACCTTCACCAAACTCAAGTTTGCAAAACTTCCATAGGAAATCTTTTAAACACGGGCTGCAGAATTCTCAAATTCTGTCCCAATGCAAACAATTGCTAAGAATTCCTTGGCCATTAGCAATTTAATAGCTTATCTTGATAGCCCTTTGGCCAACTGCTCCATTTTAAAATTACATCGGCTCATTTAATTCCAGGGCAGCCTAGAATATCTTGGCACCCAGTTTTCTGATAAGAATAATTCCTTGCAATTGAATGACAGTATATGAAAAGGGCGCTAACAAAACATGTGTATTTCCACAGCTGCAGACTTCACCTTGACGATAAAGAAGTCAGCTGGAACCACACGATGTTATTTTGTTCCACGTGTGAGATTTCTACATCAAGAATTGAAGATCTCATCTGTGTAAACGGAAACACTCAATCCATGCAACAGATGGTATGCTAAGCATATGTGCAGAATGATTTTCACTGGATATTTTGAAAAGAGGGGGGGGGGCTGTTCCCACATCACATTTTAACATATACAATGGAATTGTGGAACTGTTTTGTTTATACCGTAATCTTCTGGACCTTCTTCCTCTTTTTCTTTCTTTTGTTCCCTTTTAATCTCTCTTGAAGGGACATGGTGGCTCAGTGGGTTAGGACGCTGAGCATGTCGATCAGAAGGTCGGCAGTTTGGCGGGTCGAATCCCAAGTGCCGCATAACAGAGTGAGTGCCTGTTACTCGTCCCAGCTTCTGCCAACCTAGCAGTTCGAAAGCACGTAAAAATGCAAGTAGAAAAATAGGGACCACTACGGTGGGAAGGGAACAGCATTCCGTGCGCCTTTGGTGTGTAGTCATGCCGGCCACATGACCACGGAGATGTCCTCAGACAAATGCTGGCTCTTCAGCTTTGAAACAGAGATGAGCACCGGCCCCTATAGTCGGAAACGACTAGCACGCATGTACGGGGGAACCTTTACCTTTACCTTTAATCTCTCTTGAAACTGCATGATACTTAATGTTGCAACATGGGTATTTTTGTCAAGAGGTTTAAACATAATACGTAAAGTATGAGCAGTGGTGTCCCCAGTGGTTAGAATGCCATATTGCAGCCTAAGTCTGCATTCCCAACACCAGCAGTTCGATCCTGACCGGCTCAAGGGTTAACTCAGCCTTCCATCCTTTTGGTTAAGTTCCTAGCTAAGTTCTTTGTCGGGTTAGGGAAAAGACTATGGTTGGCCTTCCAACTACCATAGCGCAGGCCAGGCCTACAACCGTTCACGAAGGTGAAGAACGAGGACCAGTCGCCGACAAAGCCCAGTGGCGAGCTGACGAACAGCCAATTCCCAGGATGGTGGGGAACGGCAGAAGGTGCACAAGCAGAGGGCCGTATCGTCACAGGGAGAGTCATCTCCGCTCTGTACAAGCGGTGAGACGCTCCGACCCTCTGTACTTCCCCCGAGGACCCGGGAGCGAAGGTGTGCAGCCTCCTATGCTCAGGCTGGTCTACCTAAATGCCAGGTCCGTAGCTAACAAGGCTCACCTTGTTCGTGACCTAGTGGAGAGTGAGCACGCGGACCTGGCTTGCATCACGGAAACCTGGCTGGGCCCAGAGGGTGGTGTCCCTCTGGTTGACCTCTGCCCGCCAGGTTTCCAGGTGCTGCACCAGCCTCGGGCCCATGGGAGGGGCGGAGGAGTGGCAGTAATCATCAGGGAGACCCTTAGCCCGCGAGAGACCACTGTCCCTCAGATAGCCGGGTGTGAGTCTCTCCTTCTGAGATACGGCCCAGGGGCGCAGTTGGGCCTGCTGCTGGCGTACCTACCACCTAATCGTGCAGCGGCAGCCCTGCCCAAGCTACTCGATGTCCTCTCAGGGTTGGTGGTTGAATTCCCAAAACTCATGGTCTTGGGCGACTTTAACCTACCATCCCTGGGAGGATCGTCCAAACTAGCTCGGGAGTTCATGGCTTCCATGGCGGCCATGGACCTGTCGCAAATAATTTCTGGACCGACTCATGAGGGAGGCCACACCCCCGACTTGGTCTTCTTGTCTGGACGGTGGCATGATGATATCGGTGGGGGCGCCACGACCGTTACGCCCCTGTCATGGACCGATCATCACCTCCTACGGCTAGACTTCCCCTTTGCCACCCCCCGCCGTGGGTGCACGGTGCCAACCAGATGGTACCACCCTAGGTGCCTAATGGACCCTGATAGGTTCCAGGCAGCACTTGGGAACCCACATGCACTCCCTGCTCACAGCTCGGCGGACGCCTTAGTGGAAGCCTGGGAAAGGGCAGCCACGGAGGCTCTGGACCGAGTTGTACCCTTGCGGCCCCTGACCCGGCGCAGATCCCAGCGAGCCCCATGGTTCACCACGGAGCTCCGGGAGATGAAGCGTCGGAGATGGGGCCTAGAGAGCCGTTGGAGATCCAGTCGATCCGAATCCGACCGATTGCAACTAAGAATCCTCACCAGGTCTTATCTCGCAGCGATAAGGGTGGCGAAATCCAACTACTTTTCCACCCTCATCGCGTCCGCAGATAATCGCCCGGCTGCCTTGTTCAGAGTGACTCGCTCCCTACTGAACCAAGAGGTGAGAGAGGAACCCTTACAGGGTCGAGCCGAGGAATTCGGTCAATATCTGTTGGATAAAATTGCTCGGATTCGAACCGGCCTGGACTCCAACTGGGCAGAGTTGGAGGAACAGGACATGGACAGTCTTGTCGATGTCATCTGGGAGGAATTTGATCCTGTGACTCCTAAGGAAGTGGACAGGATTATGAGGAGGTTGAGCTCCTCCACATGCTTACTGGACCCGTGCCCTTCCTGGCTGGCTTATGCAGCTCGAGAGGGGACACGAGGCTGGTTTCTGGCGGTCATCTCTGCTTCTCTGAGTGAGGGTCACTTCCCCACCGCCTTGAAGGAGGCGGTGGTGAGACCTCTCCTCAAGAAGCCCACCTTGAACCCAACCTCATTGAATAACTTTCGTCCAGTCTCCAACCTTCGCTTCCTTGCGAAGGTTGTTGAGAGCGTGGTGGCGCATCAGCTTCTTCAGGTCCTGGATGAAGCGGTTTATCTAGACCCGTGCCAATCGGGCTTCAGGCCGGGCTACAGCACGGAGACGGCATTGGTTGCTCTGATGAATGATCTCTGGAGAGCCCGGGACAGGGGCCATTCCTCTGTCCTAGTCTTATTAGACCTTTTGGCGGCTTTCGATACCATCGACCATGGTATCTTGCTGCGGCGCCTCAGGGGACTGGGAGTGGGAGGCACGGTTCTGCGGTGGTTCTCCTCCTTTCTCCAGGGTCGCTCGCAGTCGGTGCTGGCAGGGGGACAGAGGTCGACCCCAAGGCCTCTCGTTTGCGGAGTCCCTCAGGGGTCGGTCCTCTCGCCTCTCCTGTTCAACATCTACATGAAACCGCTGGGTGAGATCATTCGTGGTTTTGGAGTAGGGTACCATCAGTATGCTGATGACACCCAGCTTTTCATCTCAACTCCAAACAGTATCAGTGATGCCCTCGACGTGATGTCCCGCTGCCTGAAAGCGGTCCGGGAATGGATGGGGAGGAACAGGCTTCAACTCAACCCGGACAAGACTGAATGGCTGTACGTACCGGCAAGCCAGGATACTCAGATCATTCCATCCCTTAACATCGGGGATGAGTTATTACCCCCTGTTGATAGGGCCCGCAACCTGGGTGTCCTCCTAGACTCGCAGCTATCCCTGGAAGATCACATAGGAGCTGTGACCAAGGGGGCCTTCTCCCGGGTTCGACTAGTGTGCCAACTACGACCTTATCTGGACCTGGATGCCTTACGTACAGTCACCCATGCACTTGTGACCTCTCGCCTAGACTACTGTAACACTCTCTACATGGGGCTGCCCTTGAGAGCCACTCAGAAGCTTCAACTGGTGCAAAGTGCAGCTGCACGGACACTTTTGGGGGCCTCCCGATACTCCCATATCACACCTCTCCTCCGTGAGCTGCACTGGCTTCCGGTTGCCTTCCGAGTGAAATTCAAGGTGCTAACAATGACATACAAAGCCCTACATGGCATGGGTCCGGACTACCTACGGGCGCACCTTCTGCCAACGTCAACACCCCTCTGTCCTGTGCGCTCCCACAGAGAGGGCCTCCTCAGGGTGCCACCGCTCAAGGAATGTCGGCTGGTGGCCCCCAGGGGGAGGGCATTCTCAGTGGGTACGCCAGCCCTCTGGAACTGCTTGCCTACCGAAATCCGGATGGCCCCCGACCTCCGCACCTTCCGGCGCGATTTAAAAACTTACCTGTTCCAGCAGTCCGGCCTGGCCTGATAGCTCTTGGGGTCTCAGTTGTTTTTACTATTGTTTTTCACTATTGTTCAATCTGTATACCTACCTTACTCTGTACACCGCCCCGAGTCCCTCGGGAGAAGGGCGGTATATAAGAACAAATAAATAAATAAATAAATAAATAAATAAATAAATAAATAAATAAATAAATAAATAAATAAATAAATAAATAAATAAATAAAATGAGGACCCAGATTGTTAGGGGCAAAATGCTGGCTCTGTAAGCTGCTTAGAGAGGGCTGTAAAGGACTATGAAGTGGTATATAAGTCTAAGTGCTAATGCTAAAAAAGGAAAGCATACATAAAACCTGAAACATATAGAGAGGAATTGTATCAACTGAGTTTTATTTCTGTGCAACCACCAGAAATGCAAGTGTCAATTTCCTTCGTGTCAAAAAAATACTTAATGGCAAATTTAGGTTTATTGCTATGTAAACAATAGCCATTTTCAAACTCTTAAAAAAAATCTCCAAACCTGGAATTTTGAGAGCATGGCTTAAATAGATTAGCAAAGCATAAGACAAATGGCAAAGTTGTTTATAAGTGTGACCAACACAGGTAATAAGTCTACACAATCTTGGCACTTCCTAATAATACAGTAAAAACAGAGCTGGTCTTGAGCAGCTGGAGCAAATCAATCACACAAGTATTTTTGCACAATTTTTGCACAATCTACATTTTGAGCAAACTGAATTGGGCTCCAGCGTGAATACAAGCAGCCAGCAAGATCCCTCCAAAAAAACCTGTCACCATTGTATTGCTGGTGTTGGGTTAACATGCAGGAGATTTCCACTAACTTTATAAATGCCAAGTGACTCACAAAGTAATCATTTCATTCCAGATTAATATAAAATAAGAGATACCCACAACAGTTCAAAGCTGATCACTCAAATCAAATAATAGCCAAGAGATTTCCACTAATTTTGTAAACTCCAAGAGACTCACACAGGGTAATATTTTTATACCAGAGGTATAAAGAAGAGGTATCCTTAGCAGTTAAAATCTGATCATTCCAATCAATACTAATTCGTGTACCCATAAAAATATGTGCCTGGTTTAGTGGCACCCATTGTTCCAACTGCAGAAATTATAGTCAAATAATGTCTCCCTTGTCAAAAAAGGGTTCCTTCTAAGAATATAAAAGTTTTAATGTATCAGAGGAGGTAATTCTAACATAACCTCTCTAACTGACCAATCCTATGGATAACAAATTTTAGGGAGGAGAGGAAGGAAACTCACACACTCACCTAAAGACAAAACATCAGAATGGAGACACCAAACAAATCTGAAAGAGAGATTTTCAAAATAATAATAATAATAATAATAATAATAATAATAATAATAATAATAATAATAATAATAATAAAAAAGCAAAGATACAAAAATCCACTGACAATCCAAATTGCTGACTTTGCAATGACAAAGTTGAAACTGTTTCACATCTAATATGTGAGTGCAGCAAAATCGCGCAAACTAATTACAAAGCTAGACATGACCGAGTTGCTAAACTAATCCACTGGGCATTGTGTAAAATATACGACTTGCCTGTGTCCGAAAAGTCATGGGAACTTAGGATGGAAAAAGTTGTCAAGAATGAGAGGGTGAAGATCTTGTGGGACTTTTGAATACAGACCGATCACCATTTGGAACACAACACGCCAGATATTGCAGTTGTAGAAAACCAAAGCGTACAGCTGATTGATATCGCTGTACCAGGAGATGCCAGAGTTGAAGAAAAAGAACTGGAAAAAATTACGAAATACCGCGACCTGGCCATCAAAACTGCGTGATTATGGATGAAACGCGTAACAGTGATGCCCACTGTCATCGGGGCACTGGGAACTATGTCCAAAAACTTTGCAAAACACATCAAGAAACTGCAGCTTCCTGCAATAACTCCAGCAATGCTACAGAAAACGGCGCTACTAGGAACATCTTACATTTTAAGGAGGTACCTGGTTGATACCTAGGATGCTGGCAGCAACCCGTGTTAACCATCAGTGCCAGTCAATTTGAATGTTCAGTTGACTGAGGTTCATGTAATAATAATAATAATAATAATAATAATAATAATAATAATAATAATAATAATAATAATAATAATAATAATAATAATATCATCATCATTCATCATCATCTAAATATTGCTTAACTTAAGGAAGCTTCTTATTCCGTCCCATGGTCACCATATAATCTTCAATTCACCAGGTCACCAATCTATATCCTTCACTTGTCTACAATTATTACAAAGAACCATTCCTTCATTCAAGCTAAAACATAAGATTTGTTCAGACAATATCTTCAACCATCCATTCCCATATGGGAGAGAAAAGGACCAGCCCAACCCACATGGCACTGGCGAAATAATCTTCCACACTTACAGTGCAACTGAAACTCAAAAGTGACTAAGGTGGAACCCTTCACTTCAGAATTCTAAATTCTGGAAAAGTTCTACAGGTAGGAAGTCAGTGGAACAGTATTAAACAGAACAGTTCCTGCCTGATATGTCTGGTTCAGATGACAATGTTGGATGCAGCCTCTTGTTCATTGAGATGTAGTCTACAGAATTCCACTTGGTTCCAAGCTCTTCAATGCCTACAGCAGGGGTCTTCAGACTTGGCCCTTTTATGACTTGTGGACTTCAACTCCCAGAATTCCTCAGCCAGGCACGCTGGCTGAGGAATTCTGGGAGTTGAAGTCCACGAGTCATAAAAGGGCCAAGTTTGAAGACCCCTGGCTTACAGTACATGATCGTTAGAAGATCTAAATAAAATTTAATCAGTAACACTGTTGACCCTCAACTCATTTTTGTTTTGTTTTGTTTTAATCACCTTTGTCAGGGAAAGTTATGTAAGCTGTGAATCAGTCTCTGGATGTAGTTGGGGGCTGGAGGAAGATCAAGAAGTTGATCTGGGAGATGCTCTCCCTTTGAAGTAGAAAGTACATAACTTAGAGGTCTGCATAAACCTCCCAACATCAATGGAGACACAAACGGTTTCCATGGTAAGCGTTGTGTTGTTCGTGCTCTGGCTGGTTCGTGAGCTAAGGTCATTCCTGAACAGAAATAGCCCAGCCATAATCATTCAATCGCTAATAAGCTCCAACTTGTATGACAATTATGTGCATATCAGTGTGTATATATTGCCGCCCACTTCACAGCAATGTTCCTGGATAGGATACAACTTTTAAATAATTAAAACAATCCAAACAATAAAAGTCCAAGTTTGCCAACAGCAATTCCAGCTTATAGTAAACAACACCATCCATCAGAGCTTGATTAACCTCCTGGCCCCAAAGCCTGGGGGAACAACCAAATCTTTAAGGCTTTGCAATTAGGACACTACTGTGTGCTTTCTTCTTTTTTGTGTTGCTAACAGAGGCAACTTATTAGAAACATATTGCCCATGAACTGCAGAAGCTTCCTTCTCCTCCAATCTGCTACTATGTTGAGTTGATTTGAATGGTCAAATCTATGCTCGGGCACTTACAAAGACATTGGAAGCATGAAAGGGCAATAAGTCAACTTTCCATCAATTGTCACATGCATAAGAGGGGGAAGAATAGCATTTCATTTCTTTAAGGAACATTTTTGGTTGGTTTTATTTACATAATCTCAAGGTGGGGACATTGTTTTCATGGTGTTTTCGGTTCTGAAATGGTACAGTTAAGGCTGTTTTAAAAGATGCATATTTCTCAACAAATCACTAACAAAACCAAACACAACAGCACAAAACTCTCTATAGCCAAGGGCTATGCTGTGTCTTTAGCTAGTTCCCAAAATTGTAATACTCAGTGCTAGCCCAATTTAGCAAGAAACAAATTTTATATTTTATTTACTGGAAATTTCTCCTTTAGTATCACAAAGAGAGACTCTTTAGGAAATGCAACTCTCACAATCATTAGATCCCCTTATCCCTGGCTTGTAAGTGATGGTGAACATGCTGTTTGAGATAATTAAATGGTAAGTTTTCAGTTACTTTACACACCCTTCTAAGTAGCCTAAAAAAGCATCTTCATGCTATAAAGGTGATTCCCTTTTGTCCTCCAAAAACTTACTTATGCTAAAAATATTGATTACTGGAAAGAAGAATGCTGCATGTAGGTGCTGTATAAAAAAGGAAGGAAGGAAGGAAGGAAGGAAGGAAGGAAGGAAAGAAGGAAGGAAGGAAGGAAGGAAGGAAGGAAGGAAGGAAGGAAGGAAGGAAGGAAGGAAAGGAAAGAAGGAAGGAAGGAAGGAAGGAAGGAAAGGAAAGAAGGTAGGGGAAGGAAGGAAGGAAGGAAGGAAGGAAGGAAGGAAGGAAGGAAGGAAGGAAGGAAGGAAGGAAGGAAAGGGAGGGAAGGAAGGAAAGAAGGAAAGAAAAGAAAGAGAGAAAGAAAAAAAACAAAAAAGAAAGAAAGAAAGAAAGAAAGAAAGAAAGAATGAAAGAAAAAGGAAGGAAGGAAGGAAGGAAGGAAGGAAGGAAGGAAGGAAGGAAGGAAGGAAGGAAGGAAGGAAGGAAGGAAGGCTCTGCCCATAGACATGGCAACTCCATATGGTAGGATAAGCAGATGAGGGAGTATAAAACCATATTGGGGAAATTAGGGGTTTCAGAAGATAGTTTGGGGATTACCGCTGTAACCAAGACAACATGTTTTCCATAAACATAGTTTGCAGAACATTATTTCCAATATCCCATAATTTATAATTTATACGAGAAAGCAAGCAATCAGACACACTGGTAGCAGGTTGGGCCAATTAGATTCCATTCCTTTTGAAGAATTAACTGACTTCTAGGGAGAACTTCAAGAGAGGACTCTCTACCAGGTCATCCATTTTTATTATGAAGTCTTCTTCACCGCCCATTCTTTCAATTGGGTCCCTACAGCTGTTATGCACATGGACCTCCCAGATATTGAGAAGGCCGGGGCATTTCACATAAATTTCCATCCTTTTTTTTTTTTTTGTCAACAGCAACATTAAAAAAGTAGTGTCCTTCATAGAATTCATCAGCCCCGAGCAGCAGTGTCTTGCCAATATTGGTAATGAGCAGAAACTAAGCAAGGGGAAAGAGTCAAGGTCGAACGTAAAAGGAAAATTGCAAAGACGGAGACATCTGAGGGAGGAACTGCTCTCCCACACTTGCGATAGAAGAATCATTTCAGAAAATGAGCTTTGAAGAGCATTGCTTCATTTAGAAAACCTTTTTCAACCCATATTCCTATTTCTGTTCCTTCAGGACATCTAGCGTTGCCCAGTGATGAACCAAATAGCAAGTACATACTCCAAAAGTTAATAGTAATGCCCACAGTGGCACGCCTCATATATTGTATGAAGTAGACTAAGTATTAAAGAACTTATGAATCCAGAGGTTGCATCATAGTGGTTGGACAAATCAGCTGCTTTGGTCTTTCACTTTTCTTCCAAGTCTCTGCAAGAACATGGAAGAACAGATCTTTCAAGAACAGATCCAATCCCCCTATAAGCAGCAAATTAATTTCCTTGCTCCTAGGGTAAACCCTTTCCAACCGGGTTACGTATGGAAGTTAGTAAATTATGCAGATTCTTCTGAATCCAGACAATCTGTAATCTGACGTAACTTCAGACAGAGAGTGAAAGGAGTGAGGCCACTGTGGGTGGGCTGCAAAATGGGAACAAATAAGGATTTTACAAACAGGATTTTACACAGCATAGAAACAGTAGCGCTGAATAAAGTGAAGTGTAACAGAAGCGTGGAAAAGATTTAAATGTTTCCAATGCCTGCAGGATAACGGATTGAGGGCTAGCCAGCCTGCATTTCTTAATCCCTCTTGGCCCCTAAAATCCTGGTTTATAAAGAATCTGCCTATTTCTATATTGCTTTCAGATGTGTTCACCCACAATTCCACCCAGATCTTCATAATCTACATTCTTAAATAGAGAGAGAACAGAGAGGGGAGGGGGGGCGTTGTGTATGAATCCACCACATAGGGAATTTTAAAACATTTTTTTCATTATTATTTTTTTCTCCTGAGCCAAAAGCTTGGTCAAAATATTTAGAAAATAAAAAAGCACACAAATGTGCAATCTCTCACTAGGGGAAAAGAAATCCAAAATCTCAGAAAACATGGATCAAGTGTTCAAGATTTAATCCCTAAGGCTTCCTTTATCCCTACAACCTAAGGAAATTTAGAAAGGTTAAGCCGAATGATCAACCCACAATTATCTTTTATACCGATCCAGGATCACTGTTCTCCAACGGCAAAAACTGAGTTCCAAGTTTGAGCATATTTTGAAAAGGGTTATTAATCTTTCTTTTTTCTCTGATTTTTTTCCAAATCTAAGCTGTTTATTAATCCCAATCTGCATCATGATTTATGTTAAATCCTGATCTTTTTATATTTACAATTTTGGATACTAAGTATTCACAAGTGTTCCTTCCTTCCTTCCTTCCTTCCTTCCTTCCTTCCTTCCTTCCTTCCTTCCTTCCTTCCTTCCTTCCCTCCCTCCCTCCCTCCCTCCTTCCTTCCTTCCTTCCCCATCTCCTTCCTTCCTTTGTTCCTTCCTTCCTTCCCTCCCTCCCTCCTCCTTATAATGGAATTTCCCATTTATTCTAACCATTTTAATAAAGTAATATAAAAAACAATCCCTCCAACTCCATTAACTAAGCTACGGTTGTGACACAGAAGGACTGTGCTTCCAGAGTCAGCAAACTGTAGCTTCAAACTGGGTTTGTGGGTTGGCCTACCATTACAAAACAAGCAACCGAGGCACAGTTTAGAAAACAGGTGCAGGTTAATTCATTCCAAATGTTAAACAGAAGCAAGTCCCGACCTTATTTATTTAATATATATGCCACCCTTCTCACTATCTGCAGTGACTCTACACTAATTACACGTAAAGGGATGTGAAAAGAGCTCCAGGATCGTCACGGAGAACATGGCATTATGTACTGTAGCTGACAGTTCACTGTTTAGAATAAGGCATGCTATATGACATAAAATTTAAAATATAAAATACAAGTTTAAAATATGTAGAAATTAAACAGAACGTGCAGAAATTAGCAACATTAATTGTGTTCTGTCTCACTGCCATGAGATTCTCAAGTGTACACAAAGGGCAGGCATACATATGTGTTATTGTCTGCAGCAGGGGTCTTCAAACTTGTCCCTTTTATGACTTGTGGACTTCAACTTCCAGAATCCCTCAGCCAACATGCCTAGCTGAGGAATTCTGGTAGTTGAAGTCCACAAGTCATAAAAGGGACAAGTTTGAAGACCCCCTGGTCTACAGATCCCACAACTGCAAAAAGCAGAAGCCACTGGATAGCCCCAACTTGTTCAGAGTGTCTCTGGATCTTCCTATTCAACAATTTCTATGACTGCGTGATAGCCAGCTCCCTCTTGCCAACAACCCCAGTTGAGTTGTTTTGAATGCAATCATCATCTCCCTGTGGCTTCCATCTTTTGCTGTTATTTTTGATGTGTTTCTCTGGTCAGCAGTGCAGGGAGGTCAGATTCAAACCATGCTAAAATGGTGCCAAATATTTTGTAGTCGAACTGTTCTAACCTGAGAATAAACTGTCCCGGCTTCATCAAACGTTTTTGGTGTCCTTCCAGAAGACATCAAATCTGACCTCATCTTGCAGTGGGACCTCTTTCAATCAAGTCAGAACTGCCCGTTCCAACAACAGAACATTTCTGGTGAAACTGAATTGGGATTTTTGGGGTGGAGGGGTCAGAATAGTCAGTCCTCACAAAGCTTTGTACCCCTCAGAAATTAAGGAATCAAACTCCTATTTTTTGAAAACGTTATACTGTCCTATTGATGTTTTGAACTACATTAGCAACCCAGAGTTGCTTATACACTATGGGAAACCACATAAATTAAATCAGTAAAAACAAACTCAAAAACTCAACTTAGAACTTTATCTTTTTCACACAACATATTGTTATCATTTAAAAAAAAAATGCAATGCCTTCAAGTCCATTTGAAGGTGCATGTTGCATGCATAGCTATGAGACCTGGTGAGGATTTGTACTAATACGCCGTAAAACTTCTGAAAATTCAGTTCCTGATAAACTGAACACAAAGTTCTACTTTATTCGTCCTCCATAAATGAGTAACTTGTTCTGCAACCAAGTTCAGGAAACGTGCATGAAAATTGTTCAAAAGTGAGACAACTTACACACACAAACATATATATATATATATACAGATATATATATATATACAGATATACATATATATACAGATATACAGATATACAGATATACATATACACATATACACATATACACATACACACACACACACACACACACACACACACACACACACACACACACACATATATATATATTCCAAATTTGTAGGAGGTGAATTTAGGGCGGCAGTTTAAATTTGATCAGCGTGAGCAAACAATAATGCTGTTCTGTTTGAAATTAACTTTCGAGCAACCCCTTTGTGTTTCCAGGGGAACCTTTATTATTCTTTATTTCACTTTATTACAACAGTCGCAATAACAGGAATGATGACAGCCTCCAAACATCAGGAGGCCCCAGTAGATAAAGATTTCAGCAAAGGTTTTGTGAACCTTTTCTGGCAGAATGGATGGAGGATAACATAAAACAGGCCTATTAATCCTAGGAAGCGTGTTAACAAAGCTATTTTCATTGTTCATTGCTCACGTGCCAAAAAAACTCCCACAGACCGCACCGTGTTCCCTCTAAAAGCCACAGGCAGCCTTGCAGCTGATTATTCTGGCAGCTTTTCTTATTTTACCCCCTTTTTCTGGTTCTTCATTCCTTCTCCCCCATGTGCTGTTAACCAGGAGATGAAAGTCCGCTCACTGACACGCAAATGATTCTGATTTTCTTAGGGTGTTTTCTGAGAGAAATTACAGTAAATTGAATCAAAACAGATCCAACAAGACTCTCCATTGGTACAGTTACACTGCCCAGATCATAAAGACACCTGCTTATGATATCATCCTCTCTCTATTGTCTTCACCTAGAATTCAGCTCTATCTTGCTTGCTTATAACAAAGAAAACATCCTGAATTCAACTTCTTTGCATTTTGGGAAAGATTTTATGAAAATCAGTCCAGACAAGCCAGGAAAACTAAAATTAAAACCCTTATCGGACTGCTTTTTTTTAAAAAAACTGCCCCTAAACTAAAACAAGCAAACAAATTGGCAAACTTCTTTCCCTGCAACCTGAACTTGGACAGGTCCCGCTTTAGAGGTGGGTCATGGATGTGAGAGGAAAAGAAAGAATGTTCTCCTCTTGGCAGGATCAGCCACGCTTCCCTCGTGTGAATGTGCCATCGCAAACACAGCTTGCGCTTTCAAGTGTAATTCAGGATAAAACCTTAGCTTCCCACCCAGGCCATTAAAACAAGCAGATTACTCCATAGAAGCTGACCTTGTCTGATCTCAGGAAGCTAAGGAGGGCCTGACTGGCAAAGGCTTGGATGGGAGACCAAGAGGAAATCCCAATGCTATATAGGCCAGGCGTTTCAAACTGCTGGCCCACGGGCCGGATGCGTTACACGGAAGCCACCCCAGCTCCGGCAAGGGGGAAAAAAAGTCACGATACATCGCGGCACATCACGTGACGCGGCGAGTTTGACACCCCCTGGGAATAGGGAGAAAAATCTTCAAAGAAACCCACGACTCCTGATTTCACCAGACATTTGAGCTCAGCTTCGAGGGAATGCTAACTATTTCTTCACATTAACTCACTCCAGAGTGGATTTGGCCTTTTTTCTTACAGCAGGAGGCAGCCCACAGTGGGCCCTGGCTTGTTATGTATGGGAATAATAAAATATAACAGCAGCTCATTGTGACCATCAGGTGGTGCTGTACTGTATCTGGATTGGTTGGTAAGCGCTCAGCGGGAAAATCCAAGTAAGGGATTGGCTGCCAGTGCACCTGGCCAAGTATATAAGGGGGTACAGGTAACCCCTTTGTTCGCTTCGGTACTGCTACCAATAAAGAGCTGCCATGCTGAGTCCATTGTCTGTTGTCTGACCATGCAGCCAAGAACCCACAACACAATATGGCTGATCCTGCAAAAGCTCAGCCGGATCAGAACGTGTTCTTTGCTCGGATGGAAGGTCAGGGCTGAAGACTGGAAGTTAAAAACAATAAAACAGCAGTGAAAAACCATTTCTCTGTAGCTCTGGCACAGTGAAGTCACGGGAGATTCCATGAAATCCCCCTCAGCCAAATTCGATTGTACTTTTTTTTTACGCCTTTCGCCATCAGTCATCGACGGATGCAAACTAAAGCGAGTTACACGGGAGTGTAAAACAGGGGAAAGGGTGAAGCGTTCCCATTCCACAGAGTGGCCTCTTCTCAATGCATTTATACACATTTATCAGCACAAGTTTGTGGTAATAGCTGAGGAATGTTATTCAGGGACAAGAGTAAAACCATATTGCTTATGTCCTTTCAGCTACAGCCCCCTTTTTCTTTTTTCTTTTCTTTTTCTTTACTTGATACAATCAATATACAGTTTGCAGAGTCTGAAACAAAAACAGAACAGTGGACTTAAAATATCCAGGGAAATCCGACAATTCCCCCTCTTCGGAATAAATCACAACCACTCCATTCTCCTCCACCCTCGGCAAATGATAAATAAATCTTCTAAAACTCGGGTCAGTTTTGGCAAAACAGCTGCTTCCCGAAGTCATACGCCTGTATTTACCAAGAGACTTGGAAACCGTTCTACTGCTTGGGATTTTAAGCCCTAGAAACACAGGCTTGCATTTGTGACAGAAATGATGCTCCTTTGTGGTGAAAAGGCTATGGCTGTGGAATTCAGCATTTGAAACTCAAGATTCAGATTTCTTGAAGTGGAATTTACCACCTAAACACCCACAGCATGGATTGCTGCAAAGGAGTTTTTAAAATTATTTTTTTTAGGATGCATCCTTACTTCACTTGGAGAGATACATTTCGACAAAGAGGCATTGGACATTTTTCAGAGTAGCAAATGTGCTTTTTTCAGCATGCTAGTTTGATGCCAAAAAAAAAAAAAAAGACTTCCTGCCAGGTAGAAAGCATCAAATCCACGAAAGAAAAGTTTCTAGCGCAGCAGCACTAAAAAAAGCAGAATTGTGTGGCTCAATCATCGCACAGCTCTGGATCCAGAAATAATGTCTCTCTAATGTGAGAGCTTTGGGCTTCCAAAATAGCATCCAGGATGGTGGGGGAATTGAGGGAAGATTGGGAATTGAAAGGAGCTGGATCCCATTTTTGGAAAGACAAGATGCATTGAGGGTCCACAAGGGTTACTGCTTTGAAAGACGTGGATCGCAAGGCTCTTGGAGGATAAAGTCTGATGAAGAATGGTAAAAGGAACCACGTATGCTTTGGCTAAAGAAGAGGGGGCTGAGGAGAGCCAAAATAGAAGTCTTTTGATGTTGAAGAGGGGGTGGATTCCTTCTCCATAATACTCCAGGGCAGGACAGGAAGCAGTGGGCGGAAGCATTTGCTGAGGGAGATCCACGCTCAACTTTTCCTCCTTCTGAGAGCCACTGGCCAGTGTGTTTCTCAACCTTGACTATTTTAAGATGTCTGGACTTCAACTCCCAGAATTCCCCGGCTGCCTTTGCTTTGGCAGTTGAAGGCCACACATCTCAAGGTGGCCAAGGCTGAGAAACACTGCATGAAGCAGTGGAAGAGCCTGTCTCCTGAAGTCATTGGGGAGTGTGTGTGTGTGTGTGTGTGTGTGTGTGTGTGTCTCGAGGTGGGGGGGGGTGTTCCAGCAAAGGTGGGACAGCCATTTGTCTGAAGGGGCCTGAGGATTTATCCCCGGTTTGGCCTTGAAAGTCACCAATGTCCCTTCCAACTTTCTGATTCCATTCTTCAACCTTTTGTCAGACGAGGCAAAAATGGGCATCCTTGAGCTAGGATTTTTGTTGATTCTTATAGAACAGAGGTGGAAGGGACCTTGGAGGTCTTCTAGTCCAATCCTCTCCTGCTCAAGTAGGAGACCCTATATCATTTCAGAAAAATGACCAATCTCTTCTGTAAAATCTCCAGTGGTGAAGCACCTACAACTTCTGGTTAATTGGTTTAATTGTCCTCACTGTTAGGAAGTTTCTCCTTAATTCCAGGTTGCTTCTCTCCTTGATTAGTTTCCAATGCCACCATCCATTGCATTCCAATGCAATCCGTCTGCAAGTAGGCAAGGTAAAAAAAAAAGCCACCACTGTCTTGATTTCACAACTAAATTCCCCTAAATCCAGCCAACCAGTCAGACTGGAACGAAACCTGAGCACTGCCAAGCTAAACCGCTTTGTGTGAAAAGAGACATCCCTACTTCCATACTGTCAACAGCTGTAAACCTAGATGAGAAACTTGGTTTCATAGTACAACCTCTGTTTTCCTGCTTATGCCTGAACACTGATACCAAATGTTACCTACATAGAAATTCAGAGTGAATATAAAAGGTATGTGCATTTACACACACACACACACACACACACACACACACACGGACACAAAAACCAAGATATCATACTATTAAAAAATGCCAAGACACTAGGATGAGAGGAAAAATTTATTCTGTTAATGGATTTCTTCCTCGACCCAAATTTATCACAAAAACTAAATTTTAATTGACCTTGAACACTCCTTTATGAGTAGAAACTAGGAATGGATAAATGTTTTATCCATGTAACTTTTTGCATATTTTTTTTTCCAATACGAGTTTGTAGTTTTACATTCAGTGTTTCAAATCCATGGATACTTTGTCTAAAAAAGTGAGGTTTAACATGCACTCAGAAACACTCCAGTTATACATAAATTGGATTGTGACATCCAGAAAAGCAGAGAAATCAGTGGATGGTTGTGTTCAACCATCCCACCAAAACAAAAATCTCTGAAGAAAACAGAAGGTGATCCAAGATTTTTGTTAAAACTAGTGGAGGAAGAAATCCCAACATTTTGTGTGCACAGTTTAATCAATATAATTTATTTATTTATTGAGTTTATATACCGCCCTATTCCCGTAGGACTCAGGGCGTTTTACAAGGCAATTAAAACATAAAATACAAACATTAAAATCAGTTAAAACAATTAATTAGATTTAAGCCCTAAAAATTAAAATCTAAAATCCAATTAAAAATTAAAAACCCCTCAGTCTGGGCCAGACAGCTCGAAGAGCCATGTTTTCAGGTCCTGGCAAAATGAACAAAGGTCGGGGGCCATCCTAAGTTCTGTGGGTAGTTGGTTCCATAGGGCCGGCGCAGCCACAGTGGGAATAACCCACTGGTATTCCTTAACTGGCGGTACCCTGAGAAGGCCCTCTCTGTGGGAGCGCACAGGACGATGGGAGGTTGATGCCGGCAGCAGGTGTTCCCTTAGATAGTCCGGACCCAAGCCATTATAATAACAGTAACTAGATGGTAGATCGACAGAGATGGATAAATGGAGAGATAGAGATAGAGAAATAGATGATAAGATGGAGAGAGACAGAGAACAAAATAGGAAGTAAAATGCAGCATGGAAAAAGTTTCAATAGCTAGCTATGAATTAGCCTTTCTTTCTAAAGCAGACATGTCAAACACAAGGCCCGGGGGCCAGATCCGGCCCGCGAAGTGGTTTCATGTGGCCCGCGAAGCCATCCTGGAAACAGTGAGGGAACGGCCCCCACTGCCTTGGCCCTGGCCCAGAGACCCTCCTTCTGCCAGAGACCCTCAGATCCGTCCCACTCCTGCCCAGGCCCCCATAGGCACCCTTGATACGAACGATGTAGAGCTGGCCACGCCCACCCAGTATGCCATACACATTCTAGCCACGCCCACCCAGTAGGCCACACCCACTCTAGCCATACCCACCCGGCCCCTTGAGGGCAACCGCAATCCTGATGCGGCCCTCAATGAAATTGAGTTTGACACCCCTGTTCTAAAGCATCATTAATCAGCAACAATTAACTAAAACGCAGGTTGGCAGATTAAAGTTGCAATGCAAAGCAGATATGACAAATAGACAGGCAGAAACTTGGTTGATAAAATAAAAGTCCATTCAATAAAACAAACAACACAGAACTATCCCCTAACCACAAGAACTATTGGCAACCATTCGTGAGTGAAGCTTACACATAATGGTGCAAAATGTTGCTACTTTCAGAAGAATAAATTTATCTTGATTAATAAAATTATCAGAGTGCCCAGGAAATTTAAATGAAAGAGAGGTAATTATGTTCCTCTTGAACTGGCAATGCAGCAGAACAACAGACAAGCAAAAATCAGAATAAAATAACGTTGGACTGAGGTTTACAAGTTTAAGATCACTTTCAAATGTTGGATTAATAACTGAAAAGCTGAAATGCAAACACAGACCAGATTGACCTCCCAGGAAATTCTGCTTTTTTTTTTTTTTGGTCATTCTAATTTTTTTTAAAGGGGGGGGGGAAATGTTTGTGATGCATATAGTTGGTTAGCCTACATTTTCCTGGCAGACATTCTATCAAACATAAATTCCCCCACATTGTATCTGTACTATGCACAATATGTTTAGCTCTGCATTCAGATTCTTTTAATTAGAGAATAGCAAACACTCTAAAAGGGGTTTTACTGCCATATGTGATGCCTGGAAGTGGATTGCCGTAATTTCTCTCCACAGACATTCAGGACTGATCTGCATCCCTGCACAAAGCCAGAACTCAAATTTTGCTTATTATTGTTATTAAACGGCGGCGGATGGCAGGCTGCTTTAAATGAATCTCTGCCAGGCCTCTTCCTTGCCACCTCGTAAGAAAAACAAGCAGAGGAGGGTGTTTGCTGATGCAAGTTTGCAATCTTCCCTTCCGCGTCTTGAAGAAAGAGGCAGCAGTTCCTGGGTTGTGCAAGAAACCAACCAAGGCATTAAAGACCCTCAGCCCAGTTACAGAAGCCGAACCTTTTTCTGGATTTGTGTGCATAATGTCAAGCTCTCTTCGCACCACATCCAGGTCTTGGAAGTGAATTTGGCCCTGTTGATTTCCACGTTTCGACGAGGTCCCACTCGTCATCTTCAGGCTGGTGTCTTCGGCTTTGTGCTGGCAGCTCCGATCACACTTTGCTCGCACAAGCACGAAGCCGAAGACACCAGCCTGAAGATGATGAGTGGGACCTCGTCGAAATGTCGCCAAGACGCTCTCAATCTTACACGGGAAAAGACCCAAATATGCCAAGACCTACATACCCATAGCCATGAAAATCTACGAATATACATACATACATACATATATATATATATATATATATATATATATATATATATATATATATATATATATATATATATATATATATATATATATATATATATATATATATATATATATATATATCACAAATATCACCAAGTAGGATCAATAACAGCACAGGTCAAGCAAAGAAGCTGGACATCTCCCTCAAGCACCAATGTATCTTTGCACCTCAAGCCTCTGCACTCTGAATCATGGCTCCTGTGCTACAGCTGAGAACGGGGTCAAATAAGTCGAGACACTGACTTGGAACGGTGTGATCAGTGCTCTGCCTGGTTCGAGGCACACATCAGAACAAGGTGGGGTTTTGATCTCCTTGCTGCGGTCTCTTCCTTGACTTCAGGACCCATATTTTGCTTTCTGTCCCCCTATCTATCGAGCGTTGTTTTAGAACTGCATGTAAGGAAGTTGTACTTTTCTTTTCAGGAGAAAGAGATATATACGATAACATAAAGAAGAAAAATAAGATGGGAAGATTAATTGCAATAGTCTCCCCAGTGTGGACCTTCTCCAGATATAATGGGTGCAATTCCCATCCTGTTCTCCAGGGAGGGGCAGTGTGGAATAGTGGTAAAAGGGCTAGACCAGGATGGGGGACACCAGCTCCAAGATCTGAGCCATGGGGGGGTGAGACTTTGGCCCAATCAGGATTTCTCCAGCTAACCTTCCTTACAAGCTTGTTCAGAGGATAAAATGATGGGGAAACCTGAATTCCTGGAAGGAAAGTGGTCCATCCATCTAACGAATGCATAAAATGACAAAACTCTTTGGAGAGAGCTCAAACTGGGGACAAGTCGGTGTAGCCAAGCTATCATTTCCCTCATAATCTTTGCAACAGCGCTCACATTCCAATGGCAATCTTTTTTTTTATTGAAAAGTTTTACAGTACATTTTATTTTTAACAAAACAAAACAAAACCCCTCCCAACCCCCTCCCCTCTTCCCAACCCTCCCCAACACCTCCCTCCCTCCCCCTCCCCCCTCCCCGACTTCCCAGAGCTAAATACAAGGTATAAAAGTAGAAACAATCATAATCTACCATATGCAAACAACAAGAAACTATTAAATCTGTCGCACTTTAACTCTTATAAAATGACTACAAGCAACATAAATATCACATCAGTACTTATTCAAATGCTAAATGAAACTTTTTAGTCCCATATTTATTCTGAATGTAATCAATCCATTTTTTCCACTCCACAATATATCTCTGTTGCGAATGGTCTTTCAAATACGCTGAGATCTTTGCCATTTCCGCCAGGTTGGAAACTTTTAAAGTCCATTCTTCTATAGTCAGCAGTTCTTCCTTCTTCCAATATTGCCCTACTAAAAGTCTTGCTGCCGTAATTAAATTCAACATCAACTTAGTGTCCACAACAGTAGTGTCAGTAGTAATGCCCAGTAAAAACAATTGCGGACAAAACTTTATCCTTTTCTTAAATATCATCTGCATATTCCACCAAATTTTAATCCAAAATGCTTTAACCTTTTTACAGGTCCACCATATATGCATTCCAATGGCAATCTTGAACAAGCACCATTGGAAAAGAAATATTACGAAAGCAGCTTGTCAAGAATCTTAGTGCTCAGTCCACATTTCTGCCCGATCCCAATTTTCTCATCCCGCCAATAAGCGGGCCTAATAATCCAGCCTCCCAGACTGGTGCAATTCCCCTTTACTCAGAAATAAATCCTACTTGACAGTCAAAGGTGATTGTTCCCACGACTTTACACAACACATTTTTTAAAAAAACCTCCGTCTCTTAGTGTCTTCAGCATGGAGTCGGCTTGTCACCACCTTCCTCAAAGACGTTTTTTCTTTCTCCCTAACTCTGGGATCTGCCCAGCCAAATCTTAACCCGATTTCATCCTTTCTTGCTTTAGGACAGACATGTCAAACACAAGGCACGGGGGGCGGATCCGGCCCGCGAAGTAGTTTCATGTGGCCTGCGAAGCCATCCTGGAAACAGTGAGGGAATGGCCCCCACTGCCTTGGCCCTGGCCCAGAGACCCTCCTTCTGCCAGAGACCCTCAGATCTGTCCCACTCCTGCCCAGGCCCCCATAGGCACCCTTGATGCGTAGAGCTGGCCACGCCCACCCAGTAGGCCATACGCACACTAGACACGCCCACCCAGTAGGCCATGCCCACCCTGGCCATACCCACCCGGCCCCTTGAGGGCAACCGCAGTGCTGATGCGGCCCTCAATGAAATTGAGTTTGACACCCCTGCTTTAGGAGATCAAGTAGAATTGTCTTAAGTGCTGCCACCTATGGTAGCTAGGTGTGAGATTTAGAGAACTCCAATAAATCCAACTGAGCTGATTGCAGACAGCCAATACACTTAACCTTGGCCCTCAAAAATGGGAGCAACAATGCTGGGTAGGAATCAGGACCTTTCCCCCCCCCCCGCCGCCTTGCAGAGTTGACGGTTTTTCCTCCAGCTAATTTCGAGCCAGCCCTTGAGGGTCCCCTGGAGCCAGTGCCAAAATAATTGGAAAAACCCTCCAGTCAGTAACCTTGATACAGATAAGGACAAGTTTAGCTTGACTTAAGGCGGCAGGGGGTGAAGGCAACGTTCTGAGGACCTGCCAGGGCTCATCTGTGCAATGGTGAAGAGCACCAGAGGTCCCATCTTCTTCCTACTTCGCAGCGCATCTCCCTACTTTTAGTACAATCCCCCCCCATTGTGATGTCACTGTGGAGGAGAGGACCAGGTATCCCCCAGTATAAAGAAAGAGGGCACCATCCCTTGCCCACCAGCTCAACCTGTAAGGAGACCCCCTGACATCCTCAGGTAGGGCAACTCTGACACAAGTAGCATGTGTGAGTACATCCATACATGCTTGGCCAGGGGCTGCAAGCCCAGAAGTAAAAGTCAGAGGGGCTTGATCTTAAATAAATGGGTCAGGGGACCCCGTGGGGCAATTGAAGCTGTTAAAGAGTTTAGTTCGAAGAGAACAACCCACAGAGGCCCGATCGATCGTCACAGGCCAGAATTTAGGCTCTAGGTTGCACCCACACATTTCCTTAAGTGGAGTCCTTAAATCGAGGGATAATTATGCTCCCCTCGTTTCGATGGCTTATCAACACAAGGTTGCGGTTACTATTAGTAGCCAAAACGTTTGGCTGCTCCAGTCAAGAGTCACCCCAAACAAAACTGCGGGAGAGCCAAACCAAGAAGGGGGCCAAATGCTTGAAAAGGGGGAGGGGGAAATAATAATAAAAAAATCTCTCCTTGGTTAATAATAACACATCATTTTCTCTCCCCCCCATTATTCCCACGGTCGTGGCTCTGCCTCGGTTTACCTAGGAGAGGGCCATTCCACACTGCTCTGCCTTTTTTCCCCTTCGCGAGAAAGCAGCGCTCCGACGCCGATCAGAGAGAGAGAAGGCGAAAGCTTTTTTTTTCCCCTCTGGCTTCATCATCCCGACGTGGCGGGCATTTCCCCCCGCCAGCAAGTGCCATCCCCACGCGTCCGCGCATCCCCACGCCGCTCTTCCCCCCGAGTCCAGTCCACCCAGCGCCGATCAGAGAGAGAAGGCGAAAGCTTTTTTTTTTTCCCTCTGGCTTCATCCCGACGTGGCGGGCATTTCCCCCGCCAGCAAGTGCCATCCCCACGCGTCCGCGCATCCCCACGCCGCTCTTCCTCCCGAGTCCAGTCCACCCAGCACCGATCAGAGAGAGAAGGCGAAAGCTTTTTTTTTTTCCCCTCTGGCTTCATCATCCCGACGTGGCGGGCATTTCCCCCGCCAGCAAGTGCCATCCCCACGCGTCCGCGCATCCCCACGCCACTCTTCCTCCCGAGTCCAGTCCACCCAGCGCTGCCCGTCGTGCGCGGAGAGCCAGGAGCGAAGGTGTAACGAGCCCCCACCCACCCCCCCACACCACACACACACACACACACACACACACACGCACACCTAAGGAAAAGAAAGACACACCCACCGGTGCACCTTAGAGTAGGCGAGGATCGGGCCGGGGGTGCTCTGGAATCGGGCGCATTCCCTGGCAGCGGAGCGCGGGGAGCGACGGACGAGCCCTGCGCTGCGCTGCCCGCCGGCGGTTTCTGGGCATCCGCGGAGGGCGGACCGAGGGCGGGGAGGGCGCGTCCTCCGCCGCCGAGTCTGGCGAGCCGGGGCGGGTCTCCGAGTTGGGGAAACTTCCACGCGCTCAGCCGGTGCCTCGCTCGCTCGCCGCCCGCCGCCCGCCGCTGCCGGCGCTCCCTCCGACGGGCAGCTCGTCCGATCGCCCCGCGCAAGCCCCGAGCGGACGGACGGACGGACGGCCGGCCAAGCCGCTCCTTGGCTCGCTTGTTCCGCCGCTTGCCGGTCAGGCGGCCCACCCGGCCTCGCTGCTGCCCCGAGCCGGCTTGGCGCAAGGTGGGCAAGCGGGCAGCCGAGGTCTGGTCGGGGCTCCGGCCTCGGGGGTCTCTGGATCCCGTCTGCGGAGAAGCCCCCGGAGGGAGAGTGGGAGCCCCCGCCTCCCGCTCTCCTTCAAATCTGCCCCTTTGCAAAGGTGGGGCCGGAGGAGAGGGAGGGTCTCCGCCGCCGCCGCCGCCGCCGTTTTTCCCCCGGGAAATCTCAGCTCTCTCTGCCCAAGGGATCTCCAGAGCCTCCCCCCCCCCGGGTGGGTGGCTGCCGGCCTTCTCTGGAGGACCCGAGGCCTCCTATGGCAGCATGCCAGCAGCCCTCGTCACGCTCAGCCCGATCCTAAGATGTGACAGTCTCTTTGTACGCCACTGAGCCTTCTTCAGCCCTAGTTCGCGGAATGGGAGTGGGACCGTTGTAAAGAGTCTCTGGAGACTCTCAGTCATCCAGCTCATCGTCCTCCCAAGGTGCTTTTTCACCAAGCAACTGGACTTTCTTGTTTTTTTCTTTGAAGATGATGATGATGATGATGATTATCATCATCATCAGTGCTTTTTTTTTGTAAAAAAAAAGGTGCCGGGAACTCACACATGTCATACAACCCGCCTTGCCTACCCTACAAGGTTCCATCCAAAAAAGGTGCCGTTCTATGAGAAAAAAAGCCAGGATGAGGATGATGATTAAACTTTTATTCATTAAAGAGCCTTGGTGGAGCAGTGGGCTAATGCCTCCTTAAGTAACACCAGCTGCCTGCCATTAGTGCAGGTTCGCCTTCCACCAGGCTCAAGGTTGACTCAGCCTTCCATCCTTCCGAGGTAGGTAAAATGAGGACCCAGATTGTTGGGGGCAATTAAGCTGACTTTGTAATAATGCCGCTTGGGGTGTGTGTGAAAGCCCTAATAAGCAGGCATATACATAGAATGAAGGCTACTGCTAAGCTTGTAAGCCGCCCTGAGTCTTCGGAGAAGGGCGGGATATAAATGGAATTAAAATTAAAAAAATAAAAATAAACGTGAACCTCAGTCAACTGAACATTCAAATTGACTGGCACTAATGGTTGACACGGGTTGCTGCCAGCATCCTAGGTATCAACCAGGTATCTCCTTAAAATGTAAGATGTTCCGAGTAGCGCAGTTTTTTGTAGCTTTGCTGGAGTTATTGGAGGAAGCTGCAATTTCTTGATGTATTTTGCAAAGTTTTTGGACACCGTTCCCAGTGCCCCAATGACAATGGGTATCATATTATTATTATTATTATTATTATTATTATTATTATTATTATTATTATTATTATTATTATTATTATTATTATTATTATTTGAACCTCAGTCAACTGAACACTCAAATTGACTGGCGCTGATGGTTGACACGGGTTGCTGCCAGCATCCTAGGTATCAACCAGGTATCTCCTTAAAATGTAAGATGTTCCGAGTAGCGCAGTTTTTTGTAGCTTTGCTGGAGTTATTGGAGGAAGCTGCAATTTCTTGATGTATTTTGCAAAGTTTTTGGACACCGTTCCCAGTGCCCCAATGACAATGGGTATCATATTATTATTATTATTATTATTATTATTATTATTATTATTATTATTATTATTATTATTATTATTATTATTATTATTATTATTATTATTTGAACCTCAGTCAACTGAACACTCAAATTGGCTGGCGCTGATGGTTGACACGGGTTGCTGCCAGCATCCTAGGTATCAACCAGGTATCTCCTTAAAATGTAAGATGTTCCGAGTAGCGCAGTTTTCTGTAGCTTTGCTGGAGTTATTGGAGGAAGCTGCAATTTCTTGATGTATTTTGCAAAGTTTTTGGACACCGTTCCCAGTGCCCCAATGACAATGGGTATCACATTATTGTTGTTGTTGTTGTTATTAACCATAGAGTTGGAAGAGACCTTGAAGGTCATCTAGTCCAACCCCCTGCTCAGGCAGGAAACCCTATCCCATTTCAGAAAAAATGGCTGTCCAGTCTCTTCTTAAAGAGTTCCAGTGTAGGAGCATTCACTGCTTCTGGAGGCGGGTTGTTCCACTGGTTAATTGTTCTAACTGTCAGGAAGTTTCTCCTTAGTTCTAGGTATTAGAAGTATTTTTGATTACATAAATTCTTTGTTTGCTGGTTAAATTTATATGCCGCCCATCTCTCCAACAAGGTGACTCAATTTTTTTTGTTGCTTTTATTATTAACAGAGCCACCTGGTTGAGTTGGGTGGCTGTAGAAATTGAATGAATGAATGATGAAATAAAATAAACTTTGCCGGGGGTGGCCTGCAAATACAGTTAAGTAAATAAGTAGATTCAGGAGTTGGAATATTAACTCACACGGGCTGGGATTGGCTCAGAATTACTAATATGAAATTAGTCGCTCTTCTTGGGCTGCCTTCCCTGTATTTGTAATTTATCTAAACATCGGGAGTTGTGGACTTTTCATGCATGAAAGGGGCACAACAAATTATTACAAGCTCTGGAAGGTATGTTCTATTTTTGATTTGCAGCAGTGGGTCGCTGATTCATTTTGTTTGGCACCATTCAAATTACATTTTTTTCCTACCTTAGAAACCCAAAATAAGCTTTACAAATGGACAGAGACAGAGAGAGGCAGAGAGAGAGAGAGAGAGAGAGAGAGAGAGAGGAAGGGAGAGGGGAGAAGAGAGAGAGAGAGAGAGAGAGAGAGAGAGAGAGAGAGAGAGAGAGAGAGAGAGAGAGAGAGAGAGAGAGAGAGAGATCTACTCTCTGTCCTTTGTTTGATCCAATAAAATAAGAAGGAAACCACTTCTCTTTATTATTAACGGATAACCAGTTTGGTGGGGTGATTTAAAGCACTGGACAGAATCCAGGAGACAGTGAGTTCTAGCCCTGCCTTGGGTGCAAATCCAGCTGGGTGATTTTAGTCAGTCTCTGTCTCTCTCAAGGCCTAGGAAGAAGACGGCAAAGGCAAACCACTTATGAAAATCTTGCCAAAAAACAAACAAACCCTGCAGGGCCATGTTCCTATGGTTGCCAGGAATAAAGACTGATTCGAAGGCACCCCTTCACACTCAAGGAGATACGAAGAGAAGGGCAGGAGCGGATGACAGTAAAAGTCAATTTAATCCAACCTGATGCCAGTGGGAATTTTAACAGGAGAACATCTGGAGGAGAAGGCCAGCAGCTGAAAGATAGAGGCCTGCTACCTGCCTCTGATCCCGGATCCATCCCGGAGAACAAGCATGTCCCCAGATGCACCTTTTATCTGCAAACCTTTTACTCTTTTATTTTTTTCTTCTAATCTTTCTGGGCTGGGGCAGGATGAAAGCCCCAGAATGCTACAAGACAGGGGTGTCAAACTCAATTTCACTGAGGGCCGCATCAGCATTGCGGTTGCCCTCAGGGGGCCAGGTGGGTGTGGCCAGGGTGGGCATGGCCTACTGGGCGGGCGTGGCTAGAGTGCGTATGGCCTACTGGGTGGGCGTGGCCAGCTCTACATCGTCCGCATCAAGGGTGCCTATGGGGGCCTGGGCAGGAGTGGGACAGATCTGAGGGTCTCTGGCAGAAGGAGGGTCTCTGGGCCAGGGCCGAGGCAGTGGGGGCCGTTCCCTCACTGTTTCCAGGATGGCTTCGCGGGCCGCATGAAACCACTTCGCGGGCCAGATCCGGCCCCCAGGCCTTGTGTTTGACATGTCTGCTACAAGAGAATTCAGAGGCAGAATAGTTCATCCTCTTTTAAATGGTGTCTCAACAGGCAGCTGGGAGGGATAATTGAAAGCAGCGAAAGGGGATGCCAGATGCATTGAAGATGTCCTATTGGTAACATGGTCTTCCCGCAAGGACCTTTTGTGTGATTATGATAGGTCGCTCAAACCAATTTCATTTTGTTCCTAGCACCGATCCTCTTTCTTTCATATTTGTTTTTACGGCCTTTCTTTCTTTCTTTCTTTCTTTCTTTCTTTCTTTCTTTCTTTCTTTCTTTCTTTCTTTCTTTCTTTCTTTCTTTCTTTCTTTCTTTCTTCTTTTTACTGCAACCAAACCTATGTTAGTCCAAACAATGCTCTCTGCAACAATGAAGCTATGGAATAAAAAGTTCAAACAGGTTATAATTTTAGAAAAACCGAGCTGCCAATCTTGACTTGGAAGAAGACTAAAATTCCGTGGAAGTATAAAAAAAAAATTGGCAGACAAAGGAGAAGGATTCAGCCACATCATTTCTCTGAGAGGCTGGTAATTTTGTATAGGGGAAAAAAAAGCTTTTGCAGTAGAGTTTTCCAAAAGGCAGATTTTCATCTACAGCCTTATTCTTATATCCAGAGAAAAGAGGTAGCATGCCAGTACCAACGGGTATACAGATAGCAAGAGATAACACGGCACCAGCAGTGTGCTGCAGCTGCCAAAAAAGCCAACACGGTGCTAGGCTTCATTAACAGAGGGATAGAATCAAGATCACGTGAAGTCTTAATACCACTTTACAATGCCTTGGTAAGGCCACACCTGGAATACTGCATCCAGTTTTGGTCACCACGATGTAAAAAAGATGTTGAGACTCTAGAAAGGGTACAGAGAAGAGCAACAAAGATGATTAGAGATCTGGAGGCTAAAACATATAAGTAACGGCTGCTGGAATTGGGTATGTCTAATTTAATGAAGAGAAGGACGAGGGGGGACATGATAGCAGCGTTCCAATATCTCAGGGGCTGCCACAAAGAAGAGTCAAGCTAGTCTCCAAAGCGCCCGAAGGCAGGACAAGAAGCAACAGGTGGAAACTAATCAAGGAGAGAAGCAACCTAGAACTAAGGAGAAACTTCCTGACAGTTAAAACAATTAACCAGTGGAACAGCCTGCCTCCAGAAGTTGTGAATGCTCCAACACTGGAAGTTTTTAAGAAGAGACTGGACAGCCACTTGTCTGAAATGGTATACGGTTCCTACCTTAGCGGGGGATTGGACTAGATGACCTCCAAGGTCCCTTCTATTATTATTATTATTGTTGTTGTTGTTGTTGTTATTATTATTACCGATACACAGTTTGATGACACTCTCCGAGCCGTCCACAAACAGCTTCTTCTTTGTGTCCCTCTGAAGAAGGGAGAAAACACCCAGATTCTTTTTATTCATCCGAAGGCACAGTGGTGGTGGGAAATGGTACTCGCTTACCAGGAGTCATCAAGTCCTCAATTAGGCCGGATGGCAGGGGGCATTTTTGGCCTGAAGATGCCAGTCAAGAACATCCAGGCAGTCTGGGGGCCAAAATGCCTCCTTGGTCAATTGTACAGAGCTCAAATTAGGATCTAGAACAGCGGTGGTGAACCTATGGCACGCGTGCCAGAGGCTGCACTCGGAGCCCTCTCTATGGGCACACGCGTGCCGCCGCTGCCATCAACTTGCACAGGTCCATTAGGCTGCCACCGCCGCCCAGAGTGGCAGCCCCACCCAGCACAAAGGAGGCGAAGCGGCTGGCTAGCAAGCTCAAGTAGAGGTGGTAGAGCAGGCCCACGCCCAGCAAGCCAAAGGCCACCCGGTGCAAGGAAAGCTGGATCCCCATCGGCGCCACGCCCCCCCCCAGTCCCAGCTAGGATTGCGCACCTCCCCCCATCTATGCTGGGCACCTCCCCCCATCTATGCTGGGCCTCCTACCCACCACCCCACCTGCCAGAGACCCCCTGGCCCTCCCCGCAACCCTGCCCAGCCCCCACAGGCATTCTCCCCCCATAAGCAACATCGAGGTGGCCATGCCCACCCCAGCCATGTCCACCCAGTCTGCCGTGACAACCGCAGCCATGCCCAGCCAGTGGGCCACACCTCCATGCCCCCCTGAGGGCACCACAATGCTTATGCGGCCCTGGCACTTTGCGATCAATAAGTGGTTTTTTAGTTGTGGTTTGGGCACTCGTTCTCTAAAAGGTTCGCCATCACTGATCTAGAACATAGAACAGGGGTGTCAAACTCAATTTCATTGAGGGCCACATCAGCATTGCAGTTGCCCTCAAGGGGCTGGGTAGGTATGGCCTGGGTGGGCGTGGCCTACTGGGTGGGCGTGGCTAGAGTGCGTATGGCCTACTGGGTGGGCATGGCCAGCTCTACATTGTTGGCATCAAGGGTGCCTGTGGGAGCCTGGGCAGGAGTGGGACAGATCTGAGGGTCTCTGGCAGGAGGAGGGTCTCTGGGCCAGGGCCAAGAAAGTGGGGGCCATTCCCTCACTGTTTCCAGGATGGCTTTGCGGGCTGCATGAAACCACTTCACGGGCCGGATCCGGCCCCCGGGCCTTGTGTTTGACATGTCTGACATAGAAGATAGAATAACAGAGCTGGAAGGGATCTCAGAGGTCTGCGTTCTGGTCCAACCCCTTCCTCAGTCAGGAGACCCTCTGCCATTTCGGACAAGTGGCTGTGCAGTCTCTTTCTAGAAACCTCCAGTGATGGAGCACCCACAACTTCTGAAGGGAAGCCCTTCTGTTGGTTGATTGCCTTCCCCATCAGGACATTTCTTAAATCCTTTCCTTTGCTCACCCACCTCCTCATGGCACATAGGTAAAGGTAAAGGTTCCCTCACACATGCGTGCTAGTCGTTTCCGATGCTAGGGGCCAGTGCTCATCTCCGTTTCAAAGCCAAAGAGCCAGCGCTTGTCCGAGGACGTCTCCATGGTCATGTGGCCGGCATGACTAGATGCCAAAGGCGCACGGAACGCTGTTACCTTCCCACCGGAGTGGTCCCTATTTTTCTACTTGCATTTTTACGTGCTTTCGAACTGCTAGGTTGGCAGAAGCTGGGATGAGTAACAGGCGCTCACTCTGCTACTCGGCACTCGGGATTCGACCTACCAAACTGCCAACCTTCTGATTGACAAGCTCAGCGTCCTAACCCACTGAGCCACCGCGTCCACATACACACACCCCCAAAAATTCCACCGAAGCTCTCTCTTTTCCAAGAAAAATCTTTGTAATCGAGAAATTGAAGGGGAAATGAGGACTTCATTTTTTTTTCTTGAGTGTACAATTCACTGTCTCTGTGTTCTTCTGTATCCATGGAGAAGGCTGAACTACACTTTCTCCCACGTGCAATCCCACTTTATTTCATATTAAAGAAGTGTTGGTAACCCAGCACATTTTTTGCATGTGAGAACTGCTTGGCAAGAGCAGCTAATTATATTGCGAATAAGGCCACGACTATTAGCAGCAACAGTTAATTAACAGGCTACACAATGAACTTTTGTCTTTGGAGAAGAGGCAAAGCTGCAGAATGAGGATTTCAGGAGAGCAGATGTTGGAGGAGAAGGAAGCTGACAAATATGGTCCAGAAATATTTCCATCTGCATTACTTCTTCCCAGTCGACTATTAGTGATTTATCCTTTGCTAGCTGAGCTTTGCCTGGGTGGAGGAAGGCTTCGTGCCACAGAGACCATGAAATTCTTCTTGTGGATGATGTTTGTGTCACTCAAAGTCCCACAAGCTCGACATCTGGAAGGGAGTTCTCGCTCTGTGTGTGTGTGTGTGTGTGTGTGTGTGTGTGTGTTTGTCTGTTGGGCAGCTGCAAAAAATTTTTCTTCCAGCTACCAACAAGGTTCTGGCAGAGAAGAAGCATAAGGCCATAAATCAAATGTTCTTAACTATTATGCTGGGTTGTACAGCCATAAAGCAGTCCTTGGCTGTAACGAAGAGTGGCAAAGGGCCAAGCGCTGCATTCAAGTCAGTGAGGATCAAGACTGCAGCAACCAATTCACGAAGGATCCTCTGTGGCACTGTCTTCAGAATAAGACTGTTGCCAAGGTTACTCCAACCAGGAACCTTCTTTCTCAATGACCCTGAAATACTCAGGTATTTCACAGAGTCTACTCAGGGACGCGGTGGCTCAGTGGGTTAGGACGCTTAGCTTGTCGATCAGAAGGTCGGCAGTTTGGTGGGTCGAATCCCGAGTGCCGTGTAGCAGAGTGAGCGCCTGTTACTCGTCCCAGCTTCTGCCAACCTAGCAGTTCGAAAGCACGTAAAAATGCAAGTAGAAAAATAGGGACCACTACGGTGGGAAGCTAACAGCGTTCTGTGCACCTTTGGCATCTAGTCATGCCGGCCACATGACCACGGAGACATCCTCGGACAAGCGCTGGCTCTTCGGCTTTGAAACAGAGATGAGCATCGGCCCCTAGAGTCGGAAACTAGCACGCATGTGCGCGGGAACCTTTATCTTTACCTTACTCAGGTGTAACTGAAGCTAAGCATCTTTGGTTTGCTAGGATAGAATTATTCTAGGCTCCTCTTGACTCCCTTCTGTCTTTTCATGGGTTTTGCAGTACTGTTCCCAAGGACTGTAGAGTCTTCCTTCATTTCCAGATCAGAGTTCTTGAATCAAGATCCAGATAACAATATTGTACCCAGAAGAAGAGTTGGAAGGGACCTTGGAGGTCTTCTCGTCCAACGCCCTGCTCAAGCAGGAAACCCTACCTATCCTATTTCAGACAAATGGCTCTCCAGTCTCTTCTTAAAAGCCTCCAGTGTTGGAGTATCCACAACTTCTGGAGGCAACTTCCATTCCACTGATTAATTGTTCTAAGTGTCAGGAAGTTTCTCCTTAGTTCCAGGTTGCTTCTCTCCTTGATTAGTTTCCATCCGTTGTTTCTTGTTCGGCCTTCAGGTGCTTTGGAGAATAGGTTGACCCCCTCTTCTTTGTGGCAGCCCCTCAAGAATTGGGACACTGCTATCATGTCACCTCTAGTGACATGATGCTGCATCCAGTTTTGGTCACCACGATGTGAAAAAGATGTTGAGACTCTAGAAAGAGTACAGAGAAGAGCAACAAAGATGATTAGGGGACTGGAGACTAAAACATATAAGGAACGGCTGCTGGAATTGGGTATGTCTAGTTTAATGAAGAGAAGGATCTCCAAAGAGCCCAAAGGCAGGACAAGAAGCAAAGGATGGAAACTAATCAAGGAGAGAAACAACCTAGAACTAAGGAGAAACTTCCTGACAGTTAGAACAATTAACCAGTGGAACCACTTTCCTCCAGAAGTTGTGAGTGCTCCAACACTGGAGGTTTTTAAGAAGAGACTGGACAGCCATTTGTCCGAAATGGCATAGGGTCTCCTGCCTGAGCAGGGGGTTGGACTAGATGACCTCCAAAGTCCCTTCCAAGATCATCATCATCATCATGATTATTATTATTATTATTATTATTATTATTATTATTATTATTATTATTATTATTATTATTATTATTATTATTATTATTATTCCTTTTCATTAAGCTAGACATACCCAATTCCAGCAACGGTTCAATTCCAGCAACATTCACCATGTTGCCTCTTTTGATCTTGCCCTCCAACCCATGGAGGCCACTGAGCAGTAGGGCCTTCAGATGGTCTGTCCTTACTGGTGTTTGAGAATGGTTCTGTTATTTCTGGGTTGTGCCAGGCTGGGTCCTCCTCTGAGGAAGGTGATATGTCTGGCCAGGCCCTGATAGATCTGCTGGAGGAGATGCTCAGCAGGGCAGGAGAGAATACAACATCACATGTTGCTTGGCCAAGAAGCTTTAAAAACTCCATCACAGTGAATAAGCACTTCTTGCTGTAGCCATATCGTTTCTGTAAACATTAAATCATAAGTGGACTTGGATATATGAGTCACCCTTAAACATCCCTTTAAATATGTTTTTTTTTTCTCTCTCTCCTTGGATCTGAATTTGTACCAGTGTGGATATTTTGTTTATTTGTTCAGTTTTTGCTTCTTTTAAGGAAATGGGCCAGTCCGCTTTAGAAAAAGAACTTCTATCAATTTCCATTCTTTTAAGCTTTAGGTAACAATTTCTGAAGTTTTGAAGGAAGATTTCCTATCTGCAGAACAGTTAATGTCTTAAGTGTTTACTCGGATAGCAGAGAAGGTAAGATTCCCCCAGATTCATACCACACTGTCAGATTTTGATATGTTCTAGATTTTCTCAACCTTCATATCTAGTTTTACCTTCATTAAAATATTGCTATGTAAAAGAGAATAAACCAGGTAATTCTAGTAGATATGAATCCTAGAAAAAAGATGCCCTCTGCTGGCTGGCTTTTAGGGTTTTGGCTTTTTTTGAATGAGCCATTACACTGAATAATAGCTTATGCAATTTTAGGTAGGAAGTGAAAGAAATCCGCCATTTAACCAGGGTTTCTTGACCTTGGCAACTTCATTTGGCAATTTCAATTCTGTGGACTTCAACTCCCAGAATCCCCCAGGCAGCATTGCTGGCTAGGGTATTATGGGAGTTGAAAATTTCACATCTCAAAGTTGTCAAGGTTGAGAAACACTGATTTTAACCCTATAAATCGGAAAAGGCTGTTATAACAATAACAGCATTGGAATTGGAATTAGCATTGGAATCAAGATAGAAAAGCATATTTCTTGCCCTTTCAGGTTAATGCTTTTATGCCCAAGTTGGACAAAGTATTCCTTCTTGTTTAATATTCTGTTTTAAATCAGGGCTTTTCAACCTTTTCACTCATTGCACCACTTTTAGGATACGGCAACATCTGAGTACCATGTCACCAAAAAAAAAAAAGGAAAAAAGTGATAAAGTACAGGTAGTCCTCGACTTACAACTGTTCGCTTAGTGACTGTTCAAAGTTACAACGGCATTGAAAAAAGTTCCCCCCAAGCCACAGCCGAGCAAGACACCTGCCTGCCCGCCCGGCAGCGTTCTTCCTCCTGTCCGAGGTTTTCATTGTTGTGAGCATTTCTGTTGAGGATTGGCAGTGGGGGTGGGGTGGGGGGGTGTTTGGTTTTTATTCCCATTTTCTGGATGGTTGCAGAAGATGGAGCCTGGCGCTGATCACGGCGCTTCCGCTGAGCCCTGACATCCCTGCAGCTCCAGCCATCTCTTGCTCAGGCTTGTGCGGTGCCCCTTCCCCTCCCCCACTACCACTTCTCTAGGATGGCCACGTACCACCTGCCAGATGCCAATGTACCACAGGTGGTACCTGTACCACTGGTTGAAAAGCCCTGTTTTAAATCACAGCTGATGATGAAATTTAACTACAATTCCCATGGGCTTGACTACAATGGATTGCAGCCATTAGTTTCTCCTATGGTAGGAAACAAAGGCAGTGTGGCTTCTGATTTGGACACGTTATAAAATAAATAAAATTCTAACAAGATATGGCAAATATGTTGAATGCTGAGCGGCTATGTCCTTAATGTTTCAGCTTGTTCTCATAATGATCTTTAATTTCTGTTTATTTTGCCTCTTCATTATGACTCTGACAAACAACTCAGTTGAACTGAAGAAGCTTCTTGGATGAGAAGTGAAATGTTTTCAAGGGAAATTCCAGCTGCCTTTTGGAAAAAGCACCTTTGGGACAATCATGACCTGGATGATGGAGAGTCTCCATAGAAACTCAGTTGTTCAAACCTTTATCAACTTTCTCTATTTTCTATTCTCTTGCTCAAAAGATGTCCCTGGGATTGACACAATATTTCATCCCTTCCTTAATCTCCCGTATGGACAATTGATAACACCTCAACTGCCTACCCATTCTTCCTAGGATTTTTTTCCAGACAAGATCCATTCTCTCCTTTCACACTTGTTGTTTCTGCTCCACAGGAGAAAGGAGGAAGTTTGTGTCAACTGTTCTGCTCTAGTTATGGTGTGGTTGATGAAGGAATCTAGATGTTCAGCCAGCCTTACAGTGAAAACTCCCTTCATTTAATCCCCAGAAGAACATTCTGGTGAGATAGGTTGAGCTGAGAACAAATAATGGGTTTCAAGACACACTGTGGGTTTTTTAGGGTTGGGAATAGATTGGACAACCATTTTTCTGGAATGGTATAGGGTCTCCTGCTTGAGCAGGTCATTGGCCTAGAACAGGGCTTTCAACCAGTGGTACGGGTACCACCTGTGGTACATTGGCACCTGGCAGGTGGTACGCGAACATCCTAGAAAAGTGATAGTGGGGGAGGGGAATGAGCTGAACCGGTGGCAGCACTGCACAAGACTGAGCAAATGATGGCTGGAGCTGCAGGGCTGTCAGGGCTCAGCAGAAGCGCCAGGATCAGTGCTACTTTCCAGCTCATCGGCGCTTCTTCGGGGCCATCAGGACTCAGTGGAAGTGTCAGGATCAGCGCCAGGCTCCAGCTGGAGCTCGGCGCTGATCCTGGCGCTTCTGCTGAACCTAGAAGAAGCACCGATCAGCTGGAATGTTGCAGCATCTCCAGGATCTTGTGATTTACATTCAGATGCTTGGCAACTGATTCATATTTATGACTGTCACAGTGTCCCAGGGTCATGGGAAGTGACCAAAACCTGCTGCCACCACCCAGCAGACTGGGGGGAATAAAAACCAAACACCCCCCCCTCCACACCAACACCCCTGGTGCCAATCCTCAACAGAAATGCTCACAACAATGAAAACCTCGGACAGGAAGAAGAGCGCCGCCGGGCAGGCAGGCAGGTGTCTTGCTCGGCTGTGGCTTGGGGGGCACTTTTTTCAGTGTCATTGTAACTTCGAACAGTCACTAAACGAACTGTTGTAAGTCGAGGACTACCTGTACTTCATCACTTTTATCCTTTTTTTTGGGGGGGTGATCATTTTTTTTGACACCTTGCTAGGTGACTGGTGGTACTCGGATGTTGCCATATCCTAAAAGTGGTGCAATGGGTGAAAAGGTTGAAAAGCCCTGGTCTAGAAGATCTCCAAGGTCCCTTCCAACTCTGTTGGACTCTCAAGCTAACTTAACATCTTAATTGTTAAAAGTGAAGCTGGTAATTGTTAGGGATGGTGCCAATGGAATGGTAGTGTGGTGGGCTACAGTGAAGCAATAGTTTCCCAGGAAGAAGAGATAAATTCCAGAAAGGTGGATTAGACAAGAGACAACACAGTACAGAGCTGGATAGGAGACAGAGGAAGAGAGTTAGGATAGCCACTTCCTAGAATCTCCCAGGTACTATCCATTAGGACAGGGGTCTTCACACTTGGCTTGTGACTTGTGGACTTCAACCTTTTGTGACTTGTGGACTTCAACTCCCAGAATTCCTCAGCCAGTATTCCTGGCTGAGGAATTCTGGGAGTTGAAGTCCACAAGTCATAAAAGGGCCAAGTTTGAAGACCCCTGCATTAGGGTGAGAGTAGTAAGGGTTTAATCCGGCAAGATTCCGTCTATTGCGCCTGAGAAATAAAGAACTGAATTCTGGCAAGATTCTTCTAAACTGTTCTTGGACTAAGCCTGACATCATCATCAAATATCAAATATCATCAAATATCAGGTGCAACCCACCCCTTCCTAGTTCTTGAACACAGCAGTGGTGATCAATTGTCTTAGAAAGGTAGGTAGGAGAAAGAAGCAGATGGGTTAAAGTCTGGAACGTATAGAACATGGGCCTTGACTTCTGTGTGCTGCAGCAGACGGTACATTTATTATTTTGCACCGTAAAATATCTAATCTAGCCAAGCTGTATCTGTGAGCCTCCTGCCAAGTCAGTTCCTGAAATAGGAGTCAAAACTTTCTGCTGTGTCTGGAGAAAAGCCTGACATTAGCCATTTGCCCCACACTTACTTGATTGGCTTTGATTTTTCTAACATAGCCAACATTGGGGGCTTGAAAGATAAGGAGATGAGACAAAGAAGTCAAGGAGCGGTCGGGAACAAGGGTAAACGGAAGAGATGATTGGAAAGAAAAAATTCAAGGAAGGGCATGGATTCTTCCTTGCACTGGGTATTAAAGTTACCAAAGACTTTGAAGACATACTGTATGATTATTCTGGATTTGGAGAAAGGCACGCATGCCAACAAAGCTAGATATGTGTTCTCAGTGATACTCGGGTAATGAGCCATTGGCACATTTGATTTAGGGCTGGTTCACTTGGTTTATGGAGTTTTTTCATGTCAAATAATGCCGCAGGAGAGGGGGATGGTTAATTTGGTCCAAACAGCAGGAGAAAGAGACTAATAATCTTACCTTTATGCCTTCTGCAATCCGTCAAACCTGCCTCACATCTCCTTCTGTTTCCATTGGGGAAGAAAAGCCTAAAGGAAGGAGAGACATTTCGATCTGGAAAACAATACCAGAAAGAAAGAAAAAAAAGAATAGAATGGAACATTTTGTCTCCTGCAGCTCCTCAAAAGTTGGCAAACAGAAGGGAGAAAAACTTCTCCGTAATCCAAACGTTGCTGTTCAATGCAACATAAATATAGTGCAATTCCTGCAGAGTGTTGACAAGTAACGCTTACAAAAACTGGCCACATTAAATGGCTGGGGAGAGACACAAATTGTTTTTCTTTGGTCATAAAACAGAACTTTTTTTAAAAAAAAAACTTTGCTATTTCGTATTAAAAATATGAAGCCATTGCTAAGTCAAATAAACACCTGAACAACTGGAGGAAACAGGGAAAAAGCTGGTTGTGAGTTCCAAATACAGTTTGTCACCTATTCATGATTAGTAACAAACAAAGTCGTAATTACTATTTTTTTTTCTTTCTTACTTATATAAATATGTGAGCCTCCCATTTTGATTCGCAGCAGATGTGTTCACCAGATACAGATTTATTTTCAATATCTGAGAAATGAGAACACACGCCGCCTCGATTTGAATCTTGGCATTTTGTATACAGGTATGCAACTTATGATCACAATTAGAACCAGAATTTCTGTTGCAAAGTGTGTCAAGCTTCATTTTATGACTTTATTTAAACTTTCTTTCCCCTTGAGTTTCTTTGCTTGTCAGAAGCCGGCTGGGAAGGTCGCCAAAGGCAATAACCATGTGACCCTGTGAGGCTGCAACTGACTAGATACACAACAGTTGCCAGGCGCCTGGATTTTGATCATGCAGCCATTGGGACCCTGCCACAGCCACAAGGACCAGCCGTAAGTTGCTTTTTTTTCAGGGCAGTTGTGACTTCGAACAGTGGCGAAACAAACGTTTGTAGCTCAAGGGCTGCCTGCATTGTACTCTTAGAAAAATAATCTACATTCCAATCTCAATTTTCTTGACGTGCTCTAAAAATTTACTCTACTCTTTCTCTGTCTTTCTTTGTCTTTCTTTCTTTTTCTTTCTTTCTTTCTTTCTTTCTTTCTTTCTTTCTTTCTTTCTTTCTTTCTTTCTTTCTTTCCTTCCCCTTCCTTCTTCCCTTCCTCCCTTCCTCCCTTCCTTCTCCTTTCCTTCTTCCCTTCTTTCCTTCCCTTCCTTCCTTTCCTTTCCTTCTTCCCTTCCTTCCTCCCTTCCTTCTCCTTTCCTTCCTTCCTTCCTTCCTTCCTTCCTTCCTTCCTTCCTTCCTTCCTTCCTTCCTTCCTTCCTTCCTTCCTTCCTTCCTCACTGCTGTATATCTGGTTACTTAAAAAAGGAAACACCTGTGATTTTTCCTTAAAGTGCATTGCAGAATGAATTGATCAATTTAGTAATTTTAGTGTCTTTCAGTCAATGTTGACTAAAGAAGTAAAAAAAAAAGTTAAATGTGACATTGTGCCACAGAATTATGTATATCAACTTATATTGGGTTTTACACCAATTGATCAGTCTGCCAGTGCTCCACAACTTCACTATGTGAAAAATGTCTTATTAAGTTATGAAGAAGCACGCCTGGCATTCTAAAATGTTGGTTTAAAAATAGAAAGTGACAGCCATGGTTTATTGGTCTAAGGATGAGGCTGAGAATAACAAACTCTCCTAAAATAGCAGAGTCAGCTTATATCTGCTGGATTTTTTTTAAACTGCCCTGAATTGCTACATGTTTAAAAAAAAAATAGATCAGTCACTCCAGTTTAAATAATCTGTCTCGCAAGATGTGAAAAGAGGTAGAAAAGAGCCACACAAAAGATTGTCTAGTAAATTCAATGGATGCAGAGCATCCTCAGTGTACATAGAATTATGTGCCTATTGTACTGGGAATATCATTTTCAAAGTTATCACTCCAGAGTATCTCATGGCCCAGATATTGGTTAAAATTGGGAGGAGGGGAAAAGGCATAAGGAAGGGGAAGGAGAAGGAGAAGTAATTTTTTTACCCATGATGAATGCCATTTCAAGAACTTTCTACATGATCAGATGCACCTATAGTGTTTGAGGGTAGAATATGAGGGTGCTTGCAGTGATGGTAACCCTTACAGCGCAGAACAAACAACACTTGGAGGCATTTTTGCAGAAAGGAGATGCTCCTAAAGAATTTCTTTAGGTGGTATTTTTGAACTTACCTCTGCTGAGAAGTGACTGAGAAGTCCTTTTGGCTTGGTTTTTGCTGTCCTGCATCTCTCTGTCACTTTTGCAATCCTCTTGGAAGTTTCCCCTTATGACGTTTCCATATAGATCTTAGGGCGTGATGAGGAAACCAGAAGGAAGAAAGTACAGATCTAAACGAGGAAGGAAAAAAACAGGGTCCCTACACCCCAGAAGCCGTTTTATACCTTTAAAAGGTAGCCCACTCCCCAAAGTGCAAAGAAGGAAAGGGTGCCCCATCTAGTGTTGGCACCAGGTGAGTCTCATACGATGCCCGTTCTTTGGATGCTCCTAAGAAAGCCTGCCAATCCTTGATATCCAGTGGTGGGATTCAAATATGTGAGCAACCGGTTCTTTGTGTGGATGCCACTTCCGGAAGTCCGTTCTGGGCCTGGCCAACAAAAAATTAGCTACCAGTTCTGCCTAAGTGATGGCGAACCGGATGAATCCCACCACTGTTTATATCTCTTGCCTCCCAACCTCCAGCCAAACAGTACCTTGGCTTTAATTGATGTTGTTAATTTCCCCTTCGGCTCCACTGCAGTTCAGTTGATTTTTTTTTCCCCTTTGGATGGTTTAAATGCACCATTCACAGAAGCAATTGCCTTTTGGCAGCCACAGTTGAGAAGTCGCATTCACAACGTCAAACCCTATTTATCGGGAATGCACCTTCAGAGAAGCAACTGGCGGTGATTTCACTGGGGCGTCTTTCCAGGATGAGCTGGAGGGTTGCCAAATGGGCTGGCTGCTATGTTTGACTAGACTGGAAGGTCAACTTCTTATCTTTAGGCATGTGCAGGAGAAGGATCCCAATTTGCAGGCGGATCTGTCATGTAACTTACCGATCAAAACTCCTCATTCTGCACAGCAGAGTGCTTTGACTACTGAGTGGGTCAGATCCTCTTAAGATGAATCAAAGAGTCTTGAAAACAAACTTTCTAGATGCCACTTACACAGAGACACCTTCTAATTCAAAAAACGAAAAGAAAAGAAAAAGAAAAAGAAAAGAAAAGAAATGAAAAGAAAAGAGACGTTGATGTTGGCAAGAGTGCAGAGAAGAGCAACAAAGATGATTAGGGGACTGGAGGCTAAAACATACGAAGAATGGTTGCTGGAGTTGGGTATGTCTAATTTAACAAAAAGAAGGACTAAGGGGTGACCTGACCTGGTAGTAGCCTTCAAATACCCTCTTCCAAAGAAGAGGGACTCAAGCTATTCTCCAAAGCACCTGAAACAATGGATGGAAACTAATCCAAGAGAGAAGCAACCTAGAACTAAGGAGAAACTTCCTTACAGAACAATTAACCAGTGGAACAACTTGCCTCCAGAAGTTGTGAATGCTCCAACCCTGGAGGTTTTTTAAGAAGAGATTGGACAAACATTTGTCTGAAATGATATAGTGCTAACTGCCTGAGCAAGGGGTTGGTCTAGAAGACACCCCCCCTCCCAGGTCCCTCCCAGGTCCCTTCCAATTCTCTGTTTTTCTGCTTTTCTTTTTTAATTGTTTTTTTGCAGCACAAGGCAATTTTTTTTGTTGTATGCTCACTTTAATGTGATTTACTTCAGCAACATGTCCAGAAACCAGTTAATGTTTGGCTGCCTTTCAGTCTTTTGCAATCTAGTTTAGAAATGCACAATTTATTGGGTTCAGCTTCATGAAAACCATCTGCATTCCTGTTAAACTATCCATTGGCATCCCACATCTATGGCAAGCTGGAGATTTGGATATTGATTCAAAATCGGTACACTCCTTT
The DNA here is from genome assembly GCF_964194415.1 of Vipera berus. Lineage (NCBI taxonomy): Eukaryota > Metazoa > Chordata > Lepidosauria > Squamata > Viperidae > Vipera > Vipera berus. The sequence continues at coordinate 11,238,146 of NC_138208.1, read as the reverse complement.
AGCTACTCATTGTGTAGTGTGTAGTGGGACTAGATGAGTGAGCTGGGTTTCATCGTGAAGAGTAGATTTTGTTGGAAAACCTGTGTGTTGCAGAACCTCCTTTGTTGAACCTATCACTTTGTTGATGGCACTTGGTCTACCCAAGCACCTTTGGACTAGTCAACTATTGTCTCTAAGTACTGAATTTTATTTTCCTGGAGGGGCTGTGGGTCTCAAACTTGAAAAAAAAAGTTTAATTCTAGCAACATTATCCTGGGACTTGTGCATTTACCTTCAATTGAAATTAATGATCTTTTTAAGAAATCCTGGACTTCTTCCTATAAGCCAGCCCCAGACCTGATAGAGAAGTCAAGTCTTTCTACTGGCCACATTCTGTTATAAACCAAATAAGCCTGACTCTGAAGATGGTGAGAACCAGTTGCAAGATTTCATCCATAAAACTGAAATTGAGGACTTGAGCACCCTCTCACACACTAATGGTTTAGGGAAGAAAGAATATCCAGTCTTGCCTTGAGTCTGATCTGTTGCTTTTTTTCAGCAAAAGCTTGGGCTGCATCTAAACTAGTAAGAGGTAAAAGTTCCCCCGCACATGTGTGCTAGTCGTTTCCAACTCTAGGGGCCGGTGCTCATCTCCGTTTCAAAGCCGAAGAGCCAGCGCTTGTCCGAGGACGTCTCCATGGTCATGTGGCCGGCATGACTAGACACCAAAGGTGCATGGAACGCTGTTACCTTCCCACCGGAGTGGTCCCTATTTTTCTACTTGCATTTTTACGTGCTTTCGAACTGCTAGGTTGGCAGAAGCTGGGATGAGTAACAGGCGCTCACTCTGTTACGCGGCACTTGGGATTTGACCCGCCAAACTGCCGACCATCTGATCGACAAGCTCAGCGTCCTAACCCACTGAGCCACTGCGTCCCTGCATCTAAACTACCTTCCCATTTATCAACTGAAAATGGAAATGAGCTCCTCTCTATGCTTCAGATGCTTTTGGATTAAAAGGATTAGCTAGCTGTAAGCTGCTGCCAAGGGGATGCCCAAATGTGTGAACAGCCCACATTCTTCAGAGGGGCTCCTTTCACAACCCCATGCTACCAGGGGGGGAAGGATCTTGAGGTCCACCAGCTGATATCCTCAGCTAGACTGTCCCTTAAAGGTAAAAAAAAAAGTCAACATGGTGGCCATGGGTGGACTGAAGTTCCACCTGGAGCTTCAACCACGCAATTGCAGCTCCAGGTGGAATTTTGACACACCATCATGGCCACCATCTTGACTTTTTTGACTACATTCTGTATCTGCTCATGAAGTCCTGCAAAGCACAACTATTCACATGTCTTAGGAGAAAACATAGGATGCTATGGAACAATGCAAATGTTTTCCTTAACTGCGCACATAAAAAAATTACTTGGTGTTTGCCTAAGATCAGATGTATAACTGACTCACATAGCGTGCCTTCTTTTCATTGTGATGCTTCTGACACAAGATAAACCAACAAAACTGAGGATCAAAATGCAGCTTGTTTTTATCTCATAGAGAATGCAGGTAAAAGGATGGCATTAGCCTTACCCTACATATCCTTTAGGGACGCGGTGGCTCAGTGGGTTAGGACGCTGAACTTGTCGATTGGAAGGTCGGCAGTTTGGCGGGTCGAATCCTGAGTGCCGCGTAACAGAGTGAGCGCCTGTTACTCGTCCCAGCTTCTGCCAACCTAGCAGTTCGAAAGCACGTAAAAATGCAAGTAGAAAAATAGGGACCACTATGGTGGGAAGGTAACAGCGTTCCGTGTGCCTTTGGTGTCTAGTCATGCCGACCACATGACCACGGAGACGTCCTCGGACAAACGCTGGCTCTTCGGCTTTGAAACGGAGATGAGCACCGGCCCCTAGAGTCGGAAACGACTAGCACGCATGTGCGGGGGAACCTTTACCTTTACCTTTACATATCCTTTAGAATTCCACACCAGTTTGTTTTCAGCGAGGACAAATCTTAACATTCAACTTGATTTGTCATCCTTGTGAGTTCTTGTGGAGACGCAAGTAAACAGAAAGGAAGACTAGCGCTGATCATGTTACCTAGTTTGGGTAATGAAATGTCTGCAAGAAAACCACCATGTTCAGGGAGCACCAAGGACCCCTGAGTTCAACCCTCAGCTACAAATATTCTCCTTTAAAGGAGGAGTTGTGCCATGCTTGGTTTCCTCTTAAGCTGCAGCAAGCTTCTCAGCAAAATTTAGAGACCTCTCTTTGCTTATGTTCACGACGACATAGCCTGGGGAAGAGGACTTGAGTTCATTTCTATCATGGTGGTAGCTGTGGTTGTACTTGATGCCATAGAGCCATAACTACAGCAGAGCTTTACAAAAAGGTCACTGCCTGTATTATCCTTCTCTTTTCCTCCCTTTGATTTGAAATGAAAACAATGGATAAAAACCATTTATCTCCGCATCGTATCCAGGTCTACGGTATACAATTGTTTATAGAAAAAGAATAATTCAGGCTTCTATAGAATTAAAGAGTTGGCGCAGGCCTCTTTCCACATGACCAACATGGACTCCCACCAAACTGATTCAAGGAAGTATATCCTGGATAAGACTACATTCTGGCAATCCAGTTGCAGAATATTGTCTCAGCTGAAAAGTATCTGAGCACACCACCGTGATTATTTTTTTTAAAAAAAATTAAGCGAATGCACAGCTCTGCTCATTGTAACAGAATGTCAGATACCCTTTGATTCTTTTATTAGATATAGTGTAATGTCACTTATCTAAGCAAAATTATATTGATTTCTCTGTGTTTTGGCAAACCTCAGGCAATAAAATGACTCCTCCTTGCCAAGCAGAGCTGACAGGGCTGTCGATTTATAACTTGGCTGTTTAGAAAAGCATGAAGGATAGTATTACTTGAGAATGAGGACTTGTTGGAAAGGAAACAAAGGCCATTGTGTCTTAAGGCACTGAAGGTTATTTAGCTTCAGCAAAGTAGCCATGCCGTGGCCATGTCGTCCAACTGACAAAAGCTAAAACCCATTCAACTCATGGCTTGGCATGGTGAGTGAACAGGAAGATAATGAAATGTATTTCCAGCTCTCCCTTCAAAGCATGTGGGTAGTGATATGTTGAGATGGTTAGCTGAACAATGGATCAGAAGAGGACTGATGTAGGAACCATCTGGTTGCTGACTTTGCAAATCAAATAGGATTATCAAATATCAATATCCCTTATCTCCATAGTTCCCCTTCTCTCTCTCTCTCTCTCTCTCTCTCTCTCTCTCTCTCTCTCTCTCTCTCATCATAAACAAAAGAGAAGAGCTGCCTTTAAATTATGAATGTGGAGAAAGTTATAGACTGCAAGAAGAACAAGTCAATCAGTTATGGACCGCATGTAGGCTGACAGTTGAGGTGATTATCAAAAAACAGAAGTTTATCCACTTCAGGGGTCTTCAAACTTGGCCCTTTTATGACTTGTGGACTTCAACTCCCAGAATTCCTCAGCCAGTGTGAAGTCCACAAGTCATAAAAGAGCCAAGTTTGAAGACCCCTGATCTATTTGGAAATATGGGCTAACCAAAAACTATTCTGCTTGATAGGACTGAAGAAAGTAGAATGAGAGGACAATAAATAAGATGGATAGATGGGATGAAAAAGGTTGCCGAAGTCTCCTCAGAAGAGTGATGAGATGGTGTGCAATTGTCCATGCATTCAGCAGGATTCAACCCATGGAAACATTTTGAAACATGAGTCTTGTTATTTGGATATCATCCAATGTTTTTGCTTCTTCCTTTCTTAATTTGGCAGTCACCAGCTCCCTGTCATGGTTATATCTGCTTCCATCTTGTTTGGACCAATCTCCAAAACTGAAATTATTTTGAAGTTTCTATCCATTTGGGTGCTTACATTTTGCAAGGTTGGAAAAATCCAGTAAATCACGCTGCAGGTGCCAAAATTAGAGAACCAAAACTTGTCATTGTCTAATTCCAAACCAGATAAGAAAACGGTATCTTTATGGTTGTCAAGCTAATTATATGTTTGGTTGCAAATTACAAGGTCCCTGTTCGCTTGATGACCTTTTCTGGTCCAGCTTTCAGAACAAACCAACAAAGCCCGTATTACATCCTATGAAGATAAAAAAATGAAAGGTTTGGAAAGTATCCAGATGGTTTCTAGTCAATTACTTCCAGAGTTTGTGGTCGTTACATATTGCAAAATCTAAGGGTTCCTTCTGCAGAATAACACAGCAGCTTATATCTGTGCTCCCGTGTCTACTCACTTGGAAGGAAATCATACTCAAGTGGAGTCTCTGGCTTCCCCTGTTGACTTGGCTCCTCAAAAGCTGTCTGGGAAAGTCACAGATGGTGATCACGTGACCCCCCCAGCACACTGCAACTGTCATAAATTTTAATCACGTGATTGGGGAAATGCCATGAGGATTGTAAGTGGGAGGACTGAGTCGTAAGTCACTTTTTTGAGTGCTGTTGTAACATGGAACAGTCACTAAGTGAATGTATGGCTGAGAGAATTACCTGTAAGCAAGATATAATTAAACTGTCAGTTGGAAATTTACAGTTCCCAAATCAATGGCTAATGACCCTCTTTTACCGGTCCACTATAGAGAGCGCCCTCTCGCACTGTATTGTGGTTTGGTATGCTGGCCTGACAGCCGCGGATAGGAAAGTATTACAGAGGGTGGTGAGCACAGCACAAGACATTGTGAGCTGTCCGCTGACACCACTGGATGACCTCGCCAGGGCTCGCTGCCTTGGAAGAGTGAGGAAAATTCTCAGGGACGACTCGCACCCTGGTCGGTATCTCTTTACTCTCCTACCATCGGGTAGGAGATACTGTATAGGAGTATAGCCAGCCGTACCAACAGGCTGAAGAACAGCTTTTATCCATTTTATAATTTTATGTGTGACTGACTTGCGAGGCTGGTGTGTTGTGCAATTAGCTCACATGATGTAACAAGATGGTGGGTTTGTTGTCACTGTGAGTTGTGGTGGTGGGGGCACGAAGGGAGGCTCAGCCAATCTCAATGTATACATGGTTGTACTTTGAGGATAAAAAAAAGGTTCAATCATCTGATCATAGGCAAACATTGTGTGATTATTATTTTTTTATGTTCACAGTTGAGGAAAACATTTGTACTGTTCCACAGCATCCTTTGTTTTCTCCTAAGACATGTGAATACTTGTGCCTTGCAGGACTTCATAAGCAATTACAGGATGGAGTCAAAAAAAGTCACGAGGGCAGCTCCAATTAGGTGGTTGAAGCTCCAGGTGGAACTCCGGTCTACCCTCATGGCCCCCATCTTGATTTTTTTTTTACCCTTGTGGGACTTGCAAGTCACAGTCTAGCTAAGGACATCTGCTGGTGGACTTCAGGAGCCTTTCATCCATGGCAGCAGACCTAAGTCAAATGGACTACCATTGACTCTCAATGCCATACGCTACACTGAATATATTGCTTTCTTAATCTAGTGCTACAAATGCAGAGTCTTAAGCACAAGCCTCTTCCCTGTTTTCTATTAAGCTATTCCCCCACATAGGCTTTGTCTGTGTGCATTTTCTGTTTTACATTGTACATGATTATTACCCTTGAAGGATTCTGAAGTTTGGAATACATGTTCTTATTGTAAAAAAATACCACCAGCAACGATGCAAAAGCAATCTGTTTTTGGAGTATTTGAACGGATGCTAATGTGCATTGTCTAGCTTTAGGTCAGGATTTTGGACTGGATACTGGAAGAGGATGCCATGTGAGACTAAGGCAGGGAAGTGTTTTAAAGAAACTCTACACTTGGCCAAATATTCTACGCTGTTTCCAAGAAAATCCATGTCTTCCTATGACCTGGGATGCAACAATCACCCGCTCTCACCCCTGGCACTTTGGGTGAAATTCTGATCCTGCGTTTTGGCAGCCTTGTTTTCCTGTGTGCCGGAGTCACATGCATGAGCATGCAGACACCTACACATGTTTGGGGCAATTGCCAAACGCACCAGGCACACATATCCTCACAACAGCCATTGTTTTGGTTGCCTAAAGCAACAATTGCACGGAATGTGGCGAATTTGGCTCAGGTTTGGTAGCAATTTCAAAGAATGTTGAAGCCTGTCAATAAGATTAGCAAAACTTTCCCAAGGAATCCTCACAGTTCCTAGCTCTGGAGCAAATGAACACCAAACCACATTTGCTAAGTCCCATTTAGATAAAAAAACAACAACCAGTAGGCTGTCAAAGCACAGCTGGGTGTGCTTGAAAGAGATGTACCGGGTGAGTTGTTTGCTGTAGAAAAAAATCGGAAAGAATCCCAAAACTGGTCCAGTTCTCTGAACATCTTTATATAGGGATGATCTTTATGGATCCAGAAAGTAAATGGTACTATACAGCTCTGTGTGGATTAAAGTGATGATTTTGAGCATAGTCTCTTAGATGGACTTCACACAACTCTTGAATTTTGTGCAAGGTGGTTCTTGGCAATTGCAAAAGCATCAAAATGCATTTCGAAGTGCAGCATGTGAAATGCTGTAATCAGCCTATCCATCCACCCACCCATTCACCTCTGAAAGTCACCCGGACGGTGGACAGAATAAATGTACTGTACATGTGATGAAAGTCAGGCAGATTTAAAAAGGGACAGCTTTCTCCCATTCTTAACTTTGAGTGGCTGTCAAATGTCTGGAAGAGACTTGAGCGCTGCCTCCAAAAGAACCACGGGGATTCCAGAGATTGGGCAATCAGGGAACGTGGCCTGGCGTGCTTGTGTGTGTGTGTGTGTGTGTGTGTGCGCGTGCGTACGCGCGCGTGCACGCATTGGGCCTTTCCACCCTCCAGTGATCAGCATCGCTCTCAATTCAGCCTGCTTATGATACCGAGACTCTGAGACTTTAATGAAAGCTGAGCCAATTAACTAGGATGTTATCAGCTCAGCTTTCATTCCAGAGAAAAGGCTGCAAAGACCTTCAAGGGGCTTTCAAGGCAGGGTGGCTTCCCTCGGCTGCAACTCCTCCTTTCAAGCAGTGCCAGGCTGCTCTAAGTCTTCTGAAATGGGGTTGGATTCTCCTGCCGATGGAGCCTCCCCCCCCCTTGCAAAAATGAATCAGACGCTTTAATGGGTCTGTTTTTACAAAGCGTTTTTAGATAATGGAGGTTTTTAGAGATGAGGATTATGCTTTCAGTCTTCTGATAACCGTTTTGGAATCCCTCAGCTAAAACCATAGCTACAAACACAACAGGGGCCAGTTCACCGCAAGTCAGTAATCGCAATAGCAATTAGAAACAACAGCAGTAAAATTCTTTCAGGTTTGGCTAATTTCGAAGAGGCTGAACTGGATTGGACGTGACTGTTGTTTGAATGGGAGACCGCGAGGACATTTTAGGGACGTTAAATAGATGGGGAATTTGAAAAAGAACATCACAGAAGAACCCACTGACAAACCACATCTGTATTTTTGCCAAGAGGATTATACAGAAACATTGAAATGATCTGAGCTTGACTTGACTGTACGTATCCAAATCAAATGTACAGTATGGAGAATGCCCAATTTATAATTCCAGAAATAACCCAATATGATATGGATGATTTCTAAGCAGTCCAGTTAAACCCAACATCCAAAATATTTTCCAATAACTAAGGGAGAAAAAGAGAGAAAGAATGTAGTTTGTAATAGGCTAGATATTGAAGAGAGAATGGATTCCAACAAATATAACATGCTAGTTACATTAAATTCAAACCCGTTTTGTGTCTGTAGATTTGATCTGAAACCTTCGTGTGATGTTCAATATTTTAACAAGGGTTGTGCAGAATTCCAGACAAAGAAGATACAGGTTTTTGTACACAAAAATAAAATGTGTTCAGAAATAATAACATGGTATTATTATGTGGTATTCCTCGGGTTGTGGCAGATGTGTAAAGATTGGGGTGGCCTTTTATTGAAACAGTAAATTACTTGTAAAAAGGTAAAGGTTCCCCCGCACATGCATGCTCATCGTTTCCGACTCTAGGGGCCAGTGCTCATCTCCATTTCAAAGCCGAAGAGCCAGCGCTTGTCCGAGGACGTCTCTGTGGTCATGTGGCCGGCATGACTAGATGCCAAAGGCACACAGAATGCTGTTACCTTCCCACTGTAGTGGTCCCTTATTTTCTACTTGCATTTTTACGTGCTTTCGAACTGCTAGGTTGGCAGAAGCTGGGACGAGTAACAGGCGCTCACTCTGTTACGCGGCACTCGGGATTCGACCCGCCAAACTGCCGACCTTCTGATTGACAAGCTCAGCATCCTAACCCACTGAGCCACCACATCCCTTAAATTACTTGACAAGCTAATAAATCTAAATAAAAAAAGAAAACAAATGTAGGAAGGCTGAAGATCCACAGTAAACCAGTTGAATTAAAAAACCAACTTTGGTCTGATGGCAAAGTTCACATGAGTTTTAGGGCAGACCTGTTGATGACTGAATCTTATATCCCTCTTCTCTTTCCTTCTTGCCAGCTTTCCACTTTCTCCCACGGCTGTTGCACTGTTGCCCTTAGTAATTCACCCAAGCTCCAGAAAACAATTCAGAAGTGGAGTGGGCTTGCTTCGTGCCCAAATGGCACTTCTTTAGAGAAATCAAAATCAATTCTGTCTTGCTCTGCCTTTGGGTCAAGGGCTTGGTCACATACTCCAATTTTGTAGTATAGCAGCCAAAGAGCATACAAATTCTTTATAAAAACTCCAGGGATCGGGTCAGACAATGCAGAAAGCAGCATTCCTTCAAATATCAGAACTCTCAAACCAGATGCAATTTTGTATGCTAATTCAAGCAATGAAAAAAAAGCATTGTTAATTTTACTTAGCCATATTTCATGCTATCTGGGGAGGTAGGATATCTGCTACATAAAATATTGGACTTTCAACATGTGAAGAATGTGCTCAGCCTTTAATTTATAGTTTCAGAGGAGGATGATAACAGCCTTGGATTTTTGTTTTGCATGGAGCAGTGTCTGTGTGTGTGTGTGTGTGTGTGTGTGTGTCACTGCTTGAGCTGCACCTGTTGCTGTGCAATATAAAATGAATAAATTTTCAGTCTGTTGACTACTAATAAACTTGGCAAAGCACACTTATTTATTTATTCCAGTTGACACAGAATGAGCTGAATTACTGTTGGGGAGCTGACAGGTGGATTATTTTGCATTTATATTGGGAGACAGATTTCAAAAAATTTTCATCCATTATCCTGAAAACCAGCATCTCCAAAACTTCATTGGTTCTAAGATTATTGTAGCCTTTAGGTGACCCTGATTCAGTTCCTTAGTTGGCCAACTAATCCTTGCCTTGTTCATTAAGATCAAGTTTGGGAGCTCTAGAAATTCATTAAGCATCTACACAATGGAAGCCAGACAATTTCTTGGCTTGAATATATGCTTTCTGAATTAAATCCATGCCTTAAGTTAAAAATAGAAATATTGTTGCAAATTCTATAAAATTCTGCTGCTGCTGTGAGAACTACTAAAACTGGTTTTTAAAAAGAATAGAAAAAGGAGAGGAGAGGAGAGGAGAGGAGAGGAGAGGAGAGGAGAGGAAGTAAATGGATTAAAAAAAGAGGAGAGGAGAGAGGGAAGGAGAGAAAGGCAAGGCAAGGCAAGGCAAGGCAAGGCAAGGCAAGGCAAGGCAAGGCAAGGCAAGGCAAGGAAAGGAAAGGAAAGGAAAGGAAAGGAAAGGAAAGGAAAGGAAAGGAAAGGAAAGGAAAGGAAAGGAAAGGAAAGGAAAGGAAAGGAAAGGAAAGGAAAGGAGGAATTATCCACGATTGTTGAATAGAACTGCTGTATCTAGAGGCATCATGACTTTGTATACTAATGATCACAATTTATGAGCTGCCAAAAACTTATGTTTGACCACTTCTGGAAATAAAACTCAAGTCTAGAGAAACTTTAGTTTAATCCAAAGTGACAGTTTCAGGGTTCTAAATATGACAGTCCATTGTATGCTTTCCCATTTCCAAGAAGTCACGGGATGAGCTTACGAGCTGATTGTGCTGATACTACAAAGTATGGTTGATTATGAGTTAGCAGTGAATGTCACGGGGGAAAAATGTCCCTGGAAAACAATAAAGGCAAATTTGAAAGAAATGCAGTTTCCAACTCATAGGAAGTGATAGTTGCATGTTATTCTGTGCTGGCCAGAATACAGGATACAACTCTAGGAGCCTTGGTGGAGCAGTGGGCTAATGCCTCCTTAAGTAACACCAGCTGCCTGCAATTAGTGCAGGTTCGCATCCCACCAGGCTCAAGGTTGACTCAGCCTTCCATCCTTCCGAGGTAGGTAAAATGAGGACCCAGATTGTTGGGGGCAATTAAGCTGACTTTGTAATAATGCCGCTTGGGGTGTGTGTGTGAAAGCCCTAATAAAGCAGGCATATACATAGAATGAAGGCTACTGCTAAGCTTGTAAGCCGCCCTGAGTCTTTGGAGAAGGGCGGGATATAAATGGAATTTAAAAAATAAAATAAAATAAAACTCAACTGGTCATTCCAGTCATAGGGTTCATGCTTTAAGAAGAATTTAGACCAACTGGCAACAAGTTAAATGAAGGGAAATGAGAATGACCAGGAACTAGAATTAACATCTTATCAAGGCAGGTTGAAAGAGACGGAAATGTTTAGCTATTAAAAGACTGGCTGGGTGGGTGCATGATGGCATTCCTCAAATACCAGAACTGCTGTGACAGTGAAGAATTGCACACTCTTATCATGGCAGAGGGCAAGGCACAAAATAATAGGTTTTGGTTACCGGAACCCAGATATCATCTGAATGTTAGAGAAACCATCTTCATGGGAAGAACAGTTCAATGACCCAGAGAAATTCTGGTCTCAGCTTTGCTAGGGATGTTTTGTAAATCTAGATTCTTGCAATGGTCTTTCTGATTCTAAGAATGACTCCAGCCTGAATTGCTGGTAACTTTTAAACATGTTGTTGTTGTTGTTGTTGTTGTTGTTGTTGTTGTTGTTGTTGTTGTTGTTGTTGTTGTTCTGCTTTTAGCAAAGTCTCAGAAGATATGAACCATAGTCTTCTTCTGGATCTTAAAGAAACTACAACCTTTCTCTAATTTAAGGTTCAGTGGCTATTAAGAAAACTACTTTATCATGACTTTAGCTCTTAGTTCTTTGCTTTATATAATCCTCTATGATTTTATAATTCCTTTCTGTTTCTGGTTTAAGAATACAGCCCTAGTAGCAGGTTAGGAAGCCATAATTAATTTACCTTTGCAGGAATCCCCTGCAAATATCCTATTTTCTATGTTTTGTTGCTTTTTTGCAGCTGGTTAAGCTAAGTTGCCTTCCGGAGAAAGGAAACAAAACCTCACATTTCTCATTTTCCTTCCCAAGTGTTTTCTTATCTCCCATATTTACCAGTAAACACAACATTCTGAGATTCCATTTCAAACCGACTCTCTTTTAGCCCCGGGAGCTACGGAATTACAGTTTTCTTCATGACCAAATGGCAGTCAAATTAATCTTCTGGTGTATGGCAATTGCAGTCACAAAATGAAGAAATATTGAACTCCTATCAGATAGAAAGAACATATTTTTTGACACAGAAATGAATCATGATCCAACAAACTACAACATTTTTTAAAAAATGGTAAGAGCCATGTGACATTACCTAACTTGGTGGATGTATCTGAAAAAGGCACAACATTTACGGATCCCGCATTTATACTTTTGGTCCTTTCTGGTCCACCATTTTGATAACAGAAGCATCCGGGCCTTGTGGAGCGAGAAAAACCTGGGAAAATAAACGAGAAAACTGACAGCCCAGGAGTTATATTTTTGCCATTGCCAAAGGCAGGATTGCTAGGACCCTTTCCTTAGGGATTGCCCTTCGCATAACTCCATTTCTAAACCATCTTTATATACCAACTTTGTATACATGATTTTGCTGAATCCTTCTCTCCCTTTGTGGCTTCTCCTTCCCACAATTTTCAGGATGAAGAACATGCTGGGAGAGCTTGTGGTAGCCGGGAGGGGTGAAAGCAGAGATGCAAACAGGATTTATTTATTTTTTTTCCCCTGGGGTGAGGTTAAACTACCCCTCGAACTATGTTCCTTAGATAGGTGTTCGGTTTGATGCCAGGTTAATAAAGGTCTCTTTCCAGGCTAAAATCTTTCAAGGAACCAGCAGCTTTTCTTTCCAGTCAGAATCCTGACTTCCAAAAAGGAAACGAAGAACATGTTTTCAGAAGCTTATGTGCACTGAAATAAGGATTAAAAGCTGCCTTTTGCCAAGCTGGCATTTTCTCCAATATACACAATGCTGCGTTTCTCTCAACAGGGTGCCGCTAGGGAAGGACTGACAAAGGCTTCTGTGGGGGTGGTTGGCAAATGAGAACTTCTTGGATCAAAGTAAGGGAAACAAACCAGCCAATTGTTCTCGCTGTTCTGTCAGATATTACATGGAAAGAGCTTTTTTAAAAAAAATGTAAGTGTGCTTCTGCCAGAGGTCTGTGGTTGGCATTAATTAAATAGAAAGGCAGATTAGAAAATAGAGATTTACTGGGTCTTAATCGTAGCTGGATAACCAAGTCTGAAGGTGGAAGCAAGAGACAGGACCAAGTCAACAGATGGACCCTTGCTGGCAGTAAGTTTTTGGCTATTTGAATAAATCTTAATGAAGAGAAGGGCGAGGGGTAACATGATAGCAGTGTCCTAATATCTCAGGGGCTGCCACAAAGAAGGGGGAGTCAAGCTATTTTCCAAGGCGCCTGAAGGCAGGACAAGAAGCAATGGATGGAAACTGATCAAGGAGAGAAGCAACCTAGAACTAAGGAGAAACTTCCTGACAGTTAGAACAATTAACCAGTGGAACAACCTGCCTCCAGAGGTGGTGAATGCTCCAACACTGGAGGTTTTTAAGAAGAGACTGGGCAACCATTTGTCTGAAATGGTATAGGGTTTCCTGCCTGAGCAGGGGGTTGGACTAGTCCTGCCTCCAAGGTCCCTTCCAACTATCATCATCATCATCATCATCATCATCATCATTATTATTATTATTATTATTATTATTATTATTATTATTATTATTATTATTATTATTATTATTATTATTTTGCATTTATGTGACGTGCTCCAGAGAAAAGTTATAAGAGGACTGCATAAAAAAGTTTGGTTCCCTCCCTTCCAGAATTGTAGATTACCGAATATTCCAACCCGTTCAAATGAATTTTGATCAAAGGGATGGTACGGAAATGATATCTCTGTAATCCTTTGTAAGGATACTTGCAATTCATCTTGAAACTAAGACTATCCAGGAGAAATGCTGAAATCCCGGTTTTCTAATTCATTGCAAGACGTAGTATTTCAGCAAAGAGGTATTAGCTGTCAGTCTAAAGTAGTTACTTTATTAAGATCTCCATTAATACTGCCAAATGAACAGCCTTTATATGATGACAAAGATTGAATATGAAAAATAGTATTGCTTTTGATATATTACGGTAGCTCTTATCCCGCTTTCATCTGCTACCTGAAAATCCCTAGCTCTACATTATTCTGAATATTAATGAATGGCACTTAACTGCTCAAAATGATTTTAACATGGAGAACATTTATTCAAAGTTGTAGGAATTTTCTCCCCTGAGATTGTAATTCAAGGAGCTCCAGTTCTGTACAACAGTCTGAAAACATTTCCTGGCATTTAATTCCTTAAAAAAAGGGCAACTGTGTTGTCCTTTGATTTTGCTAAGTCTAGAATTTAGATTTAATAGTCATTTACAAGTTGCATATACTTGGAAAGCATGCCTGTCTTGGAAAATTCACTCTGAATCAACCATGAATTGAGTCATTGTGAAATTTTGAATGTATAACATCATGCCAACTGAGTTCATCATATGTTGTCAACTTTTGTCAAAACTGTTGGAGAATAACCTAAACACATAGTGTTCCCATTGTGTGCAGGAAGATTTCAATTCACAAAGGACTTAAAACCCCAACTTGATAGGTGGTCTTCATATGAGCCATTCTCTCTCAGCCTTCTAAACAGAGGGATGTATATATCTATATCTATATATCTATATCTATATCTATCTATCTATCTATCTATCTATCTATCTATCTATCTATCTATCTATCTATCTATCTTTATCTATCTATCTATCTATCTATCTATCTATCTATCTATCTATCTATCTATCTATCTATATATGTGGATCTTTGGTCATTCGGGTTTTTTCCCACGTAGAATTGAAGGTGTAAGAGCAACATTTCGACGAAATCCCATCCGTCATCCTCAGGCTGGTGGCTTCAGCTTCCTTCTTCTGGGAGAAGCATGTGGTATCTATCTATCTATCTATCTATCTATCTATCTATCTATCTATCTATCTATCTATCTATCTATTATTAATTTTTACTCACTCTTCTACTCTCTTGCTCTGAGTTTTAATTATTTACTTAAGTGGGTGTGGTTAGTGCTTAAATAGAAGACCATCATGAAAACCACACTGATATCTACTCAAAGACATCAAGAGTTGAGTTTGACATTGATTGTACCTAGTAAACTAAACATTAAAACTTTTAAAATCTTTGTTTAAAAAGAGCTTTAAGTTTGGTTTTTAGATCTTTAGGACATTCAGTTAGAACTCTACATCTGAATTAAATTATGGGGCTTTGTTAAAGATTTGGGGGAAATGTTGGCCTTATCTTTCCATAACTTTAAGGCCATTCATTAGTGAAGTTTAGTTTTGTTCTGACAATGATATGCGGCTTGACCTACTGGAGCAAACCATCTGCTGACTTAAATTATTCATTCCCGGCAAGCAGCTTTGATAGGGAATCGCCTGTTTCCTCCACTCATGAGAAAGAAGTAATCTGAAAGGTTTGGGTTGATGTGGGTGGCTAAAAGCATTTGGGCTGATCGGCAAAGACTTGATTGAGCATCTGCCTCTGGGCCGGCAGCTGATTGTGTTGAAGACTGGATGACTCCCAGCCCTTCAAATCCAGCCAGGAATCAAGGCAAGTTCTCCAAAGCTTAATGACAATCCGCTTTGAATCACTCCCAGCATTGCCTTAGCCTTGTGTTGTCTTTGAGAACCCAAGGAAATAACTGTCATAAAAGAAAAGTGACAGGAAATACAGGTGACGCCCTCCTCCCCCATTTTAAATATAACCGTTTTAAAAAAGTAAAAATTTCCTTGGGTTGGGCTGAACTTCTGGAGATTTCACAGCTACTATCTGCTGTGCTCCAAGTATAAGCATAGAAAATCCATAACTTTTCCTAATCAAAAATTCCTCCCTCCACCATTTTATATATATATACATACAGTGGCTCAGTGGGTTAGGATGCTGAGCTTGTCGATCAGAAGGTTGGCAGTTTGGCGGGTCGAATCCCAAGTGCCACGTGACAGAGTGAGCGCCTGTTACTCGTCCCAGCTTCTGCCAACCTAGCAGTTCGAAAGCACGTAAAAATGCAAGTAGAAAAATAGGGACCACTACGGTGGGAAGGTAACAGCGTTCCGTGTGCCTTTGTCGTCTAGTCATGCCGGCCACATGACCACGGAGATGTCCTCAGACAAGCGCTGGCTCTTCGGCTTTGAAACAGAGATGAGCACCGGCCCCTAGAGTTGGAAACAACTAGCACACATGTGCAGGGGAACCTTTACCTTTACCTTTACCTATACCTATACCTATACCTATATCTATACACACACACACACACACACGCACACACATAGTATATATTCCTCCATAGAGAATGTATAGAGATAGCAAGAACCTGTTTTTACATGTTTTTCTTTTATAACAAAAAAAATTTTTTCTTTGTTTTGCATCCTAATGGAGAGAAAGGTCAAATCTTGGAAATAGGACACAAGTTCTGTGTAGTTGCTGTATAATAAAAAATGAGAAAAGTCACATGTTGGGAATTTGAAGTTGGCAGAAGCCAAGGGTATCCGCAGAAGGAGGCCCAGAGGGCCCAGAGGGCAGCTTCAATTGTGCAAGTAGTCAAAGAGCTCATAGAGCTGATGCAGACTTCAAACTCAAAGAAGCAGGATCTTTTAACCTTGTCATTTATATGCTTAATATGGCATGGACATGGATGCAAATAAGGCTAACATAAAAGAGAAATATATTTCTTCAGATTCTTTCTCCTTCCTTCCTTCCTTCCTTCTTTTTCCCATATTAATTTATGTTGCAACTTGCAATTTTTTCTTTCTTTTTCTTTCTTTCTTTCCTCTTTTTCCTTCCTTCTTTCCTCCCTCCCTCTCTCTCTCCTTCTTTTCTCTCTCTTTTTTCCAATCTTCCTTCTTTCCTTCCTTTCTCTCTTTCTCTTCCTT
Source organism: Vipera berus (assembly GCF_964194415.1). Classification (NCBI taxonomy): domain Eukaryota; kingdom Metazoa; phylum Chordata; class Lepidosauria; order Squamata; family Viperidae; genus Vipera; species Vipera berus. The sequence continues at coordinate 11,221,854 of NC_138208.1, read as the reverse complement.
CCTTCCTTCCTTCCTTCCTTCCTTCCTTCCTTCCTTCCTTCCTTCCTTCCTTCCTTCCTTCCTTTTCTTTCTTTTATCTCTCTCTCTCTCTTTTTTTCTTTCTTCTCTCTTTTTTCCTTCCTTCCTTCCCCCCCTCCCTTCCTTTTTCTCTCTTTCTTTCTTTTCTTTCTTCCTTCTCTTTTTCCTTCCTTCCTTCCTTCCTTCCTTCCTTCCTTCCTTCCTTCCTTCCTTCCCTCCTTCCTTCCTTCCCTCCCTCCCTCTTTCTTTCTTTCTTTCTTTCTTTCTTTCTTTCTTTCTTTCTTTCTTTCTTTCTTTCTCCCTCCCTCCCTCCCTCCCTCCCTCTTTCTTTCTTCTTTCTTTTCTTCCTTCCTTCCTTCTTTCTTTCTTTTGTTTCAATGTCTTTTGCTTCTACTTTTTTAATTAAAAACTGTATAGACAGGATGTGAAGCTAGCGTCTGCCTCCCTGCCAGCCTTTCCAAAATGCTGATGAGTGGGAATCTAGCCTGCAAGGGGAAGAAAAGGGCTTCTCGCTTCCCTTCTGGCTGGCATCCTGACCTTCAAGTTCCCTGGAGCTTTGGATGCAGGGGACCAACTCTGCGATCCAACGCTTGCATCCAGAAAGAGCTTTGCCCCAGGTGGAGGCTCTTCATACTGTGTACTTTGGAACTTTTTTCCACCCATTATTTTGAGTGGGGTGGAAGCTGGCTCTCGGCCTTCCACTGAAAGGGGAAAAAGGGGAAAGCAAACACTTGTCTTTACCTCCAAGGAAGTCACAGCAAACTGCCAGATGCCTCAGGAGTTTTATTTTCTCCTCCAGAAGCCTGGAAGCAACTGACCAAATTGCCTCTTTCCTATTCAGCTCATTTGGAAGCAAAGACTTGCTGACTGGCTGAAGCTTTGGGTCTTCAGGCTGAACCTCGGTGTGTGGTGTCAGATGTTTTGCTGTGCCACCCTGACTGCTTGCTTAGTAAAGCTTGGAGGGGGAAAAAAATACTGTTTCTCCTCGGATTATACCGAGTGGTCCTAATTAACAAACCACTCAAAGCAACAACAACAGCAACAACAAAACACATGGGGAACGATGTCCTCTCCCTTGCAAATGGAATGGAGGCTATTCTTCTGTCAGCCAGATGAGAAGCACCACACAATGCAGACAAAAGAGCTAGGGAGCCCTTAATCAACACAGGCAAACATTGGGAAACAAGGCTGGGTGACTTCTGAGCTTCTATAAGTCATGTTGAATGCTGACAGGACCTCCCAAATTAAACGGGTACTCTCCAGGAGGTCCATGTCTGATTCAAGCCTTCTGGAAGCAGGAAAAAGGAGTACAATCAATGGCAAGCCAACTTTTCTGATGACCAGGAAGGCGAATAGAAGCTGTTTTGGGAGAGGGTATTAATTCTCACCTGACTGACCAACAAAAAGTCTACTTGTAGGCTTGGTTGAAAAGTAAACAATGAAAGTTCTATGGCCTCACCAAGAACTGGGCTTCACTTGAGGAAGTCTTGAATTTTACTTGTTTGCTCTAGCAAATATATTTAATTTTCATTCTACTGTCCATAAGATGTGATTAAAATCAAGAGCATCCATTGATATATGATTTCTTGATCCGACTATTCTTTTTCCCAGTTTTGGAAAACGTCGTAACTTCCCCTCCCCTTAATCTTTTTATGCAAGTGCCTCAGTGAGGGAAGTCCTAAACTGGATTCTCCACCCACAAGGGAGCAATTACAAATGGCTCCATTATCTCCAGCATATGTCCAATAACACCCTTGGAGGTAATTACCTTTGGTTTAAGAAACCTGGATCTAAGAGGTGTGCACACTTTCACGCTGGAGATCGCATTTTCTCAAACGTCCAGATGGATCAACTGAAACATTGGCTTTAAAGACGGAGCGAATGCATCAAAATGTGGTCAGTAGCTTAAATCCTGGATTTGTGTCCAAAGGTTTTCTCCCGAGGGCACCACTGCTTTTATTAGGTCACATTAGGTGATTCAGCAAAGTGTGATCCATCCAGTGACTTTATTGCAGGATAAGTAACCATGAGATTCTGCTGCTCATTTTTTTTCTTGATAACTAGCTGAAAAGTAAACTCTTTTTTTTCAACCCAGCTTCAAAATCCGACCTATCCATAATGCTATGACTAATGCCATTGTACCAATAAAAACGTACTAAATAAACCAAATCCAAATGTTTATGAGATAACCCAAAGAAATATTATTTCAAAGCATGACTGAAGACATTTTCAGACAAGGAGAGCTATGCTTTCTCAGTCTTAGTCCTATATGCACCATTTGACAGATTTCTTATTAACTTGAGCCAACCGGGTCAGAGTTCCAAAATTCTTCTTTGCTGATATATTGGAAAAAAAAGAGTTTATTGTGTCTTGATGATATGGAAGTTAAGTTTAGAAGCTGTTCAGTGCACAAAAGGTATGCAAATCTAATGTAAACAAGAAAGAAAGTGGTTAGGAGCTTAAGATTGTATAAAATGCATACATACATGATTAAAACCACAATTTTAGTATCAAACTTCTAAGGTTATCTAGGCCATTTTGACAGTTTCCTGGAAATGAAATCCCTGCTTTAAATTCAAACTTTTCATTGCTATCAAATGGATTTAAAGAGATGGAAAGAGAAAAAGAAAAAGAAAAAGGAAGAAGATAGTTCTTTTTAATCTGTTTACAAGCCATACCCCAAATATCAGGATCTTTTCTTTCTTTCTTTCTTTCTTTCTTTCTTTCTTTCTTTCTTTCTTTCTTTCTTTCTTTCTTTCTTTCTCTTTCTTTCTTTCTTTCTTTCTTTCTTTCTTTCTTTCTTTCTTTCTTCC